>NW_008354534.1:206224-210413 GCF_000622305.1 Nannospalax galili
AGGGGGAGGGAGGGGGAAGAAAGGAAGAAGAGAGGGAAGCAAAGCAAAGGGAAGGGAAGTGAAAGGGGAAAGCCCAGAACTGAGGTTTTTAAATGAGTAGGTCTGGATGCCCCCCAAAATTGAGATCTGGTGGGAGGTCTCACTTGTCACTTACTTGCAGTGTAGACAAGCCAAAAGGTGTAATCGTTAGGGGAAAAGAGGGAGGTGGCAGGGGAAGAAGTAGGATCCCAGTTGCCCTGCCTGGAGTTGGCTTTGGTTGACACCTGCCCACTTGCCAAAAGACACTAGCCTCAATGGCCCTGATAGGGCTGGGTGGGGGGTGGTGCAGTCTCCACAGAAGCTTCCAGTCAATGCCATTCATGCTCACCCTAAAAGCTGGTCTTCCCTTTGGGACTCTGGTCCCCAGTGTGGAGCGTGGATTCCTGAGGGCAAGGTGGCAGGACTCCTTTAGGATGTGGGCCGACCTCCTGGGGAGCAGAGGAAGATGTGGTGCCCGTAATAAGATGAGACTCTGTTCCCTGGCCTCCCCAGAGCCGATGCACCTGCAAGCTGGGTTTTGCTGGAGATGGCTATGAGTGTAGCCCCATCGACCCCTGCCGGGTTGGCAATGGTGGCTGCCATAGCCTGGTAAGAGGGTGCAAGGGTGCTGAGCCCCTGGGGAGGGTCTCCAGGGAGGGCATGCTGCAACTTTCTCTGGATATCTCCGTGTCTTGTTAGCACTGGTGTCTTTCTAAGCCATGTTACTGCTCCTTCAATCAATCATAGGATAAAGCCTTTTGCTTCCTCATTAAGGCCATGGGCCTTACAGGAGCCAGCCCCAACTCTTGCCTAGCCTCTCCCTCTGTTTCACCTCATCCCAATTCCTTGTTTCTCTGGCCCCTCTAAGCTCCTTGCTGCCCCTTGACCTCTTTCTGTCCCCACACCATAGCATCTCTGCCTCCCCCAGCCTCTGCCTCCTCCTCTTCCTCTTCTTCTTCTTCCTTCTCCTCATCCTCCTCCTCCTCCTCCTCCTCTTCCTCCTCCTCCTTCTTTTAATCTTTCTGAGACAGGGTCTCCTCCCTTGTAACCCCAGTTGTCCTGGAACTCACTATGTAGACCAGGCTGGCCTTGAACTCACAGAGATCCACCTGTCTCTGCTTCCCAAGTGTTGGGACTTAAGGCATATGCCATCATGCTCAGCTCCTCTGCCTTCTTTCAAAAGCCCAGACTCCTGTGGGTCAGGGCCACCTTGGTGCTAAATTAGCCCTGGCTCCCCTAACTGCTTATCACGATTGAGTGGGATGATTCTTATGTCAAATGTTCTATGATCTTGGGGACCAAGGCTGGGTCCATTGAAAGGGTTCTGATGGCGGGAGAGGGAGGTGGGGGATAGGTGGCTGCACAGGCAGGGTGCGGGGGATGGATGACAAGGGGGAAGAGAAAGATGGAGGACAGACAGCTGGTGTCCAGCTTGCCATTTGGGTGTTCAATGGAGGACAATGTTTCTGTGTCTCTCTGTTCCCTACCCTCACCAGGCTACCTGCCAGACAGTTGGGGGAGGTCAGCGGGTCTGCAAATGTCCCCCTCATTTTGGGGGTGATGGTTTCAGTTGCTATGGAGACATCATCAGGGTAAGTGGTGTGCTCTCTTCCCTGTGCCTGTGTTGGAGCCCTCCTATGTACCTGTGGGCAGGCAGGTGCTTGGGGCCTTGAATTTGTCCTTAGGGCTCAGACCTCAACTGTTTCTTGCCCCTTAGGAACTGGAGGCGAATGCCCACTTCTCTGCCTTCTTCCAGTGGTTCAAGGTAGGACAGGGTAGAATGCTAGAGTTGGGGCTCAAATCTATGAGGTCTTCCTGGACACAGGGACGCCACTAGCATCTTCAAGAGCCACCCTCATCACCCCCATTCACTGTGTGCAGAGTGCTGGCATCACTCTTCCTGCCGACAGCCGAGTTACAACCCTGGTACCCTCTGAATCTGCCATCCGTAGGCTGAGCCCCAAGGATCAGGCCTTCTGGTTGCAGCCAAAGATGCTCCCAAACCTGGTCAGGTGGGATATCCTGGGGGTAGTCTGGGTGGGACCTGGACCCTTCCCACATGGAGTAAGGAGAATCAGGATCTGTTTGCTTTGTGTTCACCAAAGTGGGAAAGCCCAGGTTCCAGGGTCTTTGTAGGTCACACTAACCTCCCAATTGTACCCCTCAGGGCCCATTTTCTCCAAGGTGCCTTCTCAGAGGAGGAGCTGGCCAGGCTAAGCGGGCAGGAAGTAGCCACACTGAACCCCACCACACGTTGGGAGATTCACAACATCAGTGGGGTATGAAGTGAACTCTACGCGTGTGTGGGAGCTGGAGTGGTCTCACAGACCCCTCTAGACCTAGGCTCCTAGGGAATAAGATTGGAGTCCCTTGACGCTGCCCAGAGCTGGTTTAGAGGTTGTGCCTAGAACACATGGGTGGTGGTAGTGTGTTATTGGGCTAGCAATTGTCTTCCTAAGGGCTGTATATGCCTGAACACACACACACACACACACACACACACACACACACACACACACACACACACACATCCCTCTCATGTGGTGAGGGTGATGTGATGTGGTGCTGATGAAGATGCATGCATTCACCTGGTGGAGCCTGAGGCTGTGGGCCAGGTGGGGCATCTCTCACATACATCAATACCCACTTGAGCTGAGCTCTGTTTGCTGCTTTCCAGAGAGTCTGGGTGCAGAACGCCAGTGTGGATATAGGTGACCTCCTTGCTACCAATGGTGTCCTACACATCCTCAGTCAGGTGTGTCAGGAGGAGGGGATGCAGGGAACCACCTAGGCCAGCCAAGAGCAGTGACAAACTAACAGCTCCTCCTGCTCCATGTTAGGTCTTGCTGCCTGCACAAGGGGATGTCCAGGCTGGGCTGGGGTTGCTGCAGCAACTAGATGGGGTGCCCTCATTCCGCCTCTTCCGGGAACTGCTGCAGGTAAGGGAAGCTCATGCAAGAGTGTGCCTTCCCTGGGGGTCTGCAGGAGGCTGACTGGCTCCCTGCATCGGAGCTGAGGACTGACATGCTCATCCCTATACCTTGCCCTCTGTCCCCCATTCCTAGTATCACAAATTGGTAACCCAGATTGAGGCTGCAAAGGCCTATACCATCTTCGTGCCCACAAATCACTCTCTGGAGGTTCATGGAAACAGCAGCAGCCTGGTAAGGCTATGGGGATGGGGTAAGCCTCCCAGGCGAAGGCAAAGGAACATGGTGGGAATGGCATGATACCCATGGCACTCGGCAGTCCTGGAAACTCTGAGCTCACCCCTTCCTGGCAGGACATTGACACAGTGCGACATCACATGATCCTTGGGGAGGCACTCTCAGTGGAGGACCTGCGGAAAGGGGGACACCGCAATTCCCTCCTGGGCCCCGCCCACTGGCTGGTCTTCTACAATCACAGTGGCCAGGTTAGAGGGGCAGGGAGCAGGAGACCCTTCCTCAGTGACTCTGCTCTTAAGACTTCCATTTGAAGCTTCCCCATCTAGGAGACTTCCAGCCTCTGCTCCAAGGAGATCCCTCCCTATTCTCGTAGCTACCCCTGGCCCTGGAGTGTTTCCTGGTCTTGTTGCCTTCCAGAGTAAGGGTGGTAGCGGGTGGGAGAATTCAGCTTGCTGTCCTTCCTAGCCTGAAGTGAACCATGTGCCACTGGAGGGCCCGTTGCTGGAGGCCCCTGGATGCTCTCTGTTTGGCCTATCAGGGATCCTGACAGTGGGCTCCAGTCGCTGCCTGCACAGTCATGCAGAGGCCCTTCGGGTAAGAAGGGGGACACCTGGGTATTAAGAATAGCAAGTGAAGCCGGGCGTGGTGGTGCATGCCTTTAATCCCAGCACTCAGGAGGCAGAGGCAGGCAGATCTCTGTGAGTTCGAGGCCAGCCTGGTCTACATAGTGAGTTCCAGGACAGCTGGGGGGCTACAGGGAGACCCTGTCTCAAAAAGAAAGACAAAAAAAAAAAAAAGAATAGCAAGTACTGGGGCTGGAGAGATGGCTTAGCAGTTAAGAACACTGATTGGTCTTGCAGAAGACCTGGGTTTGAATCCCAGCACCCATATGGCAGCTAACAGTTGTCCGTAACTCCAGTCCCAGAGGATCCGACAGCCTCTTCTGTCCTCCAAGGCATTGCACAACACAGGTGCACTTACCTACATGCAGGCAATACATGCAT
>NW_008354534.1:212135-229988 GCF_000622305.1 Nannospalax galili
AATAATAACATTTTTTTTAAGTTTAAAAAGAAAAAAAAGAATAGCAAGTGCTAGTTGGCCTGGGTGGCAGGGAGGCACACTTAGCCAGTCTTGTCCTGGAGGAAGGATGGTGAGTTTGGGGGCCTCCGGCTGTAGACCAGCTAATGATTTACCTTTCTTCCTCAGGAGAAATGCATAAACTGCACCCGGAAATTCCGCTGTACTCAGGGATTCCAGCTCCAGGTAAGGCTGAGCCAGCACAGCTCTGTACCTGTTTCACTGCCCTCACTGAGCCCCCAGGACCAGCCCTGCTGGGAACTGGTCAGGTATGGGCAGCTGAAACCCCCCTGCACCCTAGTTAAGGCTGAGGTCAAGCCCAGGTCTGTTCAGAAGAGCCTCAACCAAACTTGCATACCTAAGCTTGGTCCTTCTGCTGTGCCCTCATTAGACCTATCTGTCTTGGCCCTACCTCTCCTTTCCCCTCTCTGTTCAAGTTTTTCTGTTTTACCTACTCTGACACCTGCAGCCCATTTGTCTGTCTCCTCATGTACTGCTCTGGTCCTGTCCAATCCACCAGATGGCCCTTCTTACCCATCTCCTTTTCTAGGACACACCTAGGAAGAGCTGTGTCTACAGATCTGGCTTTTCCTTCTCCCGGGGCTGTTCCTACACATGTGCCAAGAAGATCCAGGTTTGCTCTGAAGTGCCTCTACCCAAAGGCTTTGGCGAGGGATGGGGAGGGCGACAGGGCCCCCTGGGGAAGAGCCCAGACTACATTTCAAGGGCAGAGGTGTGCTGAGCCTCTGGCAAAGACAACACAAGGATGACCCAAGGAATGCCCAAAGTCAGAGGGATACTGCTGGTTCTGTGCCTAAGCCTGGGAGTATGAATGGGAAATGGGACATGGTCTCAGCCCAGAGCTAGTCCCATCAGCCAAGCCCCAGTGGCAGTAACCAGACCTCCTCCATTCTTTCTGCCACTTCTGGTCTACCTCCATGGGTCTGTACTTCCAAGTTGCTCTGTTCTATGGCTTTATGGCTCTAAGATGCCGCTACCTCTTTCTGGCCAGTGACAGCCTCCTTGGCCTGTGCTGGGCCTCTCTCTCCTTCCTTTCCCATTCCCTTTCCCCGACAGGTACCTGACTGCTGCCCTGGCTTCTTTGGCATACTATGTGAGCCGTGCCCAGGGGGTCTAGGTGGTGTGTGCTCAGGTCATGGGCAGTGCCAGGACAGGTTCCTGGGCAATGGGGAGTGTCGCTGCCAAGAGGGCTTCCACGGAACAGCTTGTGAGATGTGTGAGCTGGGCCGCTATGGACCCACCTGCTCTGGAGGTAAGGACTATAAAGGGGTAAGATGGTGGCCTCTTGGGAAGGACAGGCTGGGCATACCAGCAGGTGCAGCAGGGTGACTCTTGTCCTTCTTAATCCCACTTCTAGTCTGTGACTGTGCCCATGGGCTGTGCCAGGAGGGGCTGCAAGGGGACGGAAGCTGCATCTGTAATGTGGGCTGGCAGGGTCTCCGCTGCGACCAGAGTGAGTAGATCCCAGAGGGGTAGGAACAAATGACAGTGGGGGAGGTAGTTTGGGTCTGAATGACCAGAACCTTCTGCCCACCCCTCCCCAGAAATTATTGACCTTCAATGCTCCAAGAAGTGCGACCCTAATGCCAAGTGAGTGTGCCCAACCTGCAGTGAGGGGACTGTGTGCAGGGCCAGGCAGGCATGGGCTGAGTGGTTACCATCCCTTCCAGCTGTGCACAGGACTCATCTGGAACCCCTGTCTGCATCTGTGCTGCAGGATACTCCGGCAATGGCAGTTACTGCTCAGGTCAGCCACATAGATGCCCTGGGCCCCACTCTGAAATGCCAGGGCTGGCTGTCCCATCTTGGGGTTAGCTAACCTCTTCTGTCTAACCTCTTCCTTTCTCTCCTGCCCTCTTCTGCTCCACCCCTGGCCTATGCCTGTGCCTCACAATCTCTATCCCTAGAGGTGGACCCTTGTGCCTCTGGCAATGGGGGCTGCTCGCCCCATGCCAACTGCACCAAGGTGGCACCTGGGCAGCGGACATGCACCTGCCAGGATGGCTACACAGGTGACGGGGAGCTGTGCGAAGGTGAGCCTAGGACTCCCAACCTAGATGAAGTGAAGGATTCTGGTTTTAGTAATCAAAGGCAGGCTAGGAAGGATTGAGGGCACCTGTGGTATGAAGACTGGGGGCCCAGAGACGGGAGGAGATGGGCACCAGGAGGCAGAGATGGACAGATGACTGGAGGGGCCATCAAGGGCTACCCCTCATTTCAACATTTCTTCTCCCAGAAATTAACAGCTGTCTCATCCACCATGGGAGCTGCCATGTTTATGCAGACTGCATCCCTACAGGCCCACAGCAGGTCAGCATGACAGGGTTGACCCTGGAGCTGTGTCACTCCTAAGGGTGGGGCCTCCATCCAGACCAGGCTTGCTATGGAGTGACCTTTTCACTTAGTGCTCCCTCCAGCCCCACTGATCAGTATTTGGGACAGGTTTCCTGCAGCTGCCGTGAGGGCTACAGTGGCGATGGCATTCGGAGCTGTGAGCTTCTGGACCCCTGCTCTCAGGTCAGGCCCTCATGCCACCATGTTTTGCAGGGAAAGAGAACAGAGGCAGAAAGCCACCCTCTTCACCCCCAGGATCATCCAGGGCATCCCTTCCCTAAGCTCAAATCTGGCTCAACAGTCAGAAATAGAACTTTGAGGGTTAGACAGGGTCTTTGAGACCTCTTTCCCCGAGCTAGGTGTGGCAAAGGAGGCTGAACACCACCCTCCCCCTTTCCTCTCCTGTCTCTCAGAACAATGGAGGTTGCAGTCCTTATGCTGTGTGCAAAAGTACAGGGGACGGCCAGAGGACGTGCACTTGTGACACAGCCCATACTGTGGGAGATGGCTTCACTTGCCGTGCACGAGTTGACCTGGTAATGATTCCCAAGTCTGACCCTGATCTGATCTTGGCTATGTCACATGGATTTGAACTGAGATCTTGGCCAAGATCCAGATTTGACCCTGATCCTTGACCATGACTCTGAATCCAACCCTGACTCATCTTGGGCTTGACCTCATCTATGACAAATGAAACAAATCCTGAGCCCAGCTCAGATCCCTCCCTGGCTTTCCTTTCCTCATCTCTGCCTTGGCCAGACCTTGGGCTGCAGGTGCTAGGACAAGCACCAGCCCCTGAATGGGGGCCACCCAAAATCTGAGCTGATCCTCGCTCCCCCAGGAGCTCCGACGGGACAAAAATGCCTCATTCTTCAGCATCTACCTCCTGGTGAGTAGCCTAGGCCTCTGCAGCCTGCTGGAAGGTATCAACTGTCTCTGGGCCTGCATGTGTCCATCTGGTTGGGGGGCAGTTAGGGGTGGAGAGAGTTACTGGTCTGCTCTCTCAGAGTTCAAGTCTTTCCCAGAAGCTCCATGGAAGCTCCAAGTGGGTCCCAAGTTGTTCTTCTTCTGCTTAAGCTGTTTCCCACTTCTCCAGGAATACAAGGAGCTCAAGGGCAATGGGCCTTTCACCATCTTTGTGCCACATGTAGATCTGATGCGGAACCTGTCACAGGTACATAGCCCTGGGAGCAGGCTGGAGAGGGATGAGCACTCTGGGATTGGTCACTACATGGGCAGAGGTGACAATCATTGGCTCCCACTATCCACATGACTACTCTAGGATGAGCTGTCTAGGATTCATGCCCATCGCCAACTTGTGTTTCGCTACCATGTGGTCGGCTGTTGGCAGCTAGGGAGCCAGGAGCTGCTGGACCAGGGATATGCCACTGCTCTATCTGGGCACACACTGCGCTTCAGTGAGAGGGAGGTGAGTCCACCCACACCATGGGTTCCACCAGCTAAAGGGTCCTCCCCCAGGCCCAGGACTCAGTCCCCAGACTCAGACCTCAAACCTGTCCCTGTGCCTGTGCCCTGCCTCCATTCCTTTAAGACTCAACCTGGGTACCACAATGAGAGGGAGATGAGTCCCACCCAAAGGGTGCCCACAATCTGGGTACCACCCACTATCATAGACCTGCCCTCTACCCCAGGACTTCCAAATCAAGCTGATGCCATTGCCCTGTTCCCACAGTGCCAAGTCAAGTATGGTGCTTTGTGTGGGCTTCTCTGACTGGAATGGGAGTTCTGTCCTATACCTTGACCCTGCCCTAGGTCCAGCTCACCTTCTATCTCAGTCCTAAACCCAGGACTGTCTACCCCCAAACACTCCCACCCCAGGCCCCTCCCCCACCACACCCCACCCACAGCTTCAAGCACCCCACCAATCAACTCTATTCAGCCCTGGCTCTACCCTAGTGTAACCACACTCCACCCCCAGGGCAGCATATATCTGAATGACTTTGCACGGGTGGTCAGCAGTGACCACGAGGCGGTGAACGGTGTTCTGCATTTCATTGATCGTGTACTGCTGCCACCAGATGTGCTACACTGGGAGGCTGATACTGCCCCAATCCCTCCAGTATGTCTGGGTGTGAGCCTGGGAGCTGGGTGGCAGGCAAGGATCTTCCCTTCCCACCTGATCAGTTGCTTATGAGTATCCTTTCTCAGAGAAATGTCACCGCTGCTGCTGAGAACTTCGGTTACAAGATCATCAGCCAGCTGGTGACGGTACTGTTTCCATGAATATGGGCCTGTCAGTGTACGACTATGTGTGCAACAGTGTCTCTGCTTACCCCTTTCTGGGAATGAATATGCCTACGAGAATTCCCTTGTATATAGGCCGTATCTATGAGCATGAAACTCCCAGTGTGAGCACATGTGAGCAAATGTGTTGTCAATATGTGTGCAGACTTACCCCTGCAAAAGTGCCCATAAACAGTAGTTTCTGCCTATCCACAATGTCGTTTCTGCAGTCTGAAGATATTAAATGAGGCCTGCAAGACGGTTCAGTGGGTAAGGAGGCTTGCCACCAAGCTTGATAACTTGAGTTCAATACCTGGCACTCACAAAGTGGAAGGAAAGAACTGGCTTCCACAGGTTCTCCACATGTTGTGTGGTAGCAGGCGTGGAAACCACACACACACACACACACACACACACACACACACACACACACACACACGGAAGAGTGTATGATGAAAATATTAAGTGAAAAAAAGTCAAGCTGGGCGTGGGAGTGCATGCCTTTAGTCCCAGCTCTCAGGAGACAGAGGCAGAGGCAGGTGGATCTCTGTGAGTTCAAGGCCAGCCTGATATACATAGTGAGTTCCTGGCCAGCTGTGGCTACAGGGAGACCCTGTCTCAAAAAGACCAAAAAAAGAAAAAAGAAAAAAATCCCAGAAATATGTCACATGTTTTAAATATACTATTATAATTGTTTTATTGCTCATCTCTTAATGTGCCTAGTTTATAAATGACACTTTATCATAGGTATAAGAAAAACAGTATACAGTTCAGGACTGTGATTTTGGGCATCTTCTGGGGTTTTGGGAACCTATTCTCTGCAGATAAGGAGGGGATGACTGTCTACCCAGGATAGCTGCAGATAAGCATGGCTAGAGGGAAGGCTACCTGGGCCTGGGTTTCTCTGGATCCCCCTCCTGGTCTCTCATCTAGCCTCCAGTCTCTGATGCTACACCTCTGTTCCAATACATAGGTAGCTGGCCTCCTGCCCATGCTTCAGGATGCATCCCATCGGCCCTTCACTATGCTGTGGCCCACAGATTCTGCTCTGCAAGCCCTGCCTGCTGATCGGCAGGCCTGGCTATACCATGAGGACCACAGAGACAAACTGGCAGCCATTCTGCGGGGCCATATGATCCGAAACATTGAGGTGGGTACAGGCCCAGTCTTTGATTCCTGCTGCCTGCAGTTCAGCCTGATTGCCCAGTTCCAATCATAGGTCTATTTACCCAGGCCTTGGCATCTGACCTGCCCAACCTGGGCCCACTCCGAACCATGCATGGAAACCCCATCTCCTTCTCCTGCAGCCGTACCCGGCCTGTGAGTCTGAAGAGAGGAGGGAACTAGGTGGGGAGTAAGGGGCTATAGTGCCTGTGACCCTTATGTCTTCTCCCTTTAGGGTGCACTCATGGTAGGCGAAGATGACGCCCACATTGTGCAGCGGCACTTGCCTTTTGAAGGTGGCCTGGCCTATGGCATCGACCAGCTCCTGGAGCCACCTGGTCTTGGTGCCCGCTGTGACCGCTTTGAGACCCGGGCACTTCAAATGGTGAGGAAGGCCATAGGTGAATGGCAGGGGCCCAACCTACCTGTCCTATCCCATCCATCCACCTGACCTTGCAGTGTTGGCCTCCATTCCTTCCAGAAGACTTGCAGCATCTGTGGACTGGAGCCACCCTGTCCTCAGGGATCACAAGAGCAGGTAAGGGGCTGGAGGCTGAGTTGAGGGTTGGAGAAGGCACTGAGCACCATCAAACTCAGGCTGCCTGTGGCCTGACTCTTCTTGACCCAGGGCAGCCCTGAGGCCTGCTGGCGCTACTTCTCCAAGTTCTGGACGACTCCCCCACTGCATTCCCTGGCACTTCGCAGTGTCTGGATGAGGCCTAGCTTCTGGAATCATCCCCAGCGTCTGGGTAGGGGCTGCCGCCGAAACTGTGTCACTGTTGTCTGGAAGCCCAGCTGCTGCCCTGGTCACTATGGCAGTGACTGCCAAGGTAAGCATTCTGAGGATTAAGATATTCTGATTATCTCCTCTAGCCACAAGATAGCCAAGGGCCAAACTCTGGCCATTGCTTTTGATAAAGGATAGTGAGGTACTCCAGGGTAGAGGGAATGCTTTGCTAGAGGAATGTTAAAGAAGGAGGTGGGTGTGCAGAAGATTCTGTTCTGGTGTGGAGCACTGGAGGGTCTGAGTTCTCCAGGCTTGGCGGATTCTCAGCAGTGTGAGGACATGGGTGAATTCGTACTTCTTGAAGAGCTTTGGCTGCCACTCAGTAGGAGACAGGTGGCAGCTCTGAGCTGTAGGTGTGTGTCCTCATGAGCACGTCTAGCCCCATTTCACTTCCACACTATTCCCTAGCTTGCCCTGGTGGACCCAGCAGCCCCTGCAATGACCATGGTGTGTGCCTGGATGGCATGAGTGGAAGTGGGCAGTGTAAATGCCATTCAGGTTTTGCTGGGACAGCCTGTGAACTCTGTGCCCCAGGTTCCTTTGGACCCCAATGCCAAGGTAAGCTCTGCCCTGTCCCATTTCACCTTGTTCCACTTCCCTTGGCCTGTGTCAACTTGCCCCTCTCCCCAGCCTGCCACTGCACCCCACATGGACGCTGTGATGAGGGCCTTGGGGGCTCTGGCTCCTGCTTCTGTGATGAAGGCTGGACTGGGCCACGCTGTGAGGTGCAGCTGGGTGAGTGGCCCTTGAGCTTGTGTGCATATAACATTCTTGTACGCACCAGTACGCGTCTTAATTGCACACTCAGGTGGAGGCCCTTGAGGGTGGATGAGAGAGGTAGTGGCCAGGAGGGCAGCTACTGACCTGCTCATGTGGGATGGGTCCTGGGGACAGAGTTGCAGCCTGTGTGTGCCCCACCCTGTGCACCCCAGGCCATGTGCCGTGCGGGCAACAGCTGTGAGTGCAGCCTGGGCTATGAAGGGGATGGCCATGTGTGCACAGGTAAGCAGAAGACTGTGACTTACAGGTAGGAGACCCTGGACCCATTCTAGTCACCTGGCTCAGCCACTCCCTCCTTGCCCCCAGTGGCAGATCTGTGCCAGAAGGGACATGGCGGCTGCAGTGAGCATGCCAATTGTAGCCAGGTGGGGACAGTGGTCACCTGTACCTGTCTGCCTGCCTATGAGGGTGATGGTTGGAGTTGCCAAGCTCGAAACCCCTGCTTGGACAGCCACCGTGGAGGCTGCAGTGAGCATGCTGACTGCATCAATACTGGCCCGGTAAGCAGGTGGGGAGCCAAACAGCATGAGTGGGGAGGCCCCATGGACTTGCTCCATGTCTGTCTCTGTAGGGCAACCACTATTCTTCCTGCCCACAGAACACCCGGCGCTGTGAGTGTCATGCAGGCTATGTGGGTGACGGACTGCAGTGTCTAGAGGAGCTTGAGCCACCTGTGGACCGCTGTCTGGGCCAGCCATCACCCTGCCACACAGATGCTGGGTGCACTGACCTCCATTTCCAGGGTGTGCTTCCCTACCCACTTCTGACACCTGCTGTATATCCCAGGGTACTGTGCATCTGACCATGCAGCCTCACTTCTTTCTGCAGAAAAGCGGGCTGGCGTCTTCCACATCCAGGCCACCAGTGGCCCTTATGGCCTGACTTTCTCAGAGGCCAAGGCAGCATGTGAGGACCAGGGAGCAGTCCTTGCTTCACTCCCTCAACTCTTAGCTGCCCAGCAGGTGTACAACTCTATGGGGATTGGAGCTAAGCCTATGGGAAGGCCCCTCATGTTGGGCCTTGGGTCTCAGCATCTCCTCTGCCCTTACAGCTGGGCTTCCATGTATGCCTGGTGGGCTGGCTGGCCAATGGCTCTGCTGCCCATCCTGTTGTCTTCCCTGCGGCAGACTGTGGTGATGGTCGTGTAGGTGTAATTAGCCTTGGTGTTCGCGAGAACCTGTCAGAACACTGGGATGCCTACTGCTACCGTGTGCAAGGTATGTCCACTCCACCAACCTCTGCCTATCCCCATACTCTGAACTCCTCCAAGCTGCTGACCTGCCTCTCCTGCAGATGTGGCTTGCCGATGTCGGGATGGCTTTGTAGGTGATGGGATCAGCACATGCAATGGGAAGCTGCTTGATGTACTGGCTGCCACCCCCAACTTCTCCACCTTCTATGGGGTATGCAAGGGCCAGTCTCAGGAGAGGGAGTGTGGGTAGCTGGGAACCCCCAGGAAGGAAGCTTGCCCATAGCCCTGTCTCCCAACCCTTGCAGATGCTGCTGGGTTATGCTAATACTACCCAGAGTGGTCTTGACTTCCTGGACTTCCTGGATGATGAGCTCACCTACAAGACACTTTTTGTCCCTGTCAATGAAGGCTTTGTGGACAATATGGTAAGAGTAGGGGCCTGGACAGTCTGCCCTCTCTGGCTGGCCCAACCTAACAGGTCTTGTTCTGCTCACAGACGCTGAGTGGCCCAGACCTAGAACTCCATGCTTCTAATGCCACCCTTCTGAATGCCAATGCCAGTCAGGGGACCTTGCTTCCTGCCCACTCGGGTCTTAGCCTCATCATCAGTGACAACAGTTCTTGGGCTCCTGTGGTAAGTCTGGCCTCTGCTACTACCTTGCCAGTTCAATCCTCATTCACCTGCTGGGCCTGACTGGTTTCTCTGCAGATTCCAGGGGCAGTTGTGGTTGGCCGTATCATCACGTGGGACATCATTGCCTTCAATGGCATCATCCATGCTCTGGCCAGGCCCCTACTGGCACCCCCCCAGTCTGTGAGTATGGGGAAGGGGAGTCAGAGCTGCAAAGGGTGAGGGACATCTGATACTTGATACTCTCTTCCGCTTGCCTATAGGGGGCAGTGTTGGCACCTGAGGCACCTGTGGCAGAAAGCGTGGGGGTTGTGGTAGCTGCTGGAACCCTGCTGGGGCTGGTGGCTGGAGCCTTCTATTTGCGTGTGCGAGGCAAGCGCACAGGCTTTGGTTTCTCTGCCTTCCAGGTAGGGCAGGGCTGGGAGTTTGTGGGTGCAAGGCCCTTCTGTCCTGCTTCGGGGCCTTATCAGTCATCATTCTAGGCAGAAGATGATGCTGATGATGACTTCTCCCCATGGCAAGAAGGGACCAGCCCAACCCTGGTGTCTGTCCCCAACCCTGTCTTTGGCAGCAATGATGTCTTTTGTGAACCCTTTGATGTGAGTGAAGGGGTGGGAAGTGGGGGTGGAGGGCTGTAGGGACAGGTAGAGCCCAGGCTTGCCCAAATACACACAGCTGTCCTCTTTCTAGGCCTCACTCTTGGAGGAAGACTTTCCTGATACCCAGAGGATCCTCACAGTCAAATGATGGCCAGGAGCCAAAACAAAGGCACATGGAGGACAGAGACCACTTTTATTGCTTGTCAGGGTGGCCAGGGCTGGAAGGACTGATGGTCTGTCTTGGACAGTAAAAGTGCCCTCAGCGGATGTGGGCCATGTCACCAAGAAAGGGTGTCTTCATGCAGCCAGTGCAGAGCTGGTCCATCCAGAGGGGCGCTTCATGCTGCAGGGGTGTGCGGCGTGGGTAGAAAGTGAAGTCTACTCGGTAGTTGAGCAAACAGCTGAGGGAGGCCATGTAGAGGTCGGAGAAGCGCACAAGGCGCCTAGAGAAGTACGTAGGGTTGTGGAAGGTGCGAAAGATGCTCCCAAACTGAGCATTGAACAGGGCCTTGGTGATGCATCTGGGGAAGGAAAAATGGGGCACCTGAGAATGGGTACAGAAGAGACTGGGACAGGTTTCCCGTCTTGGTTCCACTCTGCTCACCTTAGCTCTTCCCGCTCCTTCATCCAGGTAGCCAGCACCTGTCGTGACTCTGCGTCCTGATATGTCTGGGGAAACACAATGAGATAGGTGTGCATCCAGGAGGTGGTGTAGCCCAGTTCACAGAGCCTACCACCCCCTGCTGTCTCCACCTGCATGCGTTCTAGCAGCCCTGTGAGCGCCTGCTGCCAGGTCAGGGAGTGCATATACTGCTCCGTGTTGATGATGCGGATCTCCCGCTCCAACTCAGGGATGATGGCACCTGTGCGCCAGCCATGCCGCAGCATGAGATCCTGGTGGATGGGGTGGTTGGACAGGCCTCAGCACCAGCTGAGAGGGCGCTCTCCCCTCCCCTGCCAAGCCCTGCACACCGGCCCCTCACCGCTAGGTCACTGTAGAGATGGTCGCCAAAGTAAAGAACTCTTGGCCCTCGCCACTCTGTCAGACGAAGGAAGTCAAACAGGTTTCCCTAGGGAGTAGAGGACATTATTGAGCCACTAGTGTTCCCACGGGGCTGCGGAAACCAGGCCTTGTCCTTCACTAGCCCTCCCAATTCCCCAGAGGTAGCCAAAGCCAGCCGGATGCCGGGTTGCCCTTTCCCGTGGCCCCACTGCTCTGAGGCCCTTACTACTTCCCCCTTCCACTGAGGGGGGTGGTGGTGGTGGTTATTGCCCAAAGCAGAACATCTCTTATAGGCGTGGACTAGCCCTCAAGCAAGGGTCTCTTTCTGTGACCTCTCACCCACCCCAGGCTAGGGCTCCCAGTTTGTGAGAAACAAACTATAAGGACTCCAGGTGCTAAAGCAAAGGGCCCTGAAGCTCTTGTTGGCCTCTTCAGGCTCGGCCCCAGGGACCCAATAGACCAATCACAGAATTATGGCCATGTTTTTCTCCTGCTCCAAAGCCAGGGAAAGATGGAAACACCCAGCCAGGCACAGATATAACTGGGGAAGCTCCTGGGGGGGATGGGTAGGGGTAGGGGTGGGGGGCAGCTTAGAAATGGAAGGGCCAGAGCTGGGAAGCAGAGTTGGCTACCACCAGGGGCAGCACCCACACTCCAGGGCTGAGAATGCACACTCAGCAAAGCACAGCTCTGCATCAATCAACCTAGAGACATGAACTAGGGGTGGGGTGGGTGGGTAGGTGACTATGGAAGAACCGAATTAAGTGGGCACACCAACTGCAGAGGAGGCATGAATGGGAGGTAGAAGGGCTGCAGAGGATGTGCCCCGTGGTTTAAGAACCTCAAGGGGCAGGTGAAGGAGAGGGCAAAGATAAGGACTTGGGGTTCTGAGAACCAAACAGGGTCCAGTGAACATAAGGAATCTTTAGAATATCAGGCCTGACCAGAAAGGGACCTTCCCACAAAGGGGCCTTCCATGGCCAGATGCCAACACTGAGAGTTGAGGGGATGTACCCGCACAGAAAGGACAGGGGAGAGCTGGGATCAGCAGGGCAGGATGCTTAGCAGTGGGCATACTGCCTGCCAGCCAGCTTGGACATCCTGATGCTGTTCCCCTGGCCAAGTGCTGGCTCTTCCAAGTCCCAAGGTCTCTGGGACCCCTGACTCCCAAGATGCCCACCTCAGCCAAGGTCTCTACATTCTAGCCAGGGCCACCAATGCCCTAGCCTGACCTTTCTTCCTAGTCACACAGGAAAGGTGGGGAATGGAGGTGGGGGTCTCAGTTCATGAGCTGCCCTGACAAGCCCGGCTCAGGACTCCCAAACCAGGCTGGTTCAGTGCCATGCTAGCTTTTCAGTGACTGTGGAACATCCTAAGGGTTTTATACCGCAACTCAAGTAGAACATTATTAATGGAAAGCAAGGCCTAGAGGTGACTAGGCTAGGTTCCTTAGACTACAGTGCTGGAATCTAAACCCCAATGTGGTCACCAAGCTCTTCCAGTATCACCCAGACCTGCTTCCTAACAGTCCTACCATGGTGGCCAATGGCTCTAGCTCCACAGTACAAATCTGGTCAAGGATGTGAGGCTGTTTTTCCAGAGGCTGTTCCTGCATAGCGCCCCCCACCCCCCGTGCTATTCCCCAAGACGGTCTTACCTGCCGATAGATTTTGCCCTTTTCCAAGCGTGTGATACGGTCCCAATGGAGGGAACCCTTCTCATCAAGCTTTCGGAAAGGCCTGGGTGAGAGTAAAGAGCCTGAGCTCCAGTCATGGCACAGCCACAAGGTAGCTCCATCCTTACCTCTGTAAAAGCCCTTACACTCAGGTGGGCCATTGACCAGTAGGGGGTATCTCCACCCAAGTACACAGGGCGGTGGGCCAAGGCTAATCTGGCTTTGTCCCTGAATCCTCTCAGTGGGGGAGTGGGAGGGGCTCTGTCTTCCTCCCACAGCCCCACAGTCCCCAGTATGCCCATACTTGCGCCGGTCAGTGAAGAAGCTGGGCTTGTCTGCCTGGACGATGACTACATCAAAGAGTTGGCGCCAATCAGGACCCACCATGTGTCGCATGCCTTTGTCCCTGTGCAGAAGTGGCACTGGCTGCAGGTGGTCTGGGGGCAGTACTGCGCTTGCCCCCCACCACTGTGTCCCTCCTTCCACAGTGGGGCTGTACTTACACAAAACTGAAAGGACTGTTGGTGATGAGGAACAGCTGTTTCCCATGGGCTACCAGGCGGCTCAGGACTGCAAATGTTTCATCCCCTTTCAGGATGTACTTCTCTGAAAGGGAAGAGGGTCTGCAAGGGCCAACCCTGACCCAGTGCTCAGGCAGGCCATGGTAGGGTGCTGTCCAGCCTTACCCATGTCTTGCTCAATCCACTGGTACATGAGGCCCTTCACGTGCACATCCCGGATGGCATCCTGAGGGAAGCAGAGGGCAATGAGAACATGTTAGAGCCCAGGAGCACCTGCTATGCTGTGGCCAGACTTCACCTAATCTAAGGGGCAGGCCCAGGCTCCTCACCGTCACGTCCTTGTAGAGGTGTGCTTGGTCAAATTCTAGGCCGTGGCCCAGAAAATAGTCCACCACACAGGACAGCAGTGCCATCTCTGGCAGTGAGAAGATGTCCATGAACTGCTTGATAGAAGGGCCCTGGGGAGGGGGTCAGATCTCAGTCACCACTCTAACCACTAGAGACCAAGGGATCTATCTGCCTTGGGACACTGGCAGAGGGCATGGCCTATGGCTCCACTGGCACCCACAGTAAGATTACTGGTCTGCTTTGGGCAAAAGCAGGTGGATGAGGTACCTTGCCATAGAAGCCGCTCATCTGGTACAGTGGGATGTGCTGGGTGCCACCATATAAATCAATCACCTCCTCATCTGGCACAGGCTGGAGGCCCCTGAATGGAAGGGACAGATGCCCTCAGTCTGAGCCCAGGTAGCAGTGCAGGGTGGGATCAAGGTAGACCCAACACTAACCTGTAGGCTGTCCCCAGTTGCACATAATGGAAGGCATCAATTTTCATCAGAAGGCTCTGGGGGTATCCATGGGCAGGACCAGTGGTGAGAAGCTAAGTTTTTGCCACTGGCCCTGAGAAAGCCTCTCCCAACTACCCCCCACCTCCAACCAAAACCTCTACTGGATGCTACTGATGAAACAACTATAATCTGAGGCCAGGGGTGATCAAATAGGGAGGGAGGTTGGCTGAAGTTGCCCCTATTCACATTTGGTCAGGAGGGGTCAGTGTCTAGCCATTCACCTTCTGAATGTCATAGTGGAGGCCACGGATGGCAAAGCTGGGGTCGTAGTCATACTTCCGAATTCCCTCAGGGTACTGTCAAACCAAAAGAGGCCAGACTTAGGCTAGTAGCAGTGTTAGCTCTCAAGGGAGGTCACTTCTGGGGATCAATCTAGCCACCAGGCCTGGGTGCTACTGGCTTCTAGGGCTTGACAGCCTCACCTTGTAGTGCTCAATCAGGATGTCCCTGGCAGCATTGAAGATCTCGGGGTGCAGTGCATCTGCGTACTGGGCCAGTGTGTAGTCATAGTCAAAGCCATAGACCTCAACAGCACTCAAGCTGATCTCGTTGTTGGCATAGATGGCTGCTGGGTTCAAGAGGCTGCAGACCTCAGGGGGCAGAAGGTCTAGAGGAAGGAGATACAAGGGGACAGCACCATCATGGTCACAGTTGTGGCAAATGGCTCCTGGGTACTTTGCAGGTACCCAGGCCCATATGCCTCATAAGACACCTGATGATGGCAACTCTTAGCCCAATGTTGCAGAGGCCAGACAGAGGCTCAGAGAGAAGGCAGTTGCTGAGTCACATGCTTGGGGTAAGGCAGAGCTGACCATGATGCTTTTCCACTTTGCTTACAGCTGGGGTTGGGGCCCAAGCACATTAGAGGGGTGAGGAGTCCCTGAGGCTGCCAGCTCTGAACACCTGCTGCAGCCTGGGGAGTAAGGCCCCTCTAATTGGATTTCAGCTGTCTGCCAGCCCACATAATGACATTCCCTGGCTAAAACCAGGGAACATTGCTAATTACCATGGGGGGGACGTGTGATGCTGGCTGGGTTCTGGGCCATTACCCAGTTCACAGTCTTCTGGAAATGTGGTCACAGCCACTATAAGCCCCTTGGATTCCAAGCTCACTTGCCTTGTTTTCCCCACCTAGATAGTAAGGTAGACAGGGGAATTAATGTGAAAGGGCCTGGCCTGTGAGCCAGGTGAGGACAGGTTCTCCGTCTCATGTCTGTGATTTCAGGAATGCCACCTCAACCTCTGGGCTTGTTTCCTCTAAAAGGGGAAGAAAATCAGAACCACCCACTCTGTGTACCATTTCTGCTCTGCACCCGCACAATATTCAGGATTAAATGTGTGATGTGTCTCAGAGCCAAAAGCTCCATCCTGGTTTTCCCTGGTTGCTCCTGGAGCAGAGGTTAGGGAAAGAAGGGTGCAAACAAGATGAGGCGCACTGAGCAGGGTCTCAGAGACTCCAAGGAATCAATCTATCCGCCACAACTGTCCTCTCACAAAGCAAAAACCTCTTGCTCTACAGCATGCTTCATGGCTGCTCCACTGTGCAGACGTGCGAGCATTTGCCTCAGAGGCCCCTTGGAACACAAGGCTCCACCCTTATTCCCTTTAGAGTCAAGTACAGGGTGTAGGTGTGGGAACAGGTGTGGCTGGTTCCTCTGGTGGCATAAAGCCTGCGTAGAGCAGCTGTTCTGCAGATCCCTGAGTGTGGATGGGGCACTTCATTTGGACATGCTTAAGACACAGCTGATGGCCTCCCTCTAAAGAACTGCTTGAGACACTCCTCACCTGATATCACTAGGACCCTGGGCCTCAGGTGCCCACAGAGCTGCATTTCCCCACAGCCCCACATTCCTGAATACTAACTGGGACTATGACCCCTTTAGTGTTCAGAAAGGCCCTGGGGTGAAAGGCATCTACATGGCATTTGCAGCCCCTTGCTGGCACAGAGTTCTGGTTAAATATAGGCCTTGCCCCTGCCTTTAAGAGTCCTTCCAGGGGTATATAACCCTCCCAGAAACAAAGCAGGATGAGGAACGCAGCCCGCAGGGCCTGGCCACTTTGCCCCATTTCTGGACTGAGGAAACCATAGCTATGGGGGTTGCAGGGTCCCATTTCCTTCCACAGATGATGTGGATAGGCCAGGAGAGGAGGCTATATACCCTAACCCAGCACTAGCTTGCCAAGCTTATTGTTTCACTCTAGCCCCTACCTTCCTTTCTTTTCTCCAGCCCCCCACGTCCCCCAGATGCTCAAGGTTCCAGATTCTAGGGCTCTGGTAGATATGACTCACTTGTGAGTCTTACAGTCTTGTGTTGTTCACTGTTCACTCCAGTCTTAAGCAGCAGTCACACTGAATGCCTCCATCGTCCAGAGGAAGAAACAAGTTCAGAGAGGTTAAGTCACTTGCCCAAATCACCCAGCAGCAGGCAACTAAGTTGAGACTTGCATTCAGGTGACCCCATCCTGCCTTAATCATTCTTCCTCTTTGCCTAGTCTTTTAGTCACACAATGAGGCAGAGCAGGGAGGAAGGTGCTCTTCCTGCTGCCCTGCTGAGTGGGGGCTAGCTGATGGCTTGGCTCCCTGGGAGTTTTGCTCAGAAATTCTTCCTAAAAAACCCAGCCAGATGAGGGTTCAGAGGCTCGAAGCTAGCTTATCGTGGTATGTTGGTGGAAGAAACTGCACACAGCAGGAACTGAGAGAGGTCTGTAAGGAGGGCTCTGGAGGACATGCCCAGCAGATTCTCCCCCCTTCACACCTCCAAGGCAGGCTGCTTCTCAGGCCACTTAAGAGGGCCTTGCCGAACAAAGGCTTCTCCATAAGTAAAACTGCTCTCTCGGCCCCAAGATTCCCAGTCCTTAAGAACAGCCATTCCAGAGGTCTCAACTATTCTGGCAGCATCTTGTTAAGGTGAGTTCTGGCAGTCTCCAGGTCTCCACACAGCTGGAGTGGAAGGCCCTGTCCAGTCACAGGTGGAATCTCCCAGAATGAGCCACTTTGTCTTACCAGACAATGAAAGCCACGGCACCCCTGGGGGTTCCTCCAGAAGCACCCCTGCCCCTTCTTGGCCTGGTTCTGACTCATCACCACAATCCTATGACAACAGTCCCAGGATTGCTTACATGCCTGAGAACATCGAGGGTCCTGGGAGGATGTGAGGCCGAGGTCCACCCAGCTGGGAAGTGATAGGGCCACAGCACAGAGCACATCTGTTGCAGAGGCAAGGTCCTACTAGACCCACCCAGAGAAATGGACAGATGTGCTGCACTCTGAGATCTGCGGCCTCATTAGTCCATTTCGTAGAGGGAGAGAAGGCTAGGGGAGGCTAAGTGCCCTGGTGCTGCCCTGGCTGAGACTATAGCAACCCTTTGGGATTCCAGGACATTGGGGTGGCTTTCTAATGTTTCTCCAACGCCTTTCTTGAGCTTGTTTAGAAGTGCTCTAGACCGCCAGAGCCTAACCAAGAGGTGCCTGCAAAGTCTTGCTGGTGTTCCCAAGAGCCCGTTCCGTGAGCACCGCTCAGTCTTTGTCCACAGTGCTCACTGCAACTAAGGGCCAGCGGAGAACAAGGGGCTGCGAGGGTTTCCGCCGCTGCCAGCCGGACCCGGGAGCCAGACCTAAGGGCCGTGCACGCCGGCGGTTACCCCAAGCTCCAGCAGACCGACCGGAACAAACCTCCCGCTCGCCCCAGGAGACGGAATGCTCCTCGGAGACCCGATGGAGCCTCTTCCAAAACGCCGCCCGTCCCTTGGGTTCTGCGACCCCGGTGCACCCCGGGGACGCCCTCGGGCACACGACCCACCCCGGCTCACCCACCGTGCACCAGCCTCCGCATGTCCTGGTAACGTGCCCACAAGTGCGCGCTGAGGTCCGCGCCGTCGGCCGGCGCCGGGGCGGACGCGGAGCGCGGAGTGCTGGGACACTGGGCTCCGGGCCCCGGGGGGCCGCAGCCAGGGCAGGAGGGTGAGGACGAGGCGGCCCGCGGCTGGCCTCCGCACAGCAGCCAGCGCCGAGCTGCCG
>NW_008354534.1:230083-260355 GCF_000622305.1 Nannospalax galili
TGCTCACGGCGGCCGGCCAATGGGCGCGGCGGGAGGACCCAGTCCGGCCAATGGGCACGCCACTCGGCCCCGGGGGCGGGAGGTCCCGGGACCGGGCGGGGCGGGCTCCCGACCCCCTCCTCCCAGTCCCGGCGCCGCGCTGGGGTTTTGGGCCCCCATTCGGTCCTCGAGTCGGTGATGGAGGCTCCTTCTCTCCCTCGCGCGGGAAGTCAGGAAGTCAGAGAGCCGAAGACTTGTTGTCGCGCCAGGGCCGGGACGGCCGGTGGAGGGGAGAGGAGAGAGCTGGAGCGCACGCCTCCCCTTCGCTCCGCCGCCTGTCAGTCCCTCCCCCAGCCTTCTCTTGACCCCCCAGCCCCCAGCGCCTTCCGCCCTGGCCTCTCCTGTCTCCAAGTCCTCCAGCCCAGGGGTCCTGGGTCCCTGCCTCGGCCGGCCCGCCGACTGGAGCCCGAGCTACTAAACTCACCTAACGCATAAAGAGCCCTTCCCACCCGCAGTTGGGGAGACCACTGGACCTGCAGGGCAGCGCACATCTGCGGAGGCAGTTTTTTCTTTGTGCCACCTGATACCCATCGCAGGTGACCGCTTTTAACTGGGCTGCTGGGCGTGCTCTGAGTGGCTGTGTGCTAGGATCATTGCAACCACCTGGTTCTGGCGGATGCAGTGCGCTGGAGGACCCAGCTCCTAAGTGGTGCAGGCCCTCAATTGAGATGCCAGGATCTGTTCAAGCTCAGTCTTCGGACTTTTCAATGAAATTCTTCTGCTTGAAACTACTGTCCACCCACTTGTTTTCTTAGCCTGGAGGTGTACATTAGGAGTGTGCTGGGCCTCAAAGAGGCCGGCCCAGCACTCTGGCGCCCTGTTAATTAACCCCTCAACTGGGCATACGGTGGGATGGTTGCTAGGTTTAAGGTTGTGTGTAGTGTGTATATTTGTAGTTCCCCTGCACCTGGGCTGAGGACCTGATGTGCCAGATTCTGGGCTGGGTGCTGGTGGTCATGGAGGCTAAAGGTGAGCCCATGAGTGTCTGCATTCTTGCAGGCCCCAGTGACTAGGGAGCTGAGTGCCTGTGGGGATGTGGTTTGACAACAGAGCCACCCTCTTCTCCGTGGTGCTCTTCTGCATCATGTGCTGCATATAAGCACCTACAAGTGCCTGAATAACGGAAAGTGCCCGCTTAGCATAAATTTATGTTAACTTTACGACCATTTGTCACGGACACTTGTGATGATAAAGTTCAGTTTTCAAAAATGCATACCAAATTCTATCATTTTAGGAGCCTGGGCCTACCAATTACGCCCAAGAAATAACAGGAAGGCAGGGCGTCAGCTGCATTTTAGAATAACGTGGTGTACAAGGTTAGCCCTTCACCGAGGGTCGTCACTTCAGTCAGGGTATTAGAAAGAAAGATGGCGGAGGCAGAGGAGGGGGCGCAGCAGTCAGCTCCCAACAGACAGCCGCCTGCTCTGGGGAGGTAGAGGGCGGGGCCAGCCACGCGGAGCTGGAGGCTCCGCCCCCAAGGGTGCCCCGCCCTCAGAGCCTAGGCGCCTGCGCCAGCTGCCCCAGGCGGGCCCAGCCTTACAGAGCATGCGCATGATTGGAGCATCTGATTGGCGGAGCCGACAACAGCTCTGAGTCCAGGTCAACTTCCGCTACCGACTCCTGCTTGGCTGAGCAGTGGTGCGCTGCGGGGATCGCAGGTGGGCCAGGCAGCGGCACGCGCTGACAGACGGCTAGGGCGGCCTCAGCTGCCCCAGCGCACTAGTCTCGCCCGGTTCCGCCCGTAACCTTTCTGCACGGTTTCGGTCGAGCATGTTCAGGGCCCAGGTGAGGCGAGTCCTGCGGCAGGTTCCCGGGAAACAGCGATTCGGCATCTACAGGTTCCTGCCCTTCTTTTTTGTCCTGGGAGGAACGATGGAGTGGATCATGATTAAAGTGCGCGTGGGCCAGGAGACCTTCTGTAAGTGGGGGTGACGCAGCCTCCGTTTCTCCCGGGGTATTAGATTACAGACCGCTGATGACATCCGGCGCCGATCTGCACTCACTCTTGCTCGGAGGACAGCTGCACTTCTGTTCATTTGGCAGTTTGGGTGCTGCATCGGCTGGAGGACCTTGGGGCTCCTGTGTTTTGCTCTCACTGGCGATCAGCCTTTCCCTGCACTTTAGGAGGGCACGTGGCTCCAGTCAGGCTGTCGTCCTTGGCCCTTGCCGGTGACATTGGACCTAAGGATTCCACAGCAGCGGAAGACGGGCTAGGAGTCGTAGAAATTCCTGTCAACTGATAGGCCCCTCGAGCTCTTTAGCTCAAACTCTGCAGGGCGCTGGTCTGCCTGGTTTAGCCAATTCCCACCACCCCTTCAGGCAGTTATAGCACAATGTTCTTGGCTTGGGATCGGATGCCCAGCACCGTGAAAGGAATGGCATTTTTGAGCACTGCCTCTGGCTGCCAGTGCCTCTCAGGTTTTCTCCCTACCCCTGGGCCCTGTTTTGCCTCTCCTGAAACTTTATGATAATGTGGATCTCATTTTTATTACGTCAGTGTTCCCATTTCTCTCTCTAAGCTTTTGTTTCCCAGGGTGGCCTTGATTCCTCAAATTTGCAGCCATCTTGCCTCAACCTCCCAAGTGCTGGTATTACAGGCATGGGCTACCACACCCAGTGACTCCAATATTTAGTGTTCCGTTCATAAGAGGATCAAATAAACAAGGCAAAGTGTTCTCTATTCCAGTCCCAGAGGGGCTGATGGGAACAAGGCCGGGTTGTAGTTTGGGCGTAGAGCACTTGAGTCAGCTAGGAAAGACAAGGGCCAAAGAACTCTGGAAGTTGGTGAGCTCCAAGAACAGGAAGGCTAGGCAGGCTGAACAGCAGAAGCTGCAGTCTGAACAGAATTCTTTCCATGGAACACTCCAGTTAAGTGACTGAAGACAAAAGGGGGCTGGCACTTTGTCCCAACAGTAGGGGTGGTACCTCTAAAAAAAACACAGGGCCGGGTATGGCGGCTCACACCTTTAATCCCAGCATTTGGGAGGCAGAGGCAGGTAGATCTCTTTGAGTTCAAGGCCAGCCTGGTCTACATAGTGCGTTGCAGGCCAGCTGCGGCTACAGGGAGACCCTGTTTCAAAAAGACCAAAAAGAAAAAATAAGAAAAAGGCACAGGATGAGGCAAGCAGCCTGAGCTAGAGGCTGGTGTTTTCATCTTCGATCTGGGAAACACACTGCCCGAGTCTACCGATCTCTCTGTAAGGACCCCCTTCAACCCTTGGGATTATTCTTGTCCAGATCTGTAAGCACAGAATGGTAAGATGGTGGCAATCAAGTAACATAATCACTGAAGGAAGAGGATTATTTTCTTTTTAAAGGAAGACGTTTGTTTTTTACATGAGGGTAGAAAATCAGTAGTCTGGAAAAACAGCAGCTGAGAACAAGGAAAATGACTTTCCCTCCTACTCTGAGGATTTTGGTGTGGGAAAGAGCTGCAGAGCATTCTGGCGAAAGGGACATCTGGGTCTTAGTTAAGGACGAGAGGAAAGAGGTACACTAGGACGTGATCTCTGAGGACACTGATGGTTACCCTGCTATTTAAAGTTAAGACTCCACCAACATAACCCTCATTTCAACTGTTTTACTTTAAACTCTTTATTCTGGGGCTGGAGAGTTGGCTCAGTGGTTAAGAGCACTGACTGCTCTTGCAGAGGACCCGGGTTCGATTCCCAGCACCCACATGGCAGCTACGAACCGTCCTCTCTAGTTCCAGGGGAATCCAAAGCCCTCTTCTGACCTCTGCGGCATTGCATGACACGGGTGCGCTCATGTACATGCAAGGCAATACTCATACACATAAAAAAAACCCCAAACCTCTTTATTTTGCCACTGAGTTAAACATTAAGATTCAGAAAGTCTAGACAGACTACTGGTTGGATTATTCTAATGTGTATTTTGTTTGTAGACCTTGCTGATCATTATTTGCAGTGACTGGGCTAGGGCTTTCTCATACTAGGCAAGCACCCTACCACTGACCTAGACCCCCAGCCTCTATTTTTTAAATTCCTTAGTCTAAAACCAAAAAAATCTAAGCAAAATTTTTGTTTGACACAGATGACGTCTACCGTAGAAAAGCGTCAGAAAGACAGTATCAGAAAAGGCTGGAAGATGCATCAGACTGAACGTCAAAAACTAATAAATGTATTCAATATTGGTTTCAGCTGTTTTTTTTTTTTTTTTTTTTTTTTTTGAGAAAAGGTCTCACTCTCTAGCCCAGGCTGTCCTTGAACTCATGGAAATCCCTGCTTCAGCCTTCTCACCACAAAAAATGCTGTTTTCCGAATTCATGTTCTTGCTGTTCTTTAGTGACTTTGTATTAAATTGGCATTACCTCTATATAGAATCCCATAGTTCTACAATCTGCTTGAATAGTTCCCAAGTCACAATTGGATATTGGATATGATCTGCAAGAAAATTCTAAATACCCATTGTGTCTCGTCCATGAGCTATTGAAATAGGATCGATTTTTTTTTTCTTTCTTTCTTTTTGAGACAGGGTCTCTCTGTTGCCCCAGCTGTCCTGGATCTTACTATGCACACCAGGCTGGCCTTGAACATAAGAGATCTCCTAGCCCCTGCCTCCCAAGTGCTGGGATTAAAGGCATGTGCCACTATGCCCAGCTCGAGGCTTTCCGTTTTTTTTTTTTTTTTTTTTTGGCTTTCTGTTTTTATAAAACAAATTATAATCTTAACTGTTTCGCACAATTTAAACCATGGACATAAAAGATCTCCTTTACAAGATCATCTTAACTAAGATAAACTATGCAGGGTATATTTCTGCCCCCTTTTGTTGGAGTAATGGGAATTCCTTGCTCACTGCACACTTCGGCAAGTGCTCTTGTGTGGGACTTCATGATTCATGTCCTTTATGATGAAAATGCTTTTAAATACCTGTTAAAGATGAAAAGCTAATTTACACAGTCCAACCACAGATTTAAGCAAAATCAGAGGCACAGTCTACTAAAGGCAATCTAACTCCACTGTAAGTTTGAATCCCTATTAGAAAGAAATGCAGGCATCTACATACTTGGATAATTAGACCCAACATGTTTTCAAACAAAATTATCTACATTCTAAAGACAGTTTCAAACTATTATGAAGAACAAGCTGATGCTCAAAGTCACTGGGTATCTTCATCTCTGCCATAAACATATCTCCTAGTTGAGTATACAACACTGCAATCCCAGCCAGCACTTGTGAGGTGGAGATAGGAGGATCAGGAGTTCAAGGTTAGCCTGGGCTACATGAGACCCTGTCTTGAAAAAAAAAAACTAGCCAGAAAGCCTTCCTAATTTTTTCTAGAGCTTTTCCTATTCAAGTTTGTCTGTGTTAGGATCAATTTAGAGTAAATAAAGTCCTATCTGCTCAGATTTCAGAGGAGTACTTATACCAAGTTCAGCTCATTGTTGGGAGGTGGCTTGAGGATGAAGCCTAGCAATGACCATCACCAGGGGGAGTAGTTGCTGCACCATAATCTACATTTACCCAGTTGTCATTTAGTTAGGACCTAACCTTAGAGACACTTGATAGTGATTCATCTGCTGTACAAGAAGTTGTAAGTGGTCTGTGGCACAGCACCAGCTGAAGCCCAGTGCAGAGTAGGGGTGGAGTGGTATGATTTTTTTAAAAAATTTTATTTTTATGAGTGTATTGCCTACATGTGTTTAAGTGGACCTATGTCATACAATGCCTGTGGAGATCAGAAGAGGGCATTGGATCCCCTGGAACTGGAATTATGGACCATTGTTCCCCACCATGTGGGTGCTGGGAACCAAACACAGGTTCTCTGTAAGAGCAGCCAATGCTCTTAACCACTAAGCCATCTCTCCAGCCCCATGGTATGAGTCTTAAAATATTATTTTGTCTTTTTGAGACAGGGTCTCCCTGTAGCCCCAGCTGTCCTGGAACTCACTATATAGATCAGGCTGGCCTTGAACTCACAAAGATCCACTTGCTTCTGCCTCCCAAGTGCTAGGATTAAAGCTAGCCACGATGCCCAGCTATTATTTTTTATTTATGTATATGAGTGTGTTTCCCTGCACATGTGTAAGTGCACCCATGTCGTACAATGCCTGAGGAGGTCAGAAGAAGGTGTTGGATCTGGAGTTATGGATGGCTATTAGCTGACATGTGAGCACTGGGAATCAAACCCAGATCCTTTGCAAGAGCAGCCAGTTCTCTTAACTACTGAGCCACCTCTCCAGTCCCATGTTTGAATTTTTCTTTTCTCTTTTTTTTTGGTCTTTTTAAGACTGTCTCCCTGTAGCCCCAGCAGGCCTGGAACTCACTATGTAGACCAGTCTGGCCTCGGAATTCACAGAGATCCGCCTACCTCTGCCTCCGAATGCTGGGATTAAAGGCGAGCGCTGCCATGCCCAGCTGAATTTTTTTAATTTTTAAAATTTATTATTTTTTGCCGGGTGTGGTGGTGCATGCCTTTAATCCCAGCACTTGGGAGGCAGAGGCAGGTGGATCTCTGTGAGTTCCGAGCCAGACTGGTCTACATAGCGAGCTCCAGGACAGCTGGGGCTACAGGGAGACTCTACCTCAAAAAAAAAAAAACCAAAAAAAAATTATTATTTTTATGTTGTATAAGTGTTCGAATGTCATGCAGGGCCCATGGAGGTCAGAAGGCGTTGGATTCCCTTGGAACTGGAGTTACTGACAGTTGTTAGCTGCCATGTGGGTGCTGGGAATCAAACCCGGGTCCTTTGCAAGAGCAGCCAGTGAGTGCTCTTAACCTCTGAGCCATCTCTCCAGCCCCTCCATGTTTGAATTTTTCACACTGAGTTTCTTCGTAAGAAAAGTGTACATTTGGACTGGAGTGTTTTCCAAAGCGAACCTCCTCTCAAACGAGTATTAAAGGTTTGGACTTTACGCACATACTAAATTTGGAATGTTTTGCTACATTTATGTACAGTCCCCAAGACAATAATACATAATATCTGAAAGAGGGGAAAGGAATAGTCTGTTAATTTGTTCAGTACTGATTTTAGTCAGCCGACCCAGCATACTTCCAAACCGAAAATGAACAGAAATATTTAGCAATATTTGTTTGCTTACAGTGCTTGGGTGGGGCGGGCATACATCAGTGATCCTTCAAAATATGCTAATGGGCACAGGTGGCATGCGTCCTTACAGTCTCAGAACAGAACCACAGGGATTTGCAAAGTGCTATTAGAGGAAAATATTTGGCTGATTTTGCCATCATTTTCTATTAAAAGCACAGGTGTTTTAAGAACTTGTAAACATGTTAAAGGACACATTTGGGCCACCCATCTTATGATCACTGATGAGCTATTTGGAATGTGTTACTCTGCTTTCTGGTGGAGGATATCCTTACCTTCTATCCTCAGTAACTTGCTATTCCATTTTAACTTAAACCTGTGTTTTGTTTCTGCCCATGTTGCCCAACCTGAAGACATGTTAGGAATTCCTTGACTGCCTGCGTGAGGGGTGCAGGGCACTTCAGGCTGTAACTGGGCATGTGCACATTGACTTCTACCCAGATCAGAAGAGCCTTCTTCCTGAAACTGCAGCCCTAGCCTCTTCAGCATGAAATGAGGGCTTCTGGGAGTCTGCTTCAGTCAGTTCAAAACTAACAATTGACACAGCTTTAACAGAACCACCAAACCTAGCTAATCCAAATCACTTTGCAAACTTTTTATTTGGATTAAAAAGCTTTAGAGGAACAAACATATCATACATACACATTGTAAGACTAGTTACCACTTAAACTTCAGATGATGATATAATACAGAAATTAAAATAAACCAAATTTTAATTAGGTCTGGAAACGTTCGAAGTTGTAACACCAATTTGGGGATTTTAAATAAGCGTTGCCATCTCCCTCCCCCAGCCCCCCCATTCTTTCTCATAGAAATAGGAAGCCAGGTTAAATAAAACCAAGATGGTTTAAACAGTTAGCTGACATTCTATTTTAAACCTGTAGGTCTTTCCCTGCTCCCAATATAAACAAAATTCTTCTCCACAGGAACTTAACATTTTGAAAACAATAAGGTTATTATATTTTCCAAGCCATACTACTATAGTTCCTAAAAGTCATGGGAAAAAAGCAAATGGTTTACTTGTATTTTAAGTCGGGACTTTTTTTCTTTCTTTTTTGGAAGATGGTGATCTCAAATCTTGTATCCTAAATATTAACTAATATTCTCAAAGTTAGCATTTAGAAAAGCATAATTCTAAAATAAAGTGTCTTTTTTTTTTTTTTTTTTTTTTTTTATTAAATTTAATGGGGGCCCGCCTTGGCGCCCCCTGGTGTGGCTAAAACCCCCTTTAAGGGCGCGGGGCGGTGCCCTGGTTTCCTCACCGCCCACAGACAGGCAAAAAGGCACCCTGTGCTGGCTATACACTGCCTTAAGGAGCCTGAGGCTGGCTCCTGGTTCCTACAGCACCAAGGTAATGGGAAGAGCCTGGAGGAGGAGTGTTCTGGCTTCGAGTGCTCCTGAGGCTGATGGTGAAGTTTCTAGAGGCCCCCAAAAGGAAGTCTCATCCAGACCTTTAAAAAGGGAAATTAAATGAATGCATGAAATAAATAAATAATTTAACCAAAATTAAGTTTTGGGTTCTTTGGTGCCATTCAAGGATGCCTAGAAAGGAAAAGAATCTGATTGCATTATACAGTCCATGATGAGTCAATGGTCCGAATAACCACGAGTTGAAGATTTATTTGATTCAGCTTAACAATAAGGTACTGACATACTACTGCAGTACATTTTTAAAAATTTTAAGTTATTTAAAATTCTTGATGAAAATTGAGATCCAGTAGCTGACTAATGGCAATTAAAGTTATAAAGACCTCCGTATTTAAAGAAGATACAAGGGACTTTTCACTCTATATGCTTTTGCTCTCATGATTAACATGGCAGTTAGACATACTGCCATACATTTTTAAAAGGAAAAAAAGTATCCTTTGAGAATCATTCTCAGTGAATAGCAGTACAAGCAACAGCACAACACAAGCACCCTGTTACAATAAAGCAGGTTTCAAAAAACGTACCATCATGTGAAATGTTCCATGTTTGTAGTTTCCTACCATCTGAATACCATATACTGCCTCCAAGTGTTTATTCTAGGGCTATGTGAGAAAGAGATGGGTTGCAGGGTGTGGTGTCCATACCTTTAATTCCAGCACTTGGAAGGCAGAGGCAGGAGGATCTCTGTGAGTCTGAGGCTAGCCTGGCCTATATTGTGAGTTCCAAGGCCAGCCAGGGCTACATAGTGAGACCATGTCTCAGACAGGGTCACCAAATCCAAGTATTTAGGACCTGTAATGGTCTTTTTAGTTAATGTTTTCTTAAATTATGATTCCCTTCTCCTATAATCAAAAGCACAAGCTACATTTAAAAACATTTTAGAAAGTATTTCTGGTTGAGAATTACAACCCTGAAAATTAGAAAAAAAATACCACAACTGATAACAAGGAAATAAAGCATCCAAAACATCTACCCTTGCATAATTTTGCTCAAGACAGTTTGTACCCATTTACACTTTTTCTTAGATTAGGTGTTATGCTTAACATAAACTACCTCCATGTACACCTCAATACTTTATGATGAACTTCAGTGTTTTTCAATGTAACAGATTTAAAATTTCAAACCATATAACATGTATTTGCACAAACTGAATTAATCACAAGCAGATCAAAAGTACTCTTAAACTTACCTGCCAAGACTAAATAGAATTCAGAGCTGAGCACAAGTTCTGCAAAAATCACTGACAACACAAGACATCTAACTTAGCACAAGAAAAATTACTCTTTCCCTCCAGTTATCCAGAGGGTATGCTGGCTGCAGATGGACATACAGCACTGACTTTACATTTCTGCAGTGAGCCTCTGAGTTATCCAACAGATGTGCATGTCTGTCACACATCTATAATCTAAACAGCCTTGCAAAGCACTGCACTTTACCTGTAAGAAATAGCTTTTTCATATATTCAGGCTTATGAAACACACACACGCACACACACACACACACACACACACACACACACACACACACACACACACACACATACACACACTCTCTAGGATGTAAACTAGGACCAATTTCACATTTCACTGTCAAATTATCAATAACCTTTTTCTTCATTGTTTTTCCATATACATATGAAAACCAAAAACAAAACTCCAAGCCAAGCCAAAACCTTTGATGGTCTAAGTTCCTTAACAAGTAAAAGATAAACTATGTCTATATATATAACCAATTATGAAACTGGTTTTTAACAAAGGAAACATATGCAAAAAAACTTTGTGTATTTGATAGTCAACTTAATATAACAAAACCAAATTGAAATAGCTTATTAAAAGTGTCCTTATATAAAAATGGCCTTGTGATGTACAGTAAAATGCAATAAAAATTATCCTTTGCTCCTTCCCTCCCACCCCCAGTAACTAAAATGGCTACTGTTCCACAACTCTTTTGCTTCTATAAAAGAAACATAATGATGTGATCAAACATTTTCGAGGTTGTATGCTTGTCGAATGTTGAGAGTATCTCGAAGCATTAAATCCCGCAGGCGCCAGAGGGCATCTGCCATGGTGGTGTGTGCCCCTTTACTTTTGAGCCAGTGAGAGGGCAGGCGGCTCTCCTGTTCTTTTGACAAATGGACATCCCGTCTTCGAGCTGAAAATTGGGAGTACAGAGAAACAGACATTGGAATTTTAAACTGACAAAATGTCCCTCAATTTTAAGGGCTGATGTTTATTAAAACAATATTTATTAAAGTTACAAATACAAGCTACAGAACAGCCAAGCAAATTTCTTAATTTCTGACCATTAACATTTTATTGTAGGCACCTCTGATACTAATAGTTATTTCAATGTTAGTAAAATGCCTAAAGAAGAAAATATGGGAAGAAAGTGGAAACACAGTAACACGGTTTATTCTTTCTCCCTCTAGGAGACGGGGTCTCATATGGCCTGGAACTTGCTATATATACAGGGCTGGCCTTGAACTCACAGAGATCTGCCTTTCTCTGCCTCGTGAGTACTGGGATTAAAGGGCTGTGTCACCACAGTGAGTCCATATTCTATTTTTTTTAAATATTTATTTTTATTTTATGTGTATGAATGTATTGCCTGCATATCTGTGAGTGCACCCGTGTCATGCAATGCTGTGAAGGTCAGAAGAGGGCTTCGGATTCCCCTGGAACTGGAGTTAAGGACGGTTCGTAGCTGCCATGTGGGTGCTAGGAAGTGAACCCAGGTCCTCTGCAAGAGCAGTTGGTGCTCTTAACTGCTGAGCCATCTCTCTAGCCCCCATATTCTATTCTTTTAAAAAAATCACTAAATTTGGTTTTGAAATTAATAAGAGCTGGGTATGGGGGCACACACCTGTGATCCATACTAAGGAGGCTGAGGAAGGAGTACTGCAAATTCAAGTATAGCCTGGGATACAGTGATATCCAGTCCAGGTTAGCCTTGGCTGCATAATGAGACCCCATCTCACAACACCAAACCAAACATGCAAACAAAAATGAAAAGGGCCAGGGAGATGGCTCAATGTGTGAAAGTGCTAGTTGTGCAAGCCTGATGACCAGACTGTCCCTGGAATCCATATAAAAAGCTAGATGTGGTGCACAGCAGTATTCCAGCCCTCCTACAGTGAGACAGGAGAACTGCCCAGCTATCGTGGAGTAAGCAATGCAGGAGCAGAAACGAGGTAGAAGGTGAGAAGAAAACTCCTAAAAGTTGTCCTCTGACCTCCATGAGCACCACATTCACATCCACACAAATAAATAATGCTCAATTATCTGAAGAAAACAAAAAACTAAAAAAACAAAACAAACAATACATTTGAAAAGGTGGTAGTATAAGACTGAGGTCTGAATTTTGGCTAAAAAGCCCATTTTCACTGTGTCAACATGTAAAGAAGCCCCAACACATTCTATAAAGCATATAATTAATTTTAATGGTATAAGAAAAAGGCATTGTTTGTTGTAGAAAATCAACAATGGTGAGAGGTCTGGGAAGGAAGCAAGTATTTTCACCAAGACACTCCTTACCTGCTAGGGTTTGGTCCCACTTGCTGATGCTGTTGGATTCAGCACTGAGTCCTTCGATATATTTCAGGTAGGCTTCTGAGTGGAGAAGCCTTTGGGTCTTCGGTGGGGGAGCCACAAACATGGGTGTTGTTGGCTGCTGTATGACAGGGGGGCCAGTTGGATGAGGGCCTGGATATGGAGGTGGTGCCTGCTGCCCTGGAGGCCCCAAAACTCCTACCTGAAAGAGCACGGGGATTATATAATAAGGCAAAAAGATGTTCTGAGAAGGCAGATGACTAGCAATCTGTTGGGTCCCAGGAAAAGCAAACTAGGAGGCTTACCTGCTGTCCATATGGACTTCCACCTGGTGCTGGAGTCCCTACCATAGGGGCCACTCCTTGGTTCATCACACCTATAATTCAAAATGCAATGGCACAATTAGAGGTTCTGGGTTCAGCTGACTGAAAAACTGACAAGAGATGATGCCATTTATAATGCCGACCTTTGTGCCCTGAAGTGTGGATAGGAATCCTAAACACCCCAAACAGAATCCAACTGAGAAACTTATAACCTTTTGTTTCTTAAGTATTTAAAGCATATGCTAGTGCAGTTTGTCAGAGGTACATCAATTATTCCCAGCCTAGAATGATTTAAATCCCGCACAAAATACTAGTATTTCCCTAAGTGAGCCTTAGTCAGAATAACACTTTTTGTTTCCAAGGTAATTTTTTTCAACCATACATTCTCCTGAATTGGAGTGTTGAATTTCAGCAGCCATGTCATTGGAATCAGGCTCAGCAGTAAGCAATGTACAGGGACACAGAGAAGGGCTGACAAAGTGCAGTTAACTGAACTTTGTGGAGGCTGGAGGTACTGTCTTAATGTCCCCTTGCAGGCCACCTTGTTCTACCTGGAGGTACTAATGTTGGAGAGAAGACATTTCAGTGGATGGTGTAGGGAGTAGCCTTTTTGCTGTCACCTCAGATGCTGAATGACAAAGGAAAGACAAAGACTTCATGGCCCTGCCCTCTGGTAAGAGTTTAGTAAACCTTCCTTGGTAATTGTCTCACAGGCACTAGCTGATAGCAATGCTGTCCTAATCTGAGCATCCAAGGGAATTTTTTAATTGCAAAGCTATCCTTTCCTCTTCTAATAAAACAGAAAATAGGCAAGGGACTCAGTTCACTGAAATTAAACCATAAACAAAACCATTTTAAAGCTGTTCTTTAAAGTTTAGGTCCTGCTGGTTAATTCAGAAGGATCAAGAACTAGGTTCCCAGTCTACTGTTCTTCTGTTTAAAAACGCTGATGTTATGCCAGATGTGCTAGCTCATACCTGTAATCTAGCACTGGGAAGGCTGAAGTAGGAGGACTGCTATGAGTCTGAAGGGTCAGCCTGAGCTAAAATGAGACTATATCACTCTTCGCTTCGCCCAAGGCTGGTATTGTGACACAGAAATAGCTTATTCTATGGTTCAGAGTTTTTGAGTACCACTTCAGAAGTGCTAGGCATCTTATTTGTTAGAGAAAAATAAGTAAAAACAAGCTTCTGCTTAAAAAGTAGGAATTTTTACATGCCAAGTACTTGGAAATATAACTGAATCACCACAGTAGTACCCTGACTTGTGAATGCATGAAGAGAGAGTGGAAGGTAAGCTGCTGCTTTGACAACACATTACTAGCCCACAGCCCTTACTCCCTCCAAGGTCACTCATCCACCTTAGACTCTGTAGACAGGGAGGCTCCCTAAGCTGGCTGTCACTGCTTTGCATAACAGTGCAAACAAATCAGCAAACCCCTCTACTTCCCGTTTACAAGTGTCATACCAGTGGCAACCAGGAGAACATGAGCTGAGACAACAGAGGATCCCCTGTACCTTGGATTCCTCAAAGCCATATTAGATGTGTTTGAACATATCAAGAATTCTTGTCTCCCTGACTATAGTCAGGTATACTGTGCTTTCTTCAAATGCAATTGGGTTCTGTAGGGAAAAGCGAGGATAACAATGTCCCATACCCACCAAAACCCTGCTACTATGGGGGTAGGGAAAAGGGAGGATAACAATGTCCCATACCCACCAAAACCCTGCTACTATGGGGGTAGGTGGGTACTGGTCTTAAACCAGTCTCTTATCTTATACTACATGCATTTAGTGGGTGTCAACTCCAACAAAGGCTTACGGACTCAAGATGACAAGGTGTGAGGGCACAGAATTAGAGCCAAGTTCATTTGCCACATGAAACAACTATTTTATGATGGATTCCTGTTGCCAGAGCATTTCATATGAGTCACTATTTCCAGCATGAGGCACTAACACCACCTTTCTTCCTTGGGGAACATTTGGAAAAATGCTTTGGTGGAGTACCATTCCCTAAGGAACACTCAAACGGTATTGCTAAACAGCATGCATGCAATGTATGCCTGTAGTCCCTGCACTTGGGGAGGTAAGGCAGGAAGATCTTGAGTTCCAGGCCAGCCTTGGCTACACAGGGAGATCCTATCTTTAAAAAAAAAAAAGTGTGGTGAAATCTGTTAGGGTCAGTTTGTTCCCCTTACAGTACCCTGCTGGGTCACCCCTCTGGAAGCATTTTTGAAACCATGTAGAACCCCGTGATCAGTAGGTCCAACCCTAATGTAAGCAAACCTAACAGGTTCCAGTCACATTTTACCTGGGCCGGACCTCTAAGATGACATTTTAGTAATAGAGAATTGCTCCAAGCCATCTAAAGGTCATAGTCCCTCTAACTAGATTATAGCACAAAGTAAGTTCTTTTGCATATGATAACAATTATTTTGGAAACCTGTGATTTGCCATTATATTTTCTTTAAAGTAGTTTTTCAACTTGTTAATTCATTATAAAGTAAAAACAATGTAGTTGTTCCTGGACTCTATTTATATATTTCTGCATCAAAGAACTTGTGAGCTTCTGCTGACAGATGTGTCTACAGCCAACAGGAATTGGGGGGGGGGCAGGCTATTCTTTAAAATGTTATTTTATGGCCAGGTGTGGTGTGCCATCTTTAATCCCAGCATTTGGGGGGGGGCACACAGGTGGGTCTCTGTGAGACTGAGGTCAGCCTGGTCTACATGATAAGTTCCAGGGCAGCTGGGGCTACAGGGAGACCCTGTTTCAAAAAAAACCGTTATGGTCATGCTTCTTAGGGGTTTCAGATATATAAGAATAATCCAAATGCAAATTTTCTCCCTTCCTACTTTTTGTTCCAAAGACAAAGTGAAGGATTTCTGAAAAGTTTCCTAATGCTGATCTGTGATCCCTTAGAGGGGCTGTTGAGGAGAATGGAGCAGGGAATCTACAATGAAGACCTTGTGAGATAAGAATGGGACCAGGTGAATAAATGCACTTGGGGCAAAAGTACTTTTATGTATGATTCTGAACTGCCAATTCACTGATACGAGGGTGTGGCCTTCAAGGCTGTCTGGCTTTTTGAGCATGTCATAGTTGATGATGAACAATGCCTCCTTAGTTTAGGAATCTGGCCTCTGTAATGTGTCCTGGTGCTGCTGCCGGGTAGCAGATGCAGAAGGACACAGGTGGTGGGCCTCCTGCTCAACATACAGGATGTGTCCTGCTGCTGATAGCTTTGGGATTCTCAGTGAGGGAAGCCTGGAATAATTGGCTGAGAGAAGAAAAAGAATACAAAGATGAGATTAATGAGTGAATGAGGATGAAGTTCTTACCCGGTGGTGGGATGCCCGGGAGGCCGGGCATACCTGGCGGAAGATGGTGGGGTGGAGGCCCCCCAGGGTGAAGTGGCTGCATGCTGCCCATGCTAACAAGGCCATCAACTGGGCCCTGCAAAGGTGGAAGGCCTGGCGGATAGCCACCCATCATGCCTTGAAGGACACAACAAATTTCAGACATGCATCATTAACATGCAACATGAGCTAAGTAATAACAACCCCCACATGCACTACCAATGAATAAAGCACCTTTAGTACTGCATGATCTAACAGCAATTAGTGCAATTATTTTGTGGCAATAATGAACAAAACAAAAAGTTACAAATATGAAACCCAACATTTTGGATGAATTAGTACTTAGTAAATTATTTATAATTATTTTCAATGGGATAAATATATTGAATGTTTTCACTTAAGAGGAGTTCTAATAACAGCTTTCTCAAAGTCAGAACTACTACAAGCTGTTCAGGCAGTAACCAGTTCTGCCACCTGCAACTTCATGTGATCAGCACCCCCATCATTCCACTCTGCCCACACACATACCGCTATCACGGGCACAACTGATAGGAAACCAAATGAAGAGAAATGAGGGGCACAGTCCTGATCATAAAGCATGCTTCTCCAGCTGGGAGAAAAAATTTTTTTCAAGATTTCTTCACATGCTCCTCCTCCCTTCTAACACCACCACTGCTGGTAAGACTGGACTAAGGTAGGTTTGAGCTGAACAGCTTTTAACAACGAATGATATTTCACTTTTAGATTTCAAAATACATTAAAGAGAAATCTAAATCCTCCTAAGCCAACTAAAGCTGGGGTCATATGGAAGCCTACATGCAGCAGGCATTAAGGAGGAATGGCTGGAGAATCAGGCTTTGCTGACAGGACGAAATGCCCACTGTCATCACTGTCTCCAGGCTCACACATGTCCTCACATAAGCCTTTAGTTGATAGGGGGTGTTTTAACTGAGGTACAGAATTCCTACGAACAGGTGCTTTTGTTCCTTTATTTTCCAAGCATACCTTCATATAACAAAACATCTTCTGCTGGCTAGGGAAGTGTTGCAGTAAACAAGCATTTTGGAAAAGGGGTAAAAGTAAGAAAATAATTTCAAAATGTTAAGGACTCATCTATTAAAAAATAAAACAAAACACCCCTTTAAAACCACACAGCATTTTCTCCCTGGAGTACAGTCAATTTTAGGCATAGTTTCTCACAAAGGGAGGGCTAGGGGCCTAGTACCAAACCTTATTTTTATAAAACACGCTTTGAAGAGAATTTCACTGATTTATTTATTTTTTTTGAAGAATTATTTAAACCCATTTATTTGTACAAGTTTAGTCTTTTAAAGCGATTAATATACTGAACATCCTGGAGGCTGACTCACCTTATTTTCTTAGTCAAATCTAAACTGGTTAGAAAAACTTACAACCGCACAAAACAAATCTGAAATATTTTTATACATAAAGTAGGATGCACTTCATATTGTTAATGAGTTCAAGGTAAAAACTACTTTGAATAGATGCCATCACCGTAGACATGATGAGATCCAGTGTTGCCATACTGCCCTTTCAACACACCACCAGGTACAGCTTTTAAGGATAAGAAGGTGAGAAACTGAAGAATGTTAGGAGGCTTTGCTTTCAATTACAAAAGCCCATCTGAACGCAGCCTTCACAGGCTGTGGTTGAAGATTAAATTATTAAGAACTGAAAGACATGACACTTGTCTTCATTAAACTGTACTTCAGCATTTATTATCCCAGTCACATGTGTTCAAATGAGCTTCAATGCTTGTAAGCAAAGCTGGTCTCAGACAACAAGAACCCTATGACTCAGGCCCTAAGCAACCTGTTAAGTCCATGAAAAATCATCCTCTTAGCTGCAAACTTCTCACTGTGGACCAAAGGCTTTTTACTGTAGACCATGTTTGTCCTTCACTCCATGGCCCAGAAGCCTGGGCAACACACCTTCAGTAACAGAGCAGTGGTTTTCTATAGGCCCACCTTCCTCAACCACAGAACTAAATGATGCTATTCCCCAACAGGGAGCTAAAATGCTGCAGCTGCTGTTTTTTTGTTTGTAGCTATTTTTATTCATTTTGTTAATGTGCCCCTGGGTTTTGTAGTCAAGGGCATAATGCCGCAATATCACACATCAAATAGAACAAAATAGGATGTCATTGAGGGAATTCTAACTTTCAAAGTCCCCATGTTCAAGACCTAATTTCTGAAAACCTCTGGAACCCCATTAACCAAAATGGGCCATGGAATAGAGCAGGCGATTATGAGATTTGTTAGATCAACATCAGTTACACTGAAAGTACTGAAAGCCATGATTCAGTTGGAGAGTGCAACTGCTGAGTTCAGCGACAGTGCATTTGAGAACTTGCCATCACAAAAGTTAGGAGCGACAATGGAAAAGTTATCCTATGCACTCTTCCTTTAAAAGCAGAAAAAAAAAAAAAGGCAAAAATGAAAACAGCAAAAACAAAAGGGCAAAAACAAAAACAGCATCCCAACAAAGCTGCCTTGAACAATACTGTCTGGGACTCTCCTGCAACAGTTCAGACTCCTGTTTAAGAAGAAACACAGGTGGTTTGGACAGATTTCCCCAGACCTGGAGAGGTAACAAAGGAAGGGCCTGAGAGGTGGTCTGCAGGCCTCTTGTGGAGACATGTCAGACAAGCTTGCAATTCAACAGTAGTCAAATTTGCTAAGGCTACCACAACCAGAGACAACACACACATGCAAACCACATTCACCATTTTCTTTTCCTTTTTTCTTTTGTTTCATTTGTTTTGTTTGTTTAAATATGTGACTGGGATACTAACAGAAAATGCAGTTTAATGTAATTAAATAGAAAAGCATTACAGAGTGGGCACAATGAATTGAATGAGGACTTTCTTTTTCCTATTTAGCAGTCATGCACATTGGTGACCAGGAAAGGATTTAAATTCATTGTCAAAAATCCTTTTAAATGGTCAGTCTTTTAAGGATGGCTGCAGCAGAACAAGGCAAATTGAATACTGGCACAAGACAGAAAATGAATACCACCTAAAGACTGCTTTTGGGTTTTTTTCTTGGGAGTTCCTCTAGGGCAGAACTCAGGGTCTATTTATGTTTTCCGCTGTAGTGCTCTATCAAGAGCAGTCTGGGGTAAGAACATTGCCAGACCATGCCCACAGCCAGGAAAGAGCTGCTATCTACCAATAGCCAGGTGGTGCCCAGGGCCCACTTGGGGGCAGAGAAGAGGCATTGCCTGTATGGGAAAGGCAATACAGGATAGCATGGATGACTTCAATCTGTGAATCTGTCATGAGAAAAGGCTATAGACTGTGGCCTACTCCTCTTGGAGAAAAAAAAAATGAAGGAATTTCTTAAAGTGGAAAAAAATGGTCTTAGCTCCTGTTTTTACCTGCAACAGGTGTCAACTGCTGATTGAGCATCCCCATTGGTGTTGGTGGTGGCACCACCCCCATGAGAGCCCCCACAGGGGTGCCTGCTCGGGGAGAAGCACTCGGCTGCTGTTGCTGTGCTGCTCGCTCTCTCTCCTGCTGCTCAGCAACTTTAGCTGCCCGCTCTGTAAAGGCATTTCAGATTTTCAATTCTGTTTTTAACCCAGGAATTCAAAATACCATCCATTGCATTCAACAGGACTAGTAAAAACACAGGCAACAGTTCTGTCTCAATGGAAAGAACAGTAGATGACTAGTCTCAACACAGGAGGAATTGGGCCAATTTCACTTAGTAACCCTAGAATCCAGCTTTCCTGAACTGGTCTGCAAAAATTTCAAGAATGTTAAGACTGCAACACACATTCAGAAAGCAAAGTTTCATTGAAACACATCACCAGCGTAACTACCATGGTTAATTTCATGAGGCACCCTGAAGATGAGGAGCACTACCATTATTCTAGTATTAATAGCATTACAGATTATAATTTCAACATGAAGCAATTCCATGGCCCATTATAATTTTTGGCACAATTGTTACTTACTCTAATTCCTGATTCCTTGTACCCAATTTTACTAAAATTTGAGGACTCTTATCATTAATATCACAAGTTTAGCAGCTGAAGAAAATTAACTCTGTAAGGGAAAAGTAGCTTACTACCTTAAGATTTTAGGAAAAGGAAACAGCAAGTTTCTATATTCTAATGAAGTAAAGAAAGAGGTCATGTTTAATAAACCCCAAGGGGAGGAAATACATTATATGCCAGACTACAATCATCAGAAGTAGGAAACTAATACATACACGTATGTAGCAATGGACAATGTTTTGAAAGAACCAGGTTCCCTGAAGCTGAGTTGAAAACTGACCATAAATCTCCTATATCAGCAAGAATTCCAGATCTATTTCACTTGCACCTGAAATGCAAGAGGAGCACATGTCTTTGGAATCTCTGGGCTGTTAACTGATAGCCCCTCACTCCCCTGGGCTACTCGGCATCTCCAGAGCCAGCAACCTCAACAGTCATATTCCTAGGAGGGTGGACCCTTAGGTTTAGGGATATTCCCAAAGCTCCCACCATACAGAGTTTATTCTGTTTACTAGCAATAAATAGGAAGTCCCTCCCTCTCTTCAGATGGGCAAATAGAAGTTGGGTTCAGGCAGTAACTTGCCCAAATATACAGGGAAACCATCAACCTATGGCTCTGATACCATGATGTCATACTCCGACTTCCACAAATTACTCCAACATGGAATTCAAAAGGCTACAACTATCTGAAGAGGGGGAAACCAACTTGAGGTTACATGGCTTTAAAGAGACTCAAGAAGCAACAGCTCCAGTCCTTTAAGGAAAAAGTCAGGCAAGTCAAAGGCCACTTTGCTGTGCTGGAGCTGCCTGCAGACACTTACCATCACTCATTGGCACTACCCCAGCTTACACACCCTCTGTAAGTATGACGACGACTATGAGGGACAAAATTCATTTTTACAACCTACTTTTTCTGAGCTAGTAGAAAAAACCACTGGTGGAAGCTGGAGAGATGGCTCAGAGGTTAAGAACACTGGCTGGTCTTGCAAAAAAAACAGGGGTTCGGTTCCTAGCACCCACATGGTGGCTAACAACGCCAGTTCCAGGGGATCTGACGCTCTCTTCTGGCTTCCATGGGTACTGTACGAAACGGGTGCACTTAACATCTATGCAGGCAAAACACTCATAAGAAAAATAAATAATAAATGAGAGATGGCTCAGAGGTTAAGAACACTGGCTGGTCTTGCAAAAAAAACAGGGGTTCGGTTCCTAGCACCCACATGGTGGCTAACAACGCCAGTTCCAGGGGATCTGACGCTCTCTTCTGGCTTCCATGGGTACTGTACGAAACGGGTGCACTTAACATCTATGCAGGCAAAACACTCATAAGAAAAATAAATAATAAATAAATAAATAAATAAATAAATAAATAAATACACTGGTGATCTATACCCCACAAGTTAAATTCTAGCATTTTCATTACATGACTGACAATAAAACTGGGAGGGAAAAAGAAAAGTTGAATTTAGAAAACAGAAAAGCTCAGGTGTGTGGATCAAATACTAGTTCTTCCTAGGAGAACTTCAACTGGGCTCTTCTAGAAGTCAGAATTATTATAACTAAGCCAGTCAAATTCCTAACTTTGGGTTTTGAAAAAGTGAGCAAGTTCAGAGTTTTAGGCTGTTGAGTCATGTAACTTCCCCTCACCGGTTCTTTCTAATTACAGATGTCTCACTGAATATGGGTCAACTTCCTAAGTCCCATCTCTTCTTCCCTCGAGCCATGCTCCAGTTTTTCTGTCTCTAGATCTCCAGTTTTCATACTGTCTCTAGATCTCTCTGTCCTATTCACACTCTAAATAACCAGTCACCCAGTACTAGCTTTGTTTATCTGGAAACAGGCTTACACCATGTTAGCTTAATTTCTTAGACAACAGTACTCCTACTAAGCAGTATATTTGGACTTAATTTGCAGTAAATTCTGAAATATCAAAGTGCCCCAGAGTTCTAGGTTCTTATGGAACTGATTAGGAGTTCTCAAAGAATGCTCTACAAAAATAGTTTTCCAGGATATTAATAGATATTACATAAATACCTGGTTAAATTTCAGAAAATGCCAGATAATAAAAAACAGGTTCTTTATTGTAGGTCTTAAGAGACTTTAACATGGGACTATGCACTGTAAGATCCCAAGACAGAGTTTGGAATGCTTCTGAAACTGGTTTTGCCACAAAATATTTCTTGGCTGAGCATCTTGCAGAAGATCCTTAAGGAAACCTGTCAGATAATTTTATAATAATCAATAGTAACAAATGAAAGGAATACAACTTAAAAAAATACTTTGGAGAACTTCATAAACTTAATAAAGGAGCAGCCTTAATCATGTATGCTTGATGGAAAATAATAGCCAAGAAGACTATTGGGCACTACAGAGAAGATGGCTCTAAACAGGCTAAATGATCCAACACAGAAAATTCCAAAATGGGTAAAATACAGCTCAAAGGGCAAAAGTCCTAATGTAATGCTTACACACATTTCTTTACTAAAGCCATGCCTAACATTAACAAGAACAACGAAAGATCCAAACCACCAAAAATCTCTTAAGAATTTATCCTTTACAACTAAGAACCACCAAATCTTTGAGTAATACCTCATGGCCCAAAGTGATTTAATCATAGAGACAGCACAGGCCAGGACTGGCCTAGGAAACCTGGAATTTCAAGCTTCAACCTAGAGTTTACACATATGGCTTATCAAGAGCCATAGCAGAAAATCACCAATTTTAAAGGGCCACTTCCAGGTGAATTTTAGTCACAACTACAGTTAACAATATTGAACAATCATTCCCCAGCTCAACATACGTGTGCTCACAGGGCACAATGAAAGAAAATCATGCAATTTTTAATAGCAAAAAATTTTTGTTTGAGAAATTTGAGGGGAGGGGATACAACACTAGGATCTGAGGCCAAGTAAGGGGCAGCACTCTACGTACTGGCACCTAAACTTGCTGGTTGGGTGTCATCTGGAATAATCCCCAATACCAAATTCATGTGCATGTGGTAAGAAGAGAGTCAAACTTGTCTATGCATGTGCATTCCTGAAAACACTCCTCTCTTAAGAAAGCAGATTGTTGTGCCTAGTTTCTATTTACCTTCATATTCTGCTTTCTTGGCTGTCTCAAGGTTTCTCCATTCTGTCCCCACCAGTCGGCTGAGCTCACCAAAAGAGTAGTCTGGGTGCTGGGCTTTAATCACAGCTCTCATCTCACTGCTGAACAGGATGTAGCCACTCATGTTGATTTTCCGTTTGGAACCTTCTTTCTTTGCACTACCTTTGGTAGACTTTGGGGTAGACTGTAAGACAGAAAGCTCTTATAGGGCATCAGAAAACTACAGGTGGTTAACTGCAGTTTCTGGAGGCCAAGACCATATGACTTAATAATTAATGTTTTATAGACATACTTAGTTTGTAGCTGTTGTTTTTCTTGGTCAAAATATACCTCTTCCTTGCCTTGCAAGAAATACATGAAAATTTTACTGAATTTCATGACTGTAGTTTATAACAATGACCTCATAATTTAGTCTGAGAAAATTCTAAATTAGAAAAATATACAATAGGGATCATCTCAACCAAGAGATGAAGTCCTAAGGAAGGAAAAATGAAAAGAACAGGCATCCAGGTGTGGTGGTATACACCTGTGATCCTATTACTGGGGAGGTAGAGGTGAAGACAGGAGGATGACATGTGTTCTCTCAAAAAGGCATGGGCAATGAAAAGGAAGAAGTGATGAGTGACAGTACTATGCCATTCCTTACTACTTTTCTTCAATAAAAGACAAGAAATACCTTCTAACTAAACTGCTACTAAATAAGCTCTATGAAACTTAAAAGAGAAATTATTGGCTTCATGACATTATACACATTTTTTTGTCAATTAAAGCAGAATTCTACATAAAAGCTTACATACGAGAAGGTTATGGGGATACACATTTGAGAAACTGAGGCAGGAGGATGAGGAGTTCAAGTCCAGCCTTGATTACAGAGCAAGTTCAAGACCAGCCTGGATTACATGAGAACTTGTCTCAAAAACAAACAAATAAACGAAAACAAATGCTGACATACACAGGGACTGTTGTCTCCTATTTGGGTGTGAGCCTCCTGCAGACAAAAGCTGAGAGCAAGACAAGCAACAGGACATGTCACCTTCACCTGTGGGGGTGTGTAGGGCATGAGGTCCAGCTCACTGGCCAAGGGAGTCTGAAGCTGAGGTAGAGAAGGAGGTTCAATGACCTCGCTATCTTCTTCTCCCATCTCTTCAATATCATCATCTCCACCTTCCAGCTCAGCAAACTTAGCTTCTAGCAATTGGATCTTCTTTTCCAACAAAGGTGAGGGCTCCTTCTGAGGAACTATGGGTTTTCTGAAAGAAGCGACATGAAAAATAAAGCCACCCAACACCACTTCCAGGACTGGTCAGAAGGCAGAACTTACCATTTAAAAATGATTTTTAACAACCTGCAACAGACACTCCAAGAGCAACTAAGGAGCTTAACTGGATTATTTATGATGTCACTTCTATTAATAAATACTTTTTAAAATTTATTTTTATTCTTTGTGTATGAGTATTATGCCTGCAGGTACATAAGTACACCTATGTTGTACACATCCCATGGAGGCCAGAAGAGGGCATCAGATCCTCTGGAACTGGAGTTACAGATGGTTGTTAGCCACCATGGAGGTGCTGGGATTCAAACTTGGGTACTCTGCAAGAACAGCTTACTCTTAACTGCTGAGTCTCTCTCCAGCCCTGATGTCACTTCTATTTAGAAAAGTTTTTGTCTTTTTGAGGTAGGGTCTCCCTGTAGCCCCAGTTGACCTAGAACTCACTGTGTAGACTAGGCTGGCCTTGAACTCACAGAGGTCTGCCTACCTCTGCCTCCCGAGTGCTGGGTCTTTCTGGGACTAAAGGCATGTGCCATCTTTTTTAAGTTTTTTATTTTTGTTTTGTTAAATTCTGATGAATATTCACAGAGGTATGTCACTTCTATTTGACTATGCACAGTGAAAAGAGTTGCTGTCATCTATGGAACGAAGCATCTACTAACAGAGGAGACCAACCACAATCAAGTATTTCTGTCTCCATTCTATAATTGCTGGCACTATCTAAGCCAAGGCACTATCAGTTATCAGGTTCTTTAACCGAATATTTTATCTTTTTCTCTCTCTGAGACAAGGTCTCACATTACAGGCCATGCCAGCTTCAAACTCAGAACACTCCTGCCTTAGTCTCCCAAGTGATCAGAGTAACCACATCCAGCTGAATTAGTATTTATTTTAGAAGTATATAATGCTATAATTTAAGATCTAATAAAACAATTCAACACATTGGGCTATATTAGTTTGATGAGTTAGCTGAAGTGCCTTTAATTTTTCAACCTTTACCTGAAGTAGTAAATTTCATCATCTACAACTTTAGCAGAGAGTGAAAACCTCTTCAATCCCTTAAATTTCTTCATCTGTTTGTCACTCTCATTATAGCGGCTCTCACAAAGGAGAATGTCATTTTCTGGTATTTCAGTTGGCCTGCAGGAGAGGAAGTCCTTGAATGACAACACAGCACATTTTCCTGAAAGAGTAAGTTGGAGATAAATTAAAGGAGTAAACTGCTGTCACAGTTAATGACTATTTAAAATTTCTATTTGTGAATGTGTACGTTTGTGTGTGTATTCATATGCATGTGCCTGTGCATATATGGATGCCAGAGAACCTTATGTGTCGTTCTTCAGGCATTGTCTTTTTTAAAATTATTTTTATTTTCTGTGTAAGAGGTATTACCTGCATGTAGGTATGCGTACCCATGTCGTGCAATGCCTGCAGAGGTCAGAAGAGGGCATCAGGTGCCCTGGAACTCGAGTTATGGATGGTTGTTAGCCACCAATGTGGGTGCTGGGGTTCAAACCCGGGTACTCTGCAAGAGCAGCCAGTGCTCTAAACTGCTGAGCCATCTCTCCAGCCCCCAGTTTCTAAATTTTAAAAAGTTCACCTTCTCTCAATTATTTGGTATGTTACCCAACTCTTGATAAATTTCCCACTTTGTTCAGTTGGTTTTGGGGCGGGGGTTGTTGTTGAGACAGGGTTTCCCTGTAGCCCTAGCTGGCATGGAACTTACTATGTATACGTAGACCAGACTGGCCTTGAACTCACAGAGCTCCTCCTGCCTCTGCCTCCCATGTGGAGGCCAGAGGACAACCCTGGGTGTTTATTCCTCAGGCACTGCTGCTCACACTGTTTTTTTTGAGACAAGGTCTCTCACTGGCCTACTTTCCAAATAGGGGAGGATGGATATGAGCTCTGGAAATTTTCACCTTGCCAGTGAAACTGTGTGCCACTATACCTGGCTTCTTTGATTTGGACTTTGGGGGTTGAACTCAGGTCCTCCAAGCACTTTATCAAATAAGCTATGTCCCCGGCTTTATTTACTTATTTATTTATTGTGGTACTAGAGATCAGGGATAGATTCTCATGTATGCTAGGCAAGTACTCCACCACTGAGCTTTTCTCTAGCCTATATAGTTTTAATTAAGGTTACGTTAGGGAGAACAGACATCTTTACAATGCTGAGACCTATTCACAGTGCAGCCTTTTCACTGCATTGAAGTAGTCTCTCAAAAGTTATTCTTGGGGCTAGAGAGATGGCTCAGGGGTTAAGAGCACTGACTGGTCTTGCAGAGGACCCGGGTTCGAGTCCCAGCACCTACATGGCGGCTTCTAACCGTCCTTAACTCCAGTTCCAGGGGAATCTGAAGCCCTCTTCTGACCTCTGCGGAATTGCGTGACACAGGTGTGCTCACATACATGCAGGCAATACACTCATACACAAAATAAAAATAAATATAATATTAAAAAAGTTATTCTCATATTGCTGTGACATGGCTTATTAAATTTATCCCAAGATAACCCAAGATATGTATTACTTGATCTTTTCTTTCCCCACCTATCTTTTTTGTAATGTTGGGAAATCAAACTCACTGCCTCATACATGTAATTATTGTATCTTTTAAGGTAAAAGACTTGTTATTTTCTATCAAACCATAGAATTGGTTGGCTCTGTAGTTCAGGTGGGCCTCAAATTCTCTGTATAGCCAAGAATGATCTCAAATTTCTGATCCTTGTGTGTCCACCTGGGATCACAAACATATGCCACCATGCCTGGTTTATGCAGTACAGTGATCTAACCCAGTGCTTTGTGTACGTTAGGCAAGTACTGTATCAACTGAGCAACATCTCCAGCCATTTTCTGTTGCTTGTCATGGCTTAGTTGATTCTGCTCAATTTTCTTCTTCTTTTTGTTGGGGGTAAGATTTTTGTTTATTCTTTGACAGTTTCATTCACTTCGATAGTGAATTCCCGTTATTTTCAGTCCCCATTCCTCTCTTTCATCCATTCATCTTGTTGAAACCCTCTTCCCAGTAAGTCCCCCTCCTACCTTCATGCTTCTTTTTGTGTATATAACCTACTCAGTTTAATTAGAGTTGCTTACACAAGTATGGGGGTGTGATTATTAACTGGAACATGGGCAAGCATTAACTTTTTTGTTGTGTAGCCCAGGCTTCATCAGAATTCACTATGAGGTCCAGGCTAGCCTTCAATTTGTTGTAATCATCTTGCCTCAGCCTCCCAAGTGCTGCGATTATAGACTTGAGCCACGATACCCATCTTCATCTCCTAAATTTCCTTCTTTTCCCTTGGAAACAGTGTTAAATAAAACTAACAAAGAAGGGGCTGGAGAGATGGCTCTGGTTAAGAGTATGTACAGTTCCTGTAGAGCAGAGGACCTGAGTTTGGTCCCCAGCACCCATGTCAGGCAGGTAACAACCACCTGTAGCTCCAGCTTCAGGGGATCTGATGCTTTTCTGGATCTGCAGTCAGCTGCACTCACACATGTACACACACATACACACACACACACACACACACACACACACATACACACAAATTAAAAATCTTCAATAAGTGATAGGAAGGCTTGGGGTATATCTCAGTAGGTGAGTACTTGCCTACCATGCACAAAGCCATGGGCTGGCAAGATGGCTCTGTGGATAAGAGGCACCTGCTGTCTAGCCTGACAACTTGAGTTCAATCTCCAGGACCCACATGGTAGAAGGGAAAACCAACTCCCACAAGTTGTCCTCTGACCTCCACACACATGCTGTGACACCTATACGCTGCCCCCTAAACACACACACACACAAACACACACACTGTCTAGGTTAAGAACGGCCTGGTTTTGCTATTGATCATTCCTAGGAATGTTCATTGCTAACAACTATTTAATTTTTACATTCAAAACAAGTCAAACATTTTACAGCTTAAAACAGTTATCATTCCTATTACTGCCTCAGACAAGAAAAAATTAGAGACATGGAAATGGTAAAAATCCTTTCCAGAGCTAAGGAGTCAGGAGACAGGGATAGAGCTCAGCTGGTAGAGTCCTTGGCTAGCATGCACAACTGAGTATGATAACATACACCTGTAATCCCAAAACTGGGGAGGTGGAGGCAAGAGGATCAAAGTTCAAGGTCATTCTCAGCTACATATTGAGTTTGAGCCCAACCTGGGCTATAGACTATCAAAAGAACACAAAAGACCAAATAAACAATAATAAAGTGGTAAGTGGCCCTGAAATAAATGTGGTGTCTCTGTGATTTGACTTGGTTTCTTACTAGAACCCCCGAAGTCTTCATTTTATTTAATAAATAAAATTTTTCTTTAAAAGCTGTGGGATATTTATTAGTTACAATGAACTTATAGATCAATTTTGGAGAATGGACATCTCTAATAATACAGAGTTCTTCCTTTATAAATATAATGTATCACTTTCATTTATTTGGGTCTTCTATAATTTGTGCAAAAAATTTTCTTATAGTGGTATGTGTACAGATGTCTTATATACATTTTTATATTTATTTGTTTAGAGGCAGTCTTGTTATGTGGTTCTGGCTAGCCTGGAAATTGCAGTGTTCCCCAGTCTCTGCGTTCCAAGTACTAGGATCATAAACATGCACTACTACACCTGGCCTTTCACATGTCTTTTCAAAGATTCCTAGGTATTGAATGTAAATGGTATATTCTTCTAATTGCTTACTAATAACATACAGAAATACAACTATCTTGATATTTTCATGTATTTACTATAATAGTTTATCAGATTATCTCTTGGATCTTCTCTGTACCTACGAATTTTTTTCAAATTTTTTTCAAATTTTAAATCTTTCATTTTTCTTGCATTACTGAAGCAGTTTTTCAACTGGTAAAGCATTAAGTAAGTTTACAATGAAGGAAACAATCTCCAAAGACATTAGGAACTAGATTTACAGCAGGCTATAGTCCTGGTGGCTAAGGGTGGAGGTGCTTTTTCTGCCAGGTATGGTTATGTTCATTCCCAAAAGTAACTTCTCTATGTTAAATGACTGAGGGAAGCTTTTCTCAGAGGTGAATGAAGAACACAGGCATCAACAGGAAATCAGACCTCCTAATTAAAATACGCCTACCAGGTTTACTTAATATCTTTAAATCCTGTTTCAGAAAGGTGACAAAAAAACTCAAAAAACAAACACAAAAGCAAGATTTACATCCAACAACGATAATACAAATCCTATCAAGTTGATGGGATAAAGTCCTTTGGTGATTGGTGCATACTGATCTGTGAAAAACTGGGGCAGCAGCCGGGTGTGGTAGCGCACACCAATTCCAGCACTCAGGAGGCAGAGGCAGGATGATCTCTGTGAGTTCAAGGCCAGCCTGGTCTACATAGTGAGTTCCAGGATAGCTGCAGCTACAGGGAGACCCTGTCTCAAAAAGACAAAACAAAAAAAAACCCCAAAAAAACCCCCCCAAAACTGGGGCTGAAATGTCACTTTGTGACCACTAAGTGGGGTTTATCTCAAGATGAAGGAACTATGTCCTTGTTTAATGTTGCAGCACTTCAGTGTGAGTATGCACGCACACACACATGTGCCCTGGCTGGCTGTAAACCAGCTAATGGCACTGATTCAGAAGTGAGAGAACCCAAGTTTTAGTTCTGACCCATTTCTTGGGCAGTGATTTCATTTTTCTGAAAATACTACCATCTTACATGGTCATTTTGGGAACTAAGTAAGATTCTGGATATAGATATGGTTTATAAACCGTATGAGGCATCACATTCTAACAGACATCTTTACAAAAGAATTATTCAAGCTACATAAGCGAAAACAGTTGTATAGGGAGCTCCAAAGGCCATTTATTCACAAAGGTACCAAGAAAAGCTGGAAAAACCTGGTTAAAAAAAAAAAAAAATCAGACTACTATCCTCAGGCCTCTTGGGATAAGTCTACAGCGCAGCTCTCCGCGCCGGGACTCCCTAAGCCTCATTCACCCTTCCACCCCACCCACCACCCCCCTGCCCCCCCGCCTGGCATTCTATACTCTAGCTTGGACCCTGTGCCATTCCTAGTCTTGGGGCCCCAGACACCTGGGGAACCAATACTGTTTCCTGATCCTTCTCAC
>NW_008354534.1:265882-275278 GCF_000622305.1 Nannospalax galili
TATTTTTAGTTGGAGATGAGTTTTTATTCACTGTTCTGTTGCTTACCCCCAAAATGACTATCAAAATGATTATTCACCCTCATGAGTCTGTGTGTCACCAGCACAGGGAGGGTTGCCTGTGCTGTTTTTAAACACAGAGCCCCTGGGAGCAGAGGACACATTCTAGTTCCAAGCTGCTGAAGACAGGCTCCACCCAGCCGCCTTGCAGCAGCAGCCTACTCCTGGCTCTACAAAGGCCTGTCCCAAGGGGAGTTGTGGGTTGAGGAGAGTTTCAGACAGTAAGGAGGAAGATCAGTCCAGGTCTGAACTTGAACAAAGATTAATGCTGACAGCACAGTTATGAGACTGTCAGAATTGAGAAAGACAGCTAAGACACTTCAGGCCAGATCCAAACTCTGCAGGACAAAGGACATGCAAGGTGGGATGAACTTTACAAAATCACAGAGGGCAGAATTGGTCTTTGAGGAGTTGCTAGTCTTTTGTTTAAGAGTTTGGTAAATATCTTGGTAGAGAAGTGGATGAAACCCAGGGTTCTCACAGCAGGAGCAGGTCATCTCTTCCCCCCAAACTGGCCCTGATCAGGAATATCTGACTGCTTAGTCACCTCACCTACTAGCCTGCCAGCTTGCCAACCTGCCAGTCCATCCTTCCTACTCACTCTCAAGATAACTGTAATAATTCAACTGTAAACCTAAAAATTTACAGCCAATTTTGAAAGAGATGCATCCTACCTCAGGAAACCGTTATTGAATATGTCAATTGTGTTGTAATGATATGCTTCTTCTAAGTATGTTGTTATTAAATAAATCATTTGTAAAAATTAAAAAAAAATCAACTTTTTTTTATTAGTATTACATTTATTTATTATGTGTATGCCACAGCATGTCTGGGGGTCAGAGGACAACTTATGGTTCTCTCCTTCTGAGACCCAGGCAACGAACTCAGGTCCTCAGGCTTGGTGGCAAGTGCCTTTACCCACAGAGCCATCTGGCTTGCCTAGAATCAATATTTATTTTTTGTCAAATTCTAGAATATAGCCAAAGGGTCAAAACCACGCTAATGTTTAATTACAAAAATCTGACTGAAACCTGACAGGTGAGCTTTGTGGCATTTTAATTTAGCCTCCCCCCATCTTCCTTTCTGGCCTCAGCAGCAGTACAGAAGATGGCAGCTGCACTCCTTGTTTCCCAATGACTGTTTTGACTTATGGGCAAATTTCCAGAAGATGAATTTTGCAACTTTTCTATATTTTGTCAAATATGGAATTCCCCCAGAGAGGAGACATGGTAACAGTACTTTTGTTGAAAACATTTAGTCTATCTGGATTGCTATTTAAGACTTCTGCAGTCTGGGCAATTTCTAAAGAACAGAAATTTCTCCAAGTCTAGAGGCTAGGAAGTTCCAAATCAAGGTGCGAGCATCTGACAAGTACCTGCTTATTGCTTTGGGAAGATTCTAGAGATCTGTACCACAATGGACAGTGGAAGGCAAGAATGCAAGACAGAGAGCAAATCTATTTCTATGAACCATTTCTAAAACATCATTGATCAACTGAGTGCATAGCCCTTATGACCTAAGTATCTTCCAAAAGTCCCCACTAGGATTAGGTTTTGACCTATGACTTCTTGAGGGAACATATACATCAAAATCACAGCACAGTAAAAAGCAAATTAACAAGAACTGTCCTTGAATGACAACATTCAAGAGAGGGTAGGTATGCTAAAACCTTGGGAAGGAGAAGCATGGAGATGCTTTGGTAAATAAGTATTTTGTTTGTCTGCAGTGCTGGGAATGGAATCCAAGGCTTTATGCATGGTAGGCACTGCTCTATTGCTACATGCCCAGCCCTGGATAATTATTAAGGAAAAATCATTTGTAAATTATTTGTATATTAAGTCTAGTTAAATTATGTTGACATTAATACTTTAAGCTGAAACATGCCTTTTTCTAAATTACAAGTAGATTCCATAAGCAAATGTCTAAGTATAATTTCAAGTAACATTTTAAGAGCTCAAAGGAATACTCTGGAGAGGTGACTCCACAACTTCCCAGTACAACAATCTTTTTCTTGTAAACAACAATCACATGCTAAATGTAAGACCTTACAAAATACTGTCACAGATCATAAGAGGCCAGAATGAGACTATATACTAAAGTGGGGGTGAGAGCCATTGCTGCTGGTCCCAGACAGCCAAAGAGGAGAGTACAGCCTAGGTTTGGCTCAGCATCTGAAAGATTCTAGAGATCTGTAAGCATGACTAATCCTGTTTCTAGATTGTTCATCCACTGGTTATTGTTTAGTGGATCTCCAACATGCTAGTAACACTTTAGGGCTGGTCAGAACTAGTTGTAGCACTAGGTTATCTGGGAAGGCTTTAAAGAAAGGACTAAAGGACAGCTTTCAGTCTCCCAGGAGCCACTTTCAGGTGACATTTTGATAGCTAGTAATTATCAGGGCATCTACCAATGCTTTTCATTGAATTGCATCTCTGTTAGGAAAATGACAACCTAAGAATAAGTCCCAAGTTCCCCTTTTTTCTAAATCTTGAGGTCTTTTGTTTGCTCATCTTTAGTTTTGTCTAAAATACTACTTCAGCAGCTGTCTACTGGTGGGGCTTAGTGTAAAAAAGATGTCTCTGGTGGGTCTTCTGAATACTGATTAACATTTCCACTACCTTAGGTGCTGACATATGGTTCAGCTGAAGGCCTTTTACTCTACTTTCAGGAAAGTCCATCAGATCATATGAGTGGCAAAGAGCAGCTTCATCCTATGCTGTGCCTTCCTTTTTGTAAAGAAATTAATTTTGAGAGAAAGAGAACGAATGGATAAATGTAGAGGTCAGAGGACAATTTGCAGAAGTCAGTTCCCTCTCTTCATATGGGTTGCGGGAATGGAACTCAGGCTGTGTACCTTTGCCTGCTGAGCCACCTCACCATTCCCCCTGACCCTTTTTTTTTTAGATTGGTCTATGTTGCCCAGGCTGGCTTCAAATTCCTGTACTCTCAACCTGCAAGTAGCTGGGAATATTGGCCTGTACCACTGCCCTGGCTTAACATGTGTCTTCTTAAACAACTAGGTTAAATGTTCATTGCTTACAACTTTTATGTCATCTCAATGAGTTGACACCAAGATTTTCCAGAGTTCCATCTAAAAGTATCTCATGATTGTCTAGAACCATGATCCAGCCCATATTGTGGGGATGTAGGGTGGCTGTTTCTGGATACATTGTCTCTCTGTATGATTTTTGTTTTTCAATAAAAAATGAGCTGGGTGTGGTAGCACATGCCTTTAATCCCAGCACTCGGGAGCCACAGGCAGGTAGATCTCAGAGTTTGGGGGCCAGTCTGGTCTCTATAGTGAGTTACAGGGATTCATAGTGAGATCCTGTCACAAAACAAAACAAAACAAATGACTATAAACAAAACCATCCAAGAGCAGGATATCTTTGTCTTAGATGTTCCTACAAAGGTTACTTTGGTCTTGTCAGCAATGTTCCTGAAGTAGCACATACTTTGTGATGGGCTATACTTTTGCAGTCTCCTATGAACTATGAATATAGTGCTAGAAGGAATACTGAATTCTACTGAGGTGGCAGGTTCAGCTCATACTACCATCTATACAGATATGCAGCCGTAGCACACTGCCTTGCAAAGATCTTCTCCACTGTGAACACTGCTGCCTTGCTGGAATCTGTACTTCCCACCCAAGCCCATAGAATCACTAGACAGGTTAGTGGCCAGCTAGGCCATTCATAAGTTCTTTTGTTGGGGTACTGCCTCTTCTGGCCTCACTGCAGCCTGCACAGACCTCATTCTACTCACCTGAGAACAGATTCTGAAACATTTCTACATATTCCTAGGAACCCAGAAAGTCATACACGTGTGGATGGTAGAGCGCATGCTCAGGAAAGATCTGAAAAATCCCTAAACTCTCACAAGTGGCTGAACTTCAGGTAGTATGCAAGCAGGAAAAACGAACAGAGCTGTCAACTGCATGGCTAACTAAACACTGAAGGTATCCTCCAACGTTCTGAGAAATTTTGGCTCTAGGCATTCAAAACAAAACAAAACAAAAAAGCTCTGTCAAACCACTGACCACTACACCGGGGGTGGTGGTGTGTACCTTTAAGCCCAGCCCTTGGGAGGCAGAGGCAGGTGGATCTCTATGAGATCAAGGCCAGCCTGGTCTACATAGTGACTTTCATGTGGGCTGAGACTAGGGAGAACCTGCCCCCCAAACCCCCCAATCATTGACCACTAAACTAACAGAAACTTTAGTGATCTCATACAGATCTTCACCCATAACAAGCAGTAACAACAAAGCCTCAGATGGGGGAAGAATCTGATCTCCAGAGTCATCACATTATCTAGCAGAACAAAATATATGGGATAGAAAGAAAAAGAAAGTGTAAGAAAATAAAGAAATTATTCCCAAGAAAGCTCAGATAGTAGACTTACAACACACCTTTAAGACAAGGTCCTGGCAGCCCTGGTACCCACTATTTACCCCAGACTGGCCTTAAACATACAGCAATATTTGTATCTGCCTTAGCCTCTGAAGTCTTGGAATTGCAGGTGTGTGTTGCCACACTAGGCTAAACAAGGACTTTAAATCATCTGTCTTAAATATACTCAGGGATTGAAGTACAAAAACTGGAATGAAATTTGGGGGTGGGGGTGGCGCATGCCTTTAATCCTAGCACTTGGGAGGTAGAGGCACATGGATCTCTGTGAGTTCAAGGCCAGCCTGGTCTACATAGTGAGTTCCAGGACAGCTGGGGCTACAGGGAGACCCTGTCTCAAAAAGACCAAAAAAAAAAACACAAAACAAACAAACAAACAAAAAACAACCCCCCAAACCCCAAATAAAGTCTCACCAAATATAAAGTAACACTAACCAGAGAGAACATAAAAATGAAATACAGTAGGGTAAGGTGGCACACACCTGTAATCCTAGCACTTGAGTGGCAGAGGCAGGAAGATCAAGTGTTCAAATCAAAGCTACATAATGATTTGAGGCCAGTTCGAGCTACATGAGATTTTGTCCCAACACTGCCCCCCCGAAAACAAACCATAAACAGAAACTACAGCTGACAAGTATAGCCTAAATGAAAAGTTTATTAGAGTTTAACTGAAGATTTGCGCATGGAGAAGATTTAGTGTACTTAGAGATTGGTCAGAAGGGGCTGGTTAGGAGCACTGACTGCTCTTCCAGAAGATCCGAGTTTGAATCTCAGCACCCAGATGGTGGCTAACAACCATCTGTTAACTCTAGTACCAGGGGATTTGATACCCTCTTCTGGCCTCTGCAGGTTTTACATGACACATGACACATGACACAGGTGCCCTTACATACAACACAGGCAAAACATTCATATACATAAAATAAAAGTAAAATAAAAAAAAAAAGATGGGTCAGAGGAAATCTAATCTTAGGAGCAGAAAGAGAGAATGAAGAAAAATCAAGAGTCTAAGAGATCTTTACACCATTAAGTATACCAAAAATGTATAATGGGAGTCCTAGAAGAGGTAGAGTAGTACTTGGAAGAAATGATGGCTCAAACTCCCCAAAATTTGATGGAAGGCATTAAAAGAAGAAAAATATGAAGACTTCTCTATGTACCAAAATTACCCTTCAAAACTGCAGAAGCTATGGCATTTCCAGGAAACCAAAACATGAAGCTTCTAGTAGATGCAGAGACTTGAGTGCTAAGAGTAAGTGACTGTTGAATGCTCAAGCCCTAAATGAGATGTCTACATCAACCCTTCAAGGCACAGGCAACACAGTGGAAGAGGGGACAAAAAGAATGAAGAGCCAGAAAGTGGGGAGGAGTGCTGATATGCTGACTTCTGGACATGACATGGTCATGGCAATCATGTACTCACTATGGCTATGGTTCCCTGTACTAGATTTACTAGATCAAGCCAACAGTCTGTCAGCACTCCAGCAGGCTGCATGCACTAACTGGACTTAGTGGGGTAAAGAAAACAAAAGAAACAACAACAACAATAAAAACAAAACAAATAAAAAACAGGAGAGGACATGAAGGTGGGAAGGGGATGTGTTGGGAGATGTCCAGGGGGAGTAGGAGGAGGAAGCTGGGAGTAGATATAATCAAGATATATTGTACACATGTATGATATTTTCAAGAATGAAAGATTTTTTTTAAAAAATTCATATGCAAGGTTGTACAAAAAAATTTAATTAACAAATGACTCTCCTGGCTGGGTTTACATTAGGAAATGACCTTAGGCACTGCTTTAGTTCAGATCACACTTTAAAAGGAATATATTTTCTGCTGCAGAAAGTCAAGGAGTTAATGATTTCACTAGCCTTTACTCACTTTCCTCATGGTAAAAAGGCAAACTGTACTATACTATTAAAAAGTTTCACTGATGCCCAGTGATGACACCATCCTTGTTCTCCCTGCCCTCAGGGGCTGTAGGTGACAACATGGCTGCCCTTGGGCTGGACCAGTTGGGCCATTGCCTGGGGGTTGAGGGCACAGGGAAACAAAAAATGTTTCATCATAACTAATTCTGAAAAAAAGCACCAAAACAACTTAGCAAACAACATCATCAAACAAAGTCTAACAAGTTTTAATCTGCAAATTTCTTTTTGGCTGTGATTTTGGTGGCTTCTTTAAAACCATGACCATTTGGGCTGGGGATGCTGCTGTGTAGCTTAATGGTAGAATGTGAGCTGAGCATGCACAAGGTCCCAGGTTCACTCTCTAGCACCCGAACAAATAATTTTAGAAACCATCAAAATATGAGCTATCAGTGTAAAGTTTGTTATTAGTAATCTTTTAGGAACCCAGTTTCAAAGATATAGTGCAGTTGGTTTAAGATCTAGAGATAAGCTAGGTGTGGTGGCGCAAAAAGACCAAAAAACAAAAAGAGCTAGAGGTAAGTCATGGCTCTTGGGGCTTGGAGAAACCTAACAGCTGAAAATATAGCTAGTATACGATGATGTACAAAACTAGATCTAAGAAACAGGATGCTACAGAAATGCTCAGTAGATGACCAGACAGAAGCCAAGGTATTATTCTGGAATGAAGACAATAATGATCAGGGTTAAGAGTTTAACAGGGACCATGAATCTTTGGACTGTCTTCCCATTTCCTACCTTACTCTTTCAACATTCTTCATACAACAAACAGCCAGTGATTCCCGTCTCTAATGTGTGTCAGCTCGTATTACAACTCTATCCAATACCTCCAGGCTTCCCCACCAAGTCCAACTGCTGCACTGTCTACAAGGCCTACCATGTCTGAGTGTCCAGCCATCTCGAAGGGCTCATTCCCTACCCCATCCCCTGCCTTGCTCTAGTCACCCAAAGTTTTTGTCTCAAATATGCCCACATAATCTAAGATAAAGCTTTTGCTAAACCAGAAATGGAGTAAAACCTCAGATTTTCTTTTCTCTAAAAAATCTTTTTTTGGTCTTTTTGAGATAGGGTCTCCCTGTAGCCCCAGCTTGGCCTGGAACTCACTATGTAGACCAGGCTGGCCTTGAACTCACAGAGATCCGCCTGCCTCTGCCTCCCAAGCGCAGAGTGCTGGGATTAAAGGCATGTGCCACAATGCACAGCTTAAAACTTCTTTAGGTGTCTATTCCCGTAGTACCTATTTGGAAAGTTTTAGCTCATCACAGGACCTTGTCTCACCACTACTGTCACTGTTCCTACTTTGTTTTATTTTTATTTATAACTCTAATCACCACTGATGCTCTTTTTGTTATTTACTAAGTCCCTAACTTCTGCCCCAGTTTATGAAAACAAAGACTTTGAAAGTTTAATACCGCAAGTACACCTAATACCTGGTAGATTATCTAGCACAGAAGTAGAATTTACTCAGTTTTTATTGAAAGAATGTGATTAAATTAAAAAAAGCCCAAATACCTACCTAGAATACAAGTCATGGGGCAGGTTTCTTCCAGATTACTCAGAAACACTTCTTTTTTGTAGAACATTTTTGTGGGCTCATGTTCTGTCTCTTCTGGGTGAATGAAGATGGGGCCATAAAAATATGCAGCTCCATCTCGAACCCATACCTTTTCAATTCTTGAGGAGAAAAATGGAAAAATTAAAGTAATTTCATTCTTAAATGATTATCTAGTAATTCCATTAATGAAAATATAACAGTATTATCACTGGTTTTTCATTTCAGTAAGACAAATTTCATTGATTCTCCTTATCCTTTAAGCACATGAGAAGATAACTTAGAAAAAGAGAAAAGAACAGCTGGCCACCCATCTGAGGGAAAAAGATACTAACACAGTATCAAGATATATAACTGATAAGTTAATCCAACTCTCAGATTTCCTTCTGAGATGTTCAAGAAGAAAACAGAACCAACCATCTGTCACTGGATTTGTCAGGCCCAGTAGGATAATAACTTTCCCTATTTATATAACCAGTGGCAACATTCCTTTAAAGTTTAGAACCTTTTATGAAGATCATGATCTACAATGCTTTTCTCCTGGGCTGCTATGTGCCAGATACTGTGCTATTTCTCATAACCAACATATAAAATCAGTACTACTGTCCCATATTTTCATGGTTCCAGATATAAACATCCTAACTTTAGCTAATAAATCCAACCTTCCAGTTCCCTAGGCCAACTTATAGGAGTCATCCTTGACTGTCTCCAATCTTAAAGTTCTCGCTCCATTTACTAGGAATGCTATTATCTTGACCCCCAAAATAGTATTCTTTGCAAATCACTCAAGTTTAAACAACTATCATTCTTGCCTGGATTATGACAACAGCCTGCTACCACACATCCTTGCTTCTGACCCCTTAAACAGTTTACTCTCAACCAGCATGCAGAGCAAACCTATTAAGTTCTGAGTCAGATGCTACATCTCTGCTTGAAACAATCCAAGGACACTTTATTTAACTCCAGAAAAGTTCAAGTGCTCAAATGGTCTCTGAAGCCTTACACAATTTGCACATTGCCCTCTGGTCCCCATCCATTATTTCATACATGCTCACTCTGCTAGCAGTAAATTGCTGGTTTAAATAAACTTGGTATACTTCTCTCTCAAGCCTTTATATTGGCAAATAACTCAGCCTGGAAAACCCTTTGACCGTGGGTATTCACAATTCTAACACTGTTTCTTCATGTTAGCTCACCTGCCAGCTTCTTAGTTAAGTCTCTATAGACCACTCTCTGTTCTGACTCCTTACTTGCTTCAATTTTCCAATAATATGTATCATGACCTAACATACAACTTCACTTTTGCAAGATGCTCACTGTTTGTTTACCCATTTGAACAAAGCTCTTTGGGACTAAGAGTATCTTTTTGTAAAAATATTTTAAAAAATTTATTATTATTATGGGCCGGGCATGGTGGCACATGCCTTTAATCCCAACACTTGGGAGGCAGAGG
>NW_008354534.1:275505-299082 GCF_000622305.1 Nannospalax galili
TGTGTGTGTGTGTGTGTGTGTGTGTGTGTGTGTGTGTGTGTAGCACTGTTGCAGGGGTCAGAGGACAACTTTGTGGAGTTCCTTCTCTCTTTCCACCTTTATATGAGTTTCAGGCTTGCACAGAAGGCATCTTTACCCACTGAGTCATCTTACTGGCCTCAGAAAGTGTTTTAAATATGCATGCTTCGTAAAAGAGCATGTCAGTTCAGCAAAATACAGGCTGAAATTCAACCTTCAGGAGTCTGCTCACTGTTTTGCTTTGTTAATGAAGTGCCTTTAGTTTTGAATTTGGTCAGAGTTGATTTTTTTTTCTTTATTCCCTCTCCCAGCCCCATTCAATAAATTAACCAGCTTCAACTCTTAAAACTTTTTTCTAGAAATTATTAGAGCTTTTTAAAATTTTCATTATTTTTATGTGTATGCGTGTATTGCCTGCATGCAGGTAATTGTGCCCGTGTTGTGCAATGCCCGGAGAGGACAGAAGAGGCTGTCGGATCCCCTGGAACTGGTGTTACAGACAGTTGTTAGCTGCCATGTGGGTCCTGGGATTTGAAGCTGGGTCTTCTACAAGAACAGCCAGTATTCTTAATCGCTGAGCCATCTCTCCAGCCCCGGGACTAAGAGTATCTTATTACGTTTGGGTGGTTTTAGTGTTTTTTTGAGACAGGCACTTGGTATTATATAGTTCATACTGGTTTGGTATGGAACTCTTGATCTTCCTGCCTTAGCCTTCCAAGTACTAGGATTACATACATGCACGGACCATAACACTTGCTACAGAAAAGTATGGTGGGAGGAAGCTGGAGAAATTGCCAGGGGAGGGGACTGTTGACCTCACTCAACAGTGAGGAATACCTAAGGGCCTCAAATCTCAGCCCAACCTCATCTTCCCCACTGCAGTGACATTCACCTGCCCACACGAGGGCGCACCAGGCCATGAGATTTGATGAAGACACAGTCGCCAACCTTCAACCACATGTCATTGTAACGAAGCTGCTCAAAGTAGTGGCAACCTGGTTCACCATTAGACATTTCCACAGGGACATCTTCTTTTTCCTTTGGTGAAAGAACTGGTTAAAGAAAGGCAGCTAACAAGCAAGTAGTAAACAGAGAAGAAAAGCAGACTTCAAATTAAAAAAAAAAAACTATTAAGTTTTGGTAAAGGTAGGGAAATCAAAAATTAGGTTGTTGAAATAAAATTCTTATCAAATACTGAGTTTGTGTCACATTTACAATTTTCATAAAATGCTGTCTTAAGACATTTTTATCTTCCCTTTCCCATTCCCATGGAATGGCTTTTGAGAAAAAAAAATACTGGAAAGGACTTATTAGCATTCATTTAGAAGCAGACAATTCACACATCATTATAGAGTAAAAAGAGACAAATTCTACATGAGCTTCCCCTTTGCCGCTTTAGTAACAGAATCTCTCCTTTCCCTGCTCTCTGGTATACTGGAGATGGAACCTAGGACTCTAGGCAAGCACTCTATCAGAGGGGCATCTCAAGTCCTTTATTTATTTTTTAGACAGGGTCTCATTAAATTGGACTTGAATTTACTTCTGCCTCTGTCTCCTGAAACACTGGGATTATAAATCTGGGCCACCAGGCCCAGCTTCTTTTTAATACATTCTTTATAAATTAAGTTTATTCAATCTCTTCCAATGACATAACTCAGTTATTGCTCACTCTGGAAAGCAGTATTTCCCTTTTTTGATTTGTTTTGTTTTTTTGAGACAGGGTCTCCCTGTAGCCCCAGGTGGCCTGGAACTCACTATATAGACCAGGCAATCCTCAGTCTCTGAGATCCGCCTGCTCTGCCTTCCAAGTACTGGGATTAAATGTGTACACCACCAGACTCAGCATTATTTCTTTTTAGATCCCTCCAGGATCCAGAAATTAATGAAGTTGGTATTTATTCTGCCTTTGTGTGGGTGATACACAGAAAGAATCTCTCCATCTTTCCTGTCCAAACCCGATTTAAGTCTCTGGTAAAACTCCTCAGGAGAGCTATTCATTAGCATATCAGCATAATAGAGATGAATATAAGGACTAGTTCCTCACACACAGAACTGCACAGCAAGCTTATCTCCAGATAAACTCTTGGAGTCATGCCAGAGTGATGAGGTCCCCCAGAATGCTTGACTGAAACCTACTCCTCCCCTAGACCTGTTCCACATCTCTTGGAAGGCAGATGGAACAGGTTAGGGGTGTAGGAGGCCTGAGGAAACCCCCACTGCCCAAGACAAATGGGAAGAAAGAGAGGACAGGTTAGACGCCTCCCTCCTTGGCAGGATCCTTCTTTCTGACCCTTTGTTCACGAAAGATACAATAATTCTGCTACTCTGGCTTCTTCTTACCTCCTCTTAGTATATTTTGCTACTGCAGGTAATAAAGGGAGAGAGGGGAGAGCTAACCTCCTAGCCTTGGCATGGCATGTCCCCTGTGGCCTCCATTGTACTGTCTTCATTTCTTCTTAATCTTAACAATGGACAGATTTACATTTTTAAAAAGTATTTTATTTTTATGTATATGAATATATTGCCTGCATGAATGTAAGTGCACCCGTGTCATGCAATGCCCTTGGAGGCCAGAAGAGGGCAATGGATCCCCTGGAACTGGAGTTACAGACAGCTGTCAGTCACCATGTGGGTGCTGGGAATAAAACCTGAGTCCTCTGCTAGAGCAGGGGGTGTTCTTAACTGCTGAGTCATCTCTCCAACCCCCAATTTACATTTTTTACTATTTTGTTTGATTCCAACATGGCAAAGAATACTGGTTTTACGACATAAAAACTACATATTCTGGTTTTGAATAAATTACTGAATCTGCTGCCTACTAGATACAGTGTCATAGAGCAAATTAACTGAATTTCTGTGCTTAATTAAATGAAGATGATAATATGCTTCCCAGATGGGGCTGTTTAGAAGTGATAAGATATAACAAAAGCTTAAGTCTATAGAACTATTACAATAATGAAACAGGAAAACTCTGATTTTGAATAATCCTTGCATTCCTAGATGGAACACTTTCTTCCTTGATCATACCTAGCTTGATTTCAGTTATAAAAATATCATGTCCCCAAGGAATTTTTACACTGATATTCACATATGAGACTGAAGTACAGTTTTCTGTTTGGTTTTGTAGGGTGTGGACTATAACTGCTCTGGTTTTTTATAATGAACTAGGAAGGGCTTTTGTTCCTACTTTCAAATAGGGCAAACAACCATTTAATTACAGCAGTCTCTCAAACAGTTAACACGAATTCACCTACAGACGCTCAATGCTCTGTACCCATTGGGCCACTTCACTAGTCCTTGATTTACTTTTAAATACTAATAATTCGAATTAATTTTTTTCTTTCCTTTTAGTTTCTTCTTCTTCGTAAAGTTCTGTATTATCAATCTTTTTCTGAGTTTGGATATATTAACTTTCTGGAATAGATATTTTAAGGCATAAAATTTCTTTTCCAGATAGTGACTATCTACATACCTTTTCCAAGTTAAAATTGTCTTCCCCTCGATTGTCCTCTGAGCTGTCTGTATTCTTCTCATCCTCCCCTTTATCTGCATTTGCAAATACAGAGGCCACTCGAACCACAGGCAAGGGCACATCCCGAGGGACAAACCTAACTGAGCTGATTGGCATTGTCCACAGCTTAATTTTCTTAAAAGATTTGGTTTTGGCAGAATACCGTGATTCACAAACAAAGACATCCTCATCTCGAAAGTTTTCTGGGCATAATTTAAAGTATTCCTGGGGTGAGAAGGGGATAATAACAAGTAGTCAGGTAAATTTTCTTAAATTAACCCCCAAATAGAAAGCAAATGCAATCAATCAACCAAACATTAAACTGTTAAGACCTTCTGACAATAAGGGGCAAATGATTAGAGATCTGGGGTATATTTTCTTGGTTACAGAATGGATTTATTAAATACACACTCTTTATTTACAAATATGAATTCCATTTACCAATTGCCCTTAGAAAATATATTAATTTCTGAATAAAGAAATAATTTATTTAATGAACATTTCTTTAATGTTCATTAAAGCTTTTATTACCTAAAACACCCCTGATAATAATGACTGTCTTTTAGAAAACATTATCCTTGAAAATTAGCCTGGAAACAAAAAAATTTAAGATAAATATACGCAGATAAATAGTGTAGGCAGTAAATGGTCTTTCATAATTATATCTAGGTTAATTTCTTATATATAAGACACAGCCTAAAAAAGGAGTTTAAAACAGAGTTCTCAATTTTTTAAGTATTGATTTTTGTGTTTTTAAGTTTTATTCTTAGGGAATAATGTCTTTGGAATGAACAAGCTTCTTACCTTAACAAACATGACTACGCATTTGCCTAGAATTTTACTAACAGGAACTTTATTGTAATAGTCACTCTTAAAAACTTCTTTTTCTAGAAATTTTCGTGTAGCCAAGTGGAATGTTTCATTTGGCCGATAAAACCAACACCCATATAACCATTTTTCACCTCAAAAACAGAGAAAGAAAAGAATCATTAACAGAAATCACATATTCTTTGCAAAATTAGGAACATTCTACCAAGCCATTATAGTTTGAAAACTGTGTTTTGGGTGATAATTCTTAATTATCTTAGAACAAATAAATAGTACTTTAAAATAAAGAAGCACAAGGAAGCCTAGACAACACTGCTTTACCCTTGTATCAGAAGACATGCAATACAGAAAAACGAAGGCTAGAAGACCTGCTCTGGTTGTGATATACCTGGAGTTCTGTGCTTTGGAAAGGACAGAGATTTACTTAAGGATATATTTAACAAGGCAAAGGAATACAAAAACATTTCACCTGATTAGCATCTTAAAGAACTGAGTAGCCTAGCCTACATTACACTTTTGCCTGCCTTTGGCTTCATTCTTAACGCCGCAACTTAAAGATATTTTTTTTTTTCCTTTAAAATTTTTTTTCTTTATTGAGACAGGTCTAGTTGTGTGGCTCAGGCTGGCCTAAAGGTTATGATATTCTGCCTCAACTTCCTGAGTGTTGGGACTCCCAAGTGTATGCCATAAAACTCAGCTTAATTTTTTTTTTTTTTTGGACAAAGGATCTCTCTGCAGCTCCAGCTGGCCAGGAACTTGCTATATAGACCAGGCTGGCTTCCATATAACATAGATCTGCCTGCCTCTATCTCCCAAGTGTTGGGATTACAGGCATGTACCACCATGCCTGGCTGGCAAATTTTTTAGGAAGAATTTTTTTTTTTTTTTTTTTTTAAGATTTTATTTATTTAGAGCTGGGCGGTGGTACATGCCTGTAGTCCCAGCACTTGGGAGGCAAAGACAGATGGATCTCTGTGAGTTCAAGGTCAGCCTAGTGTACATGAGTTCCAGGCCAGCTGGGGCTACAGGGAGACCCTGTTTCAAAAAGACCAAAAAAAAAAAAAAAAGATTTTATTTTTATGTGTATCAGTGTTTTGCCTGCATGTATGTAAATATACCATGTGTGTGATGCCTGTGGAGGCCAGAGGAGGACGTCAGATCCTCTGGAACTGAAGTTATAGATGCCTGTAAACTGTCATGTGGGTGCTGGGAACTGAACCCTGTTCCTCTGCCAGAGCAGTCAGTGCTCTTAACCACTGAGCCATCTCTCCAGTCCCTAGGTATACTTTTTTTCACATAAATTCTAAGCCAAGGTACATGTCTTTCTACAATAATTTCTTTTTTGTGATCTTCATTGTAGTTTTGCCAGAAAGAACATGTGTGTTCCGTTTTCCTCAATCTATGTCATCCTACATAAAATTGGCTCAAAGTATTTTCAATAAACATCAGTTAAATAATGAATCTCACTATACTTTAAGGCTTTACATTTCTTCTGACTTAATTCTGACACACAGCCCAATAATACTAGATCCTACATTTGTATATAGTGGGATGCTTAATTATATTTATTAATACAGAGAGAAATTACGTTTATTGATATAACAGAACTATTTCTGGAAGGCTTAAAATACCAGTTAAAATTTTCTTCCCCGAAGCCAGAGCGGTCTGCGTCCTGATTCCCTATCCGCAAGCTGGGTAACCTCTTCAGAGGATGTGTGTTAAGAACAGGAAGTTGGAATTGGCTAGGCAGTTAGTGTAAAAAGACCCCAAAGAAAATTAGCCAGCTTCTTGGCTGAAAGTCAAAATGTCCTTGGACCTCTTAGCAACATACTCCGTTCCAAAGGCCAAAAATGTCAAGTATTTGGGAGCTCTTATCTAATCCTTAAAAGATTTCAGGGCTACCTCTTCAGAGGGGGGAATGTTACAGTAGCAAAAAGCCCCATTTAAAAAAAAAAAAGGAGTACATGAAGTTATCAGAAAAAAGTGATGAGGAGTTGGAGGGGATGGAAGAGCATGGATTTGATCAAAACACCTTATATGCATATATCCTTGTATGAAATTCTCAATGAATTATTTAAAAAATTCTTTTCTTCCCTGAAGGGCAAGGAAAAGTAGAAATAGCCGTATTTCACCAATTTGTCCTTCAATTTAAATTAGACTTACCAGCTGAATCCTCCCATAGTCTCTCAATACAGACTATATGTGGCTGTAGATTGGCTTCTGCAGGTTCAACATAGACATAATCTCCAACATGGTACATGCTGTTCTTAAAGCTGCAGTCCTGGCTATATGTGCGATGTAAGCCTGAGAGGCCTGTTGTACCTGAGGAATCTTCACTTTTTTCAGCTTCTTGGATTGAAAAAAAAAGACACTCAGTAAATGTGTGGGTCAGATGTGCACGCAAACAATGCACAGTAATTGATTTCTCTTTCCCCTTCCTTTCCCTCTTCTCCTTTTTTGAGATACGGTCACTCTACGTATCCCAAACTAGCCTCAAACTAGGGATTCTTCTGCATCAGTTGCTGGGATTATAGGAGCCACACATCTCGCTAGAATTCATTCTCTCTCTCTCTCTCTCTCTCTCTCTCTCTCTCTGTCTCCATCTGCCAGAGGTTAATCACTCTCTCACTCTCTACCTTGGTTGTTTTTTTTAATTTTTGTTTTTTGAGGAACAGGGTCTCCCAGTAGCCCCAGCTGTCCTGGAACTCACTATGAAGACTTTGATCTCAGCTATCTGCTTGCCTCTGGCTCCAGAGTGATGAGATTAAAAGATGTGCACCACCACGCCTCAGTGGCATATTGTTTTTTGAGATGGGAATGAGTCTAAACTACCTAAATCTTGAACTCGAAGGCTCAAGTGATTTCCCTGACTCAGCTCCCCAAGTAGCTGGGTCTATAGATGGACATACTTGCAGCTAGTCTCAAAATTGCCCTTTTTAGATTTTTTTTTTTGGTCTTTTTGAGACAAAGTCTCCCTGTAGCCCCAGCTGGTCTGGAATTCGCTATGTAGACCAGGCTGGCCTGGAATTCGCTATGTAGACCAGGCTGGCCTTGAACTCATAAAGATCCACCTGCCTCTGCCTCCCGAGTGCTGAGATAAAAGGCATGTACCACTGCACTCAGCAAAATTGCCTTTTTAAATGAAAACAAACTGATATTACTTTAACTATTCTATAGAATAAAAATAATCACCTTAATAATATACATTCAGTCACTTTCAGTAACTCAGAAAGGCACTGGCAGGAAAGTCATATGATCCTAGAAAAAATCTGACGTACTTCTTTTCCATACTAGTACTCCTGAAATTAGTTCTTCTAATATTACATGGCTACATTATAATTGTTGGATTTTAGAAATAAGGAAATATGGAATATGTGTATCATTCAATGTAAGTCATACGCCATGCATACATACACACAGACATACATATTATATCATAAACATTTCCTCTAAGGTAAAGTACTATTAAATAAGACTTTAATTTTTATTAGACAAGGTCTATTTCTTTGTGGACTGAACCTAGGGCCTTAGGGCCTTAGGCATACTACTTAATGCATGCTAGGCAAGTACTTTATTACTAAGGTACATTCCACAGTCCTTATTTTTGTTAAATAAAATCTTTTAATGGTTCCAATACAAGCTATTTGCAAACATTACAGATTATTATTATTTTGTCTTTTTTTTTAGACAAGGTCTCCCTGAAACCCCAGCTGGCCTGGAACTTGCTATGTAGACCAGACTGGCCTTTAACACACAGAGATCCGTCTGCCTCTGCCTCCCCAGTGCTGGGATTAAAGACATGTTCCACCATGCCTGGCACAGATTATTCTTTTTAAAGAAGTAAAATAGCTTGTTGGTAATATTATATACAGATTATATTCAAATAAAGCACTCACTCTGAAAATTTCAAGTTCTGGCTTTTCAGCAAGTTCCTTAAGAAACAGAAACTAGAGCCTGGAATCTCTAAGAAATAGTTCCTTTCCAAGAGGGGAATTTTGTGTGAGTGTATTTGTGTGCTTAAGCTGATTTCATGAGAATTGGCAAGCTTCATCTGAAGTCATACATTCCTTGCCATAAACCCTGGCTCTGGCCTAGGAGGAGACTTCAGCCTAGGGCAGGTACCAATCAGTCACTCATACTCCATTTTTTTATTCTACAAAGAATCGAAGAAGGCTTAACACTCTAATAGATTAAAAACTTTTATTGATGTTGATCTTATCTGAATGTGTTAGGGATATTTTTTAACTTACATCTTTGGCCATGCTAGTATAGCTATCAAACCAAGGGCCTTGTCCATATTAGGTAAGTGAGCTACTACTGAGCTACATATGCAGTCCTGCTGTGGAGGATTTTGATAGTAATCTTTATTTTGGCCCAAGGCTTTATCATCCTCCCTTGGTTCTCCACCATGTAGTATATGCAGTCAATGAAGTCTTGAAACAGGGTATTTGTTTCTTTTCTGGAAGGCTGCCTTATATTGCCAGGTCATTTAGCACATACAACATCCATATGAACTCTTTGGGCATCTCATCCATGTTCATCTCCGTGACCTTCACCTTTTTCTTACAGAGGGATCCACCCTTTCTTACAGAGGGATCCACCTCTGCTAGATTCTGCCACACTGATCTGACATGGTCTCAGGCATAAAAGAGACAAAAGCACTTAATCTGTGGTGATGTCTTCCAAAGGCACTTGAGTTCAGATGTTGCCATCTCACACTGTAACCAAATTTCTTTTAAAGTATTAAGCAACCCCTTTGATAAGTTTTATTAAGATCTATACAAAGGAATAAATATGAACAAAAATGTAGCAGAGATAAATCTCATGTAACAACTTCTGCCTCTGAGTCTTGCTGTACTACACTGACTACTGCAACATCAGCTCACCCCAATGCCTCTCTCAGAACTTTGGGTTAACAGATCCTGTCCACATCTTTAACTTCCTAAGGATAATTTCCCATAAATTAAATGCTTTTAAAATGCATATTCCAAGTTAATCTCCAAAGGTCTACATCAACTTAAGTCCCTCAATGTGGATATAAGGGCTTTGCTTTTCCACTCCCCTCTCTAAAAATGACATTAAAATAAAAACCCCAAAGTTTTGCCAATTTTGGTGAAAAACATTATCCAACAGATTTTTTTTGGTCTTTTTGAGACAGGGTCTCCCTGTAGCACTAGGTGGCCTGGATTCGCTATGGAAACCAGGCTGGCCTCGGACTCACAGAGATCCACCTGCCTCTGCCTCCCTAGTGCTGGGATTAAAGGCGTGTGCCACCACACCCGGCTATCCAACAGATTTTTAAAAGTAGCTAGAATCAGTAGTTCTCTCTTCTATCCCTTCTTGAACAGCATTATCTGTAACTATTATCCTATGCATGTCACCTACTCACGAGCAAAGGGCATTTTTTAACATGTCCCAAGATAGAAAGGACTCATATAGGATGAAGAATCACACCAGAACCTCATCCATACAACCAGTTTAGATGATACAGATGGTGAGATTCAGGGCCTTTCAGCTGAGGCTGTTTAGATGAGATATTCACACCAATTAGAAGGTTGTTTATAAAGAACAAAAATATGAAAGTGGAACCAGGGCAATGAGAAGACAAGCATGACCCCTGCCCCCAACACCCCCCAAAAGCCTAGATTTCCCAGAATAGAACCTTAGTACAAAAATGAACACTGAAGATTTGGTAGATGAAAGATCAGAAGGAAATGAGAAACACATCTGTGGAAAGCAGAGGAAAGGGAATCCTTGTACTATGGCAGAAAACTAATCCAACTGGGGCTTGGAGTAATTGGAGTTATTTGGATTCTGAGCCTCCTCAATTGCTTTTAGTTTTCTTTTCTTTTCTTTTCTTTCTTTCTTTCTCTCTCTCTCTCTCTCTCTCTCTCTCTCTCTCTCTCTCTCCATCTTTCTTTGACATTCTATTTCTTAGGAGCATTTTTAAATTCTTTTTCGCTTTATTTTATTCTGTTTATCAGTGTTTTGCTGGCATCCAAGTGTACCTATGTCATGCAGTGCCCATGGAAGCCTGAAGAGTGCGCTGGATCCGTGGACCTGCAGTTACAGATGGTTGTCAGGCGCCCATGTGGGTAAGAGGAACTGAATCTGGGTTCCCTCTGGAAGGGTAGCCAGCACTCCTCAGCCATCTTACCAGCCCCCTTTTCTGTTTTTGAGATGATACATGCACCTCAGGTTGGCCTTCTGTCTCTACCTCCCAAGTGGCTGGAGCACAGGTGTTCACCACTACACTCAGCATTCACATCAACCCTAAATTCTAACTTCTCTCCAACTGTTTCTTTTCTGCCATATTTTTAAAATACTTTTATTGAGATATAGTTTACATTTTACATAATTCATCTACTTCAAAGTGCACAATTCAATGGCTTTGGTACATTATTACTTTTTAAAAATTGTGGTAAAATATGTAACACAAAATTTGCCATTTTGACCACTTTTAAGAATAAATCTAGTAGAATTAAAGATATTCAGTGCTATTCCCAGCACTAGGATGGCAGAGACAGGCAGATCTCTATGAGTTCAAGACCAGCCTGGTCTACACAGTGAGTTGCAGGCCAGCTGAGGCTACAGGGAGATCCCGCCCCCTAAAGACCAAAAAATCCCCAAAAGATATTCAGTGTTTTACATTCACAACTACTATTGCTGTAACTTTTTTATTACCCAAAATAAAAAATTTGTAATCAGTAAACAGTAAATATTCCACACCTCCTCCTTGTACCTAGTAACTTCTATCTACTTTTTCTATGAATTTGCCTATTCTAGAAATTTCAAGCATGTGCAAGCAAACACTGTATGTCTTTTTCCATCTAATATATTTCATGTGGTATGTTTTCAAGATTCACTCATGTAGCATGTGCGTTTCATTTTCTTTTATGGCTAAACACATTCCATAGAACTGACCCATTAATATTTCTTTATTGGCACATCTGGATGCTTGGGCTGTTCTGCCCTCTGGCTACTACAAATAATGGTATTTGGTTGTTATGTTTGATATGCAAGGCCAAGCTAGTTCACAGTGCTATGCAGCACTATTCTGTGTACATACTGATTTTTGGTTTTTTTTTCATTCTATTAATTACTAGGAAAAAAATAACGAAATATAATTGTTGAACTGTCTTTTCAACTCTGTCACTTTTCACATATTTTTGGGCTATACTGTTAGAATATATATTTGTGAATATTTTATGTTTCTAATAATGTTGATTCTATTATCATTATGAAATGTCTTTGTTGTATTATTTCCTTTCTCAAAACCACTTTGTTTGATACTAACACAGCTATTTCAAGCTGCTATGGTCACAGTCTGCACGGTATATCTTTTCTTCTTTTTTTCCTTTTTGCTTATTTGTGTCTTTGAATCTAGTGAAAATTTGAGAAGTCCTTAGCCATTATTTTTTCTCCCTCTTTCTTCTCTCCACTGAGGTTACTACTACAGACATACCAGGAGATTTGATACTGCTCCCATGTCTGCAAAGTTAGGAGTCAGCCCATGACTTGGGCACAGCTGCATCCACAGGCCTGTGCCCTAGAACGACCTCCTGTTGTATACAGGATGGGGTACTCAAAGTTGCAGTCAACTTCCTTTTTGGATTTTACTTTTCAACAGGTTCCTGTATCTTCCTTATACATGTAGTGTGCCAACTGGTCAGGAATGTGAAGCCAGGAAGGCTTCAGTTTATTCAATTCCAAATCAATCATTTTTAGTTGGCTGTTTCTCGCATTTAGCCATATGTTGGCAAAATGACTCCCCTCACTCCCATGCTCCATCACTTGCTAGAATTTGCTTCAAGCCAATTTTGTTTCCCATAATCTCTGAAGGTTTGAAGCTACAGAGTAACAGAACTTGTATATAAAGTAAAATTTCTAGGTATCCATGTGAACTGAAACGTTGCTAAAAATGATCACATTCTGTCAAGTGTGTAATCCCAGCACTTGGAAGGCAGAGAGGCCAGGAAGATCACTGCAAGCTTGAGGCCAGCTTGGGCTAGTATATGGTGAGATCCACCCATCACAATAAAAGACAGAAAAGAAAAAAAGATAGTATTTGTAGTAACAATTTCCCATTATCAAACATTATCAAAATATTTGTAAATGTTGGCAAATGACTCAAAATACCACTTTTAGGTTGACATGATTAAAAAAACTTTTCTCCTAGGAATGTGACTCAACCAAAACCTCATCTACTGGTCTGCTGGCCTCCTACAGTATCTCAGAGGAACGTCATGCTGTTGAAAGATGTGGCATCAGTTGGTGTATTTACTGATGAGAAAGCACTCTAGCTCCAGCTGAGACTCTCAAGTATACATCCAACAATAGGATAAAAAGGCATTAGACTCTCACACTAATGAATGAACTGTCTGTTCCTGAAATACTAGCTATGTCAGAGTTAACTTTCAGTTTTATCCAGTGACAACAAAACAGATGATAAAACAATCTTATCATGTCTCATGTGAAACAGTCAACAATCTGAATCTTCATTCATACAAACTCTTCTACAAAGCTATGACACCAGCTAGAAGAGAGCATAATATTTCTCCATATTTAATAAATGAAAAGGAACCAACCTCTTTTTTCTTCTTCTCGTTTTAGTTTATCTTCCTCTATTTCTTTAGGCAATTTTTCCTTTTTTTCTTTTTCCACGTCATTATGCAAATGCTTTGTGGTATAGCTGAGTGCTGGAGAAAGAAGGATCTCTCCATTTTTGCAGAGTTCATCACGAATTTTAATAAAAAACTGCTGAAGTTCTACCGCATCCTCATATATTTCGGAATCTGTCCTATAATGGTATTGAGAATATCTACTGACACATGAACTGTTTCTTTTAAACACCTCAGATATATACTAAAGTCTTCTAATAATCAAATACTTCTTTATTATGTTAACTGCTATAATAGTACTTGGCACAGTTAGAAGGGTGTCCTCACAAGGCTTGCTAAAACGAAGTTTCTGAGCTGTTGCACAGTGGTGCACGTCTGTGATCCCACCACTTGGGAGGTAGAGGAGGATGAGGAGTTCAAGGTCATTCATATTTATACAGTGAGTTCAAATCAAGCTTGGAATTCATGAGATCCTGTCTTAAAAAGACAATGAATGAGGGCTGGAGATGGCTCAGTGGAAGAGCAATTGCTGCTCTTTCATAGGACTAGAGTTTGGTTCCCAGAATCTACATGGTGGCTTACAACCTGGACACCCTCTTCTGGAGCACATATATACATTCAGTCAGAACACTCATATGATACACAGAAAATAAAAAAAGAAATAATCCCAGCACTTGGGAGGCAGAGGTAGGCAGATCTCTATGCATTCAAGGCCAGCCTGGTCTACATAGCAAGTTCCAGGCCAGCTGGAGCTACAGGGAGACCAGGTCTCAAAAAAAAAAAAAAAAACCATAAATAAATAAATAAATAAATAAATAAATAATAAATAGAGGTGGGTGTGGTAGTGTATGCCTTTAAAAAAGAAAAGTATTGTTTTTATCTTATGTGTATGTGTGTATTGCCTGCATGTAGGTAAGTACACCCGTGTCGTGCAATGCCTGCGGAAGACAGAAGAGGCTGTCAGATCCCCTAGAACTGGAGTTGCGGACGGTTGTTAGCTGCCATGTGGGTGCTGGGATTTGAACCTGGGTCTTCCACAAGAACAACCAGAGCTCTTAACTGCTGAGCTATCTCTCTAGCCCTCGGTGGTGTATGCTTTTAATTCCAGCACTTGGGAGGCAGAGACAGGCAGATCTCTGTAAGATCAAGGCCAGCCTGGTCTACATAGCAAGTTCCAGGCCAGTTGGGGCTATAGAGAGACCCTGTCTCAAAAAGACCAAAAAATTAAATGAATTAATTAAAAAACTAAATGAATAAATGAATACTTGAGGTGTCATGTGACCATGTTTCATGCCAGTCTTCTTTTTCTCAAGGCTCATGTGAAAGAAAAGGTCTCACATTTTCCCTCAGATATACAAGGCATATGAATCAACTAACCAAGGCAGAAGACATTGGCAGAATAAAGGTCTGTACTATGGCATCGGAGCAAAGTCCAACACTTAATGTGAATCTACTCTTTGGAATAACATTTACGTTTTCTTTTTTATTATTATTTTTTTATGTGTATGCGTGTATTGCCTGCATGTAGGTAAGTGCACTCGTGTTGTGCAATACACATGGAGGACAGAAGAGGCTGTTGGATCCCCTGGAACTGGAGTTACGGACAGTTGTTAGCTGCCATGTGGGCACTGGGATTTGAATCTGGATCTTCTGCAAAAACGGTCAGTGTTCTTAACTGCTGAGCCATCTCTCCAGTCCCAACATTTTACATTTTCTTACCTACAGACAGGTATTTAGGCTGTAAATACTTTTTTTCTTTTGTTCCTTTATCACTGCTACCTTGGCTGGTAGGACTCACTGAAGAATTGAACCTAACATATAAAGGCATGAAGATCATCCCTTGTAGTAACAGTGAAAGGCCCAAGAGTTCATGTGAATATTAGTTTCTTTACTGAGGCTGTCTCATTTTATCACACAGGCTGGCCTGGAACTTGGTAGGTAGCCTAGACTGGTTTTGAACTTACGTGATCTTGCTTCCACTTCCCAAGTACTAGAATTACAGGCATGAGTCACCATATGTGGTGGCAAATATATTAACAGTTAATCACACATTCCAGTTAGAAAAGTATGGCAGGCAAAACAAGGTCAATCAGCTGTCTAGTGACACATGCTATTAGCATATCGGACTTAAGAGAGCCTCCAGATGCCTCTCCCCATCAGTAAAGGGAACTGGCAAACAATTAACCACAGTAACCTAAATAGGTATTCTGGTGAAGTTTCATATGCATGTTCTGAAGTTCTAGAGATGCTAAGACTTATTGGAAAGCAATAAAAATAAAATTTACCAAGGAAAGCAACCCTTAAGACACTATTGTGAAATTTCATTTCCTGAACAGAGATAACTAAAGCTTGTTTTCTTAAAATTAAATTTATTTTAGAATAGCTTACACTCAGGGCTGGAGAGATGGCTCAGCGGTTAAGAACACTGGTTGTTCTTGCAGAAGACCCAGGTTCGAATCCCAGCACCCACATGGCAGCTAACAACAATGGTCCAAAACTCTAGTCCCAGGGGATCTGACAGTCTCTTTTGACCTCCACGGGCACTGCACGACACGGGTGCACTTATCTACATGCAGGCAATACACGCATACACATAATAAAAATAATAAATAAAATTAAAAAAAAAGAAAGAATAGCTTATACTCAGTGTAAAATTTATAAGTGAAAAAATGCACATTTGGTAAACCCTTATTACACTAAAAAGGCATATTTATAGTTTCATCAGGCCATTGGATTTAGTCAATGAAGTTTGTACAAATCACTAAATACCCCATATATCCTTTTTTATTTTGTTTATTCAAAAAGTATCATGGGGGCTGGAGAGATGACTCAGCAGTGAAGAGCAGTGAGTTCGACTCCCAGCACTCACATGACAGCTAGCCACCATCTGTAACTCCAGTTCCAGGGCAATCCAATGCCCTCTTCTGACCGCAGGCACTTACATACGTGCAGGCAATAACAGACTGCCACACATAAATTTTTTTTAAAAAGTATTATGAAAAATTTGTTAACCTAATTTGTGCAACCTATTTGTTGCACAGGTGTTCACTGTGCAAGAACAAAAACTCCAGATGGAAAAACAACTAACTCTGATTTATCTCAATTGCTTGGTAACCTTTTCATACAAGCCAGATATTCTATAGATTCTTTTTCTTGCAAGGAAGTCACAGTGCTTTTCAGGAAAGCTGCCAGCATATGAGGAAATCCACTTGCTGGTCAGCTGGCATAAATCAGCACTGTGCTGTTTCTGAATGCTGCTGTGAATAAATTACTGCCACCTACATCAACTTTCCTGTTAGTCACTGCTCACAGTCCTTCCATTACAGTGTGTGAAGGTCCTAGGTAATTCAGAGTAGCACTGGTAGGTAGAGTAGGGTAAAGTGGAGATGAAGCATGAAAACTCTGGAAGTCAGCATGTTCATTTCATATGAATTAATTTACTAATGAATACTTACACATCTGGAACGCCTGTAATCACTAAGGGCAATACAGTAGCTAAAAGTATGGTTATCATTCACCAAACAGATGCATTTCAATCAATTCTTTGAGACAGGGTTGTGTATGCAGCCCAGGCTGGCCTGAAACTCAGGATCCATCTGCCTCAGCCTACAAGTGTTGGGATTACCTTGCCATTACTCCTGGTTTAGCAATTCTTACTAATTACTTACTATTAATTCATTTTTGGTGTGCATGTGGCTGTATGGATGTGTATATGTTCATGTGTGTCTGCATGTGTGTAGAGGCCAGAGGTCAACAATGGGTGACTTCCTCTATTGCTCTCCACCTTAGTTTTTGAGATAGGGTCTCTCATTGAACCTAGAACTCACCAACTTGCTGGGTGGCCAGCAAGCCCCAAGGACACTTCTGTTGTCCACCCTCTGTTACCTTCACCCCCCGGGATGCCTGGTTTTTTATGTGGGCGTTGGGGCTCTAAATGCAGGTTCACATGCTTGCATGGCAAGTGTTTTACCCACTGAGCATTCATTAGTACTTCTTATTAAATACTACAAGAAGTCACAATACTATCCAAAAGATAAAAATGGCTTCTGTTGTTTTTCAGCAGAGTTCAGGGTGTTAGAGAAACTATGTGCATATTGTTTCACATAAATGTGCCTTTGGCTGTATCTTCCAGCCCTCAAAAGCAAAAGCCCATCATGGCAATAATAGCAGAATGGGAAGATCTGATTTCCTAGAGACAGAATTTTATTTAATTCCTACTATACATACAAAGTTCCCAATAACCTAAGAGACATATGCTCTTTAGAAGACTCACAGACTAACGCCATGATGTAATAGGTTTGAAACACAGGGGTATCTTTAGATTTAAGGACTCCATAAACTAAGAAAAAGAGACATCTAAGTTCCATACACAATATTCCATGCCTCTAGAACATGCTTATTAACTAGTGGTCATCCAATAAAAATTAGTTGAACGAAAACTCCTACAGAATTTGACTGCAAGATGTCCCTCATGTTCCTCTTTATTTCTATACCTACCATCAAACAAAGAACCAATTCCTAAATATGTTATTCAACTCTACCTCCCCTACTCTGGAACATACTATATTAACTTCCTAACGCTCTGCTTTTGTTCATATCATTCATCATGCCTGAAATATCTTCCCCTCTATTCATGTGAATACTATCCATCTTCCATGATGCTCTCAGACCTGTAATGCTATAAGCTCCAGGAAAGTAGGATTTATTATCTTTGCTTTGTTTTGCTGGTTTTTTTGAGAAGGATCTCTCTGTAGCCCCTGGTGACCTAGATCTCTTATCTGCTTGCCTCTGCCCTTCTTGAGTGCTGGGATTAAAGACGTGTATCACCACACTGGGCTGGGTTTATTATCTTTAACTTAAATTTTACCAAGTGCCTCTAAAAGTACACAGAAGTCACATTGCAAATGCTACTGATACGTGGCAAAGATACACCTCTAACCAAAATTAGAAGAAACTTTAGGATATCTCAATTTGATTATTTTTTTTTTTAGAACACTTAAAGTCCTATACTAGGCCTTAAATTGAGAAATAAGATTAAAAACAAAAAGTCCTGCTAAGTACTTGAAATAGTAACTGAATTTAAATAACTCTAATCTCAAAGAATAACTTAGAATTCTTTAATTCATTTAATACATTCTTGGACTAAAGTCAAACTTTCAAAGAAAAATCCCATTTCAAATTCCTACTTGAAATATTATCTCTTATCTATTCTTTAAGAAACATATTCTGGGGGCTGGAGAGATGGCTCAGCAGTTAAGAGCACTGGCTGTTCTTGCAGAGGACCTGGGTTTGAATCCTACAACAGGCATGGCAGCTAACAACTGTCTTTAACTTCAGGTCCAGGGGATTTGACACCGTTTTCTATCCTCCACAGGCACTGCATGGCATGGGTGTACTTACATACATGCAGGCATAACACTCAAACATAGAGTGAAAATTTTAAAAAAAGAAACATGTTCTGTGAAATGTTATATTTTAGGTTCATGCTTTACACAAGATCTTCAATCCTGTCTTCCTCTCACTGACCCTAATCTTGAGAACTCAGTAGTGTTCTCTACTTCAGAGAATATATCTGTTCTTTAGAAGTTGTGTGCCTCAAAATTCTAAAGGGGAAAAAATATGTTTTGGCTACCTAGAATTCAGGATAGCATGCTACCGACTACAGCCACGTACCTAAGCCGAAATATCCTTTGTTTTGCATTAAACATCACATGTTCTCATAAATTAATGGCTTTGAAAACATACCGATTCATCCTTCTTGCCCTTTCCAGCACTTCAAACATATGTTCTTGAAATAAATCAAGCCGCCGATAGCGATTGTTTTCAACATTCTTCCTAATAATGTCAAATGTAAGGGGAGGTTTGTTGGGAAAGTTGGGATCCACAGCAGGAATTTCTGCTAAGGAATCACTGTAGCATCTCCCTTCATCATCTTGATGACTCATGACCGACACAAAAAGATTATGGATAAGTTCTTGAATCAGCAAGGTCACATTTGGAACATGAGAATCTTCATCTCCCTCCAGGTCTCTCCGAGTCTCAAGAAGGACTTTATGTAGGACAAGGGCATCTTTGTAGATCAAAGATTCTGGTTCATTGTATGTACAGGCATTGTTAAACATCATGACGAAGTCCTCAACCATAGAGTCTATATCTTGGTACTTGTTTGCCATCATATGACTTCGAATTTTTTCCATGTCCATGGGCTTTTTAATGGTCAGATAGTAGTCTGGCAGCTCTGATCTAGAGGGAAGCCTTAGAAATATAGCACTGAGGCGGCGACCCCTCTTATCAGTGTAGTTCTTTACAGCTTCATATACTTCATTTAGTTTCTGCTGCATTGGAGTCATATACTTTGATTTCTTAGGAGAAACACCACTCTTCCTGCCTGAAGAAAGAGATATACTATTAGGTGGATAAGATGAAGCTAAGGCTAACTTTTTATATAGCTGGCAGTTGTAAAACACATTAATTAGTATGTCTTTAGTGAGATACAATTTATAGACAAAAATAATCTAATGCAATTAAAAAAACTTTTTAAAAAATATTTTATTATTTTTATTTTATGTGTATGCGTGTACTGCCTGCATGTACGAAGTGCACCTGTGTCGTGCAATGCCCATGGAAGACAGAAGAGGCTGTCGGATCCCCTGGAACTGGAGTTACAGACAGTTGTTAGCTGCCGTGTGTGTGTGTGAACAAACTTTTTTAAACTTTTTAAAGACTAGGTCTTTATATATAGCACAGGCTGACCTTGAACTCTTTATCCTCCTGCCTCAGCTCCTAAGTGCTGCGATTATAGGTGTACAACAACATACCGGTTCACAATCATATTTTTTTAGAGAGTAAGTACTGTTATGTTGAGGTAAATGAGGTAAAACAAATGACTACACATGTGACATTCTGCTGTCACCTCTGATATTCCTGAGAACTGAGGTTTTGTTTATTGTTTTGTCTTTTTTGAGACAGGGTCTCCCTGTAGCCCTAGCTGGCCTGGAACTTGCTATGTACACCAAACTGGCCTCAAACTCAGAGATCCACCTGCCTTTGCTAGGATTAAAGGCATGCACCACCATGTCTGGCCAGAGAACAGAGATTTTTAGTATAGGAAAAAGATAAAGATGGAGAAATAGAGGATATTGATTAAATATTTGAAACTGTCTATCAGTTCAAAGTTTAATTAAGGGGCTAAAAAGATGTTCTCTTGCAGAGGACCCAGGTTTGGTTTTCTGCATCCACATGGCAGCTTACAAATGTCTACGCACTCTATTTCCAGGGTATTCAACACTCTCTACTTGTCTATGTAGGCACTGCATGCATGTGGTACACTTACATACATGCAGGTAAAACATGCACACACAAAGTATCAATTGAGCTTATAATATTTTATCTCTAAATATAAACCCACTTTTTCTAGTTACATTCATGGAAAATCCAGAAACAATGACCAACTCACTAACAGGATAACCCAGATTGACTGACTGATTGTAGACAAGACTCTCATGTAGCCCAGGCTAACTTCAAACTCACTATGTAGCAGAGGCTGGCCTTGAACTTCTGATCCCCTGCCTCAATCCCAAGGGCTGAGATTACAGGCATGTGCCTTTCTGTCTGGCTTTATGTACACTTTTATATTCCATAAAAAGATGAATGCCTTAATGACAAAGTATCATCACTCAGCAGTAAATAGTTCACAGGGAAATGGTGAAATTAAGCTTACAGGTATTTCATATTTAAAAAAAGATGCTTGTCTTTGCCCTTTTCAGTAAACATACCTCTATCTAAAGAATAATTGACCACATCATTATTATTTGCTTGGTATTTATTTTATTTATATATATTAAATAAGGCAAAAATATCTTCTTTAGCTCAATAGGATGAATTACTTTTGCTGTCTTCTTTTCTTTTACAACTTTCAATAAAACTACCATCCACATAGGGTACTCAAATGGTCACTGAGTAGTACATTTCCAACCTCCCAAATTCTGTCCAGTAGAGATGTTGGGATTCATTTTTAGTTCAATGAAATATCAAACAAACAAATAAAAACCTGCCATAATTGTCTTTCCATCATCACATATAGACTATATATTCTTACTATTTAATGGTTATAAAATAACTATTGCATTCCATAAAGGAATATCTTTGATGTTATATTGTAGTCCCTTTTACTATGATTTGGATATAAACTGCCTTGAAAGGCTCATGTATTGAAGACTTGGAACTCAGCTAGTAGATACAATCATTGAGAAGTCCTGACTAGGAGGCCTCTGGTTTCCTCAATAGATTAACAGATTCCTAATTTGATGGCAGTATTGGGAAGTGGGCCTGGCTGGAGGAGGTAGGTCATTGGTGGAATGCCTCTGAAAAGAATCTAGTCCATAGCCTCTATCTCTTTCTACTCTGCTTCCGGGCCACCATAAGGTGAGCAAATTTGCAACTCCATGCACTTCTGACATGATGTTCTATTTCACTATAGCTGATCACAGACCAAAACTTTTGAAGCCTTAAATTGTTTGTCAGGTATGTGGTCATTATCGATAAGAAAACTAATACAGTCCCATACTTTTGTTTACTTAAAACACGGTGAAAGAATGTGTGGGAAGAGAAAAGAAACTCCATGGCAGAGTGCTAGTGAATACAAACATACTCATCCCAAGAAATGAGCAATCCCTCCTTGACAGACTAAACTGAAGAGCAAAGTGAGGCAGACTTACTCAGCTTCAGTTTGGGAGAAGCCATGTCGTCATCATCAGGTAGTGGACCTAGCTCTTTCCTTTTATCTTTGAGCAACTTCTCCAGGATATGTGCATCATTGTATACCTACATTCCAAAAACATACTTGGTTATATTCTAAAATAAATTTTAGTTGAAGTGTAATACACTTTTTCACACATAAATAAGACTTTTTTTTTTTGGAAACAGAGTCTTTCTGTAGTCCCCCACCTGGCCTAGAACTTGGTATATCAACAAAACTGGTCGTCAACATTACAGAAATCCATCACCCTCTGCCTCCTGAGTGCTGGGATTAAATGTGTGCACCACTACCTCCCACACGCTCCACTTCCATAAAGAAGTTTTTAATCTTTCTGGTTTCGGTGGCACATGTCTGTAATCTCTAGCATTCAGGAAACTAAGGATCATAAGTTGGGACCAGCATTGGTTACACAGTAAGACCATCTCAAAAAACAAACAAAAACAGTAGCTGGAGAGATGGCTCAGCAGTTAAAAGCACTGGCTTGTCTTGTAGAGGACCTGGGTTTGGTTCCCAGCACCCATTGTGGTGGCTAACAACTGTCTGTAACTCCAGTTCCAGGGGACTCTTCTGGCCTCTATGGTATTGCATGCACCGGTGCACCTATAGGTGCATTTATATACATAGAAGCAAAACACTCATATACATAAAAAATTTAAAAAACAGTAACCAACAAATAATATGTGCGTATGTGCGTGCATGCATGCGTGCGTGTAACTTTGTTTAGGACAGTTGGAAGCTAAATGCTTTGACTGTCTTCAGAATAACACTATCATCTTTTGGAGAGGGCCTCAGTCCCAACTAATGTGTTTTTAAGCTTTCTGGGTGAGTCTAACATGCAAACATACATGCTAATATTTGAGAACCATTTTCGTAGAAGCTTTGCAGGTTTTAACAGAAGTTCTAAAACACATTTACGCATGTAATTTTCTTAAAAAAAAAAAAAAATCCCAAATTCTATCTTTTCCACTGGATCGTCAATGCTACAGACTTAGCCCAATGGAAATACAATATTGGAAATATTGCTGTGAGACTGACTCAAGGATGGAAATATGTAGCCAAGAACAAACAAGGTGGCCTTGCTCTGTAGCTGCATCCTCCTGTCTCTCCAGCAGCTGTTTTCCCTTGAATGCCATCAGAGCAGTGACAGAAGGAGTAAGTGACTTCTCTTTGGCTACCTCTCGTTTTATTTCTAGCAGTATAGTTAGGTGGTCTAATAGCCAGGGATACCGAGGGCAGTATGAATCTCTATTACATAAAGGTCCATTTCTTCAATCTACAAGTATTCTCAATGTATACATTATTTCAAATATAACAGCAGAAGGAAGAAAATGATTTGAACATGTCATTTTAATTCTGGAAGATTTAAAATGGGTAAAATGAAACCGAAAATGTATCAAAACAGAAAGACTGTGCCTTAACTGTATTGATAATTAAATACTGTGGGCTGAAGCTATAGATGAGTGGCAGAGCATGTGCTAAAGCATGTGCTAGCACGCAAAACCCTCAGCTTGATCCCCAGCACAACCACCAAGAAAAAAGAAGATAAAGGGGCTGGAGAGATAGCTCAACAGTTAAGAGTGTATATTGCTCTTTCAGAGGACTTGGACTTGGTGCCCAACACCCATGTCAGGTGGCTCAGAACTGCCTATAAATTGCAGCTCCAGGGAATCCAATACCTTCTTCTGGACTCTGAGAGCACCTGCACTCACATTCACATATTTAATGTTTTAAATAACATATTTAGAGCTTTAAAAAAATCTTTAAAAATAAACTTAAAAGATAAAATACTTTAATGTTCCTCACTTTTATTGGAGTACATATTCAGTATATAAGTATTTTAA
>NW_008354534.1:299437-336814 GCF_000622305.1 Nannospalax galili
TCGTTTTATTTCTAGCAGTATAGTTAGGTGGTCTAATAGCCAGGGATACCGAGGGCAGTATGAATCTCTATTACATAAAGGTCCATTTCTTCAATCTACAAGTATTCTCAATGTATACATTATTTCAAATATAACAGCAGAAGGAAGAAAATGATTTGAACATGTCATTTTAATTCTGGAAGATTTAAAATGGGTAAAATGAAACCGAAAATGTATCAAAACAGAAAGACTGTGCCTTAACTGTATTGATAATTAAATACTGTGGGCTGAAGCTATAGATGAGTGGCAGAGCATGTGCTAAAGCATGTGCTAGCACGCAAAACCCTCAGCTTGATCCCCAGCACAACCACCAAGAAAAAAGAAGATAAAGGGGCTGGAGAGATAGCTCAACAGTTAAGAGTGTATATTGCTCTTTCAGAGGACTTGGACTTGGTGCCCAACACCCATGTCAGGTGGCTCAGAACTGCCTATAAATTGCAGCTCCAGGGAATCCAATACCTTCTTCTGGACTCTGAGAGCACCTGCACTCACATTCACATATTTAATGTTTTAAATAACATATTTAGAGCTTTAAAAAAATCTTTAAAAAATAAACTTAAAAGATAAAATACTTTAATGTTCCTCACTTTTATTGGAGTACATATTCAGTATATAAGTATTTTAAAAAATACTCAGTATCTCTTTTATATTCTACAATAAACCCAGAGTGATAATTCCTCAATTATACATAACGAAAACAAGGCTCAGGAAGGATAAATTAATTACACAGAGACTAGCAAAGCAGGATTGATTTTTAATTTTACTTATTTTTATTATCATCACCACCACCATCATCATTATTTTGGTTTTTTTGAGACAGTCTCATTTATGTAGCCCTGGCTGGCCTAGTACTCACTATATATGAGAGAAAGAGAGAGAAAGGAGAGAGAGGGAGAGAGGGGGAGAGAGGGGGGAGAGGGAGAGAGAGAGAGAGAAAGAGAGAGAGAGAGAGAGAGAGAGAGAGAGAGAGATGAAGCCAGAGGCTGAGGTAGGATGTTTTCCTCAATCACATCTCCGTTTTATATTTTTGAGACAAGGTCTCTCACTGAACCTGAAACTCATCAATTTGGTCAGACTGGCTAAGCCCTAAGGATTCTCCTGTCATGATTCCCCAGAGCTGGGATTATGTGTGCTGCCATACCTGGCTTTTTACATAGGTGCTAGTGATCTGAACTCATGATTGGATAGCAAGCATTTCAGACCAAACCATCTCCCCAGCACAGAGCAGGATTTAAATTGAGGATATCAGACTACAAAGTGCAATAATGTACCGTCTCCCATTTTAAGCAACTAAGAGACAATATATTAAAATAGTCACTAAACATTGAGTCAAGTAGAGCTGGCTAGTTGTGGTAGTGCATGTCAACAAGAAGAGGCAAAGGGACAAGGATCACAAGTTCAAAGCCAGTCTGACAATGTGATACCTTTACTCAAAAGGCCAAAAATGGGTCTGGGTGTGGTGGCACATGCTTTAATCTCAGCACTCAAGAGACAGGTGGATCTCTGTAAGTTTGAGGTCAGCCTTGTCTATATAGTGAGTTCCAGGCCAGTCAGGACTTCACAGTTAAGTCTTGTCTATAGAAAAGCTCCAAAGGGCTGATAGCTCATTGGGTAAGGGTACTTGCTCTGTAGGCATGAAGACCTGAGCTTAAGTCCCCCAGCACCCACCAAAAAAACTAGGTGTGGCTGCATGTGCCTATAATCCCAGTACTGGGGGACAGAGTCAGGCAGATCCTGAGGGCATGCTGGGCAGTCAGTCTAGCTGAAATGGCAAGCTTCTAGTCAGTAATAAAGACAGAGTGATTGAGGAAGACACCTGATGCTCTCCTCTGGCTTCCCCATACACGCACATGTATGGGCATGTGTACCCACACACTCAGGTAGGTGTCACACACACACACACAGAGAGAGAGAGAGAGAGAAAGACTAGATCTGATCTTTGATAATGCATTAGTCTACCAGAAAAATGTGTCCACTCTAGGATCCCTCATTACCTGGGAACCCTCCTCATTGTAGTGCCTGGCATTGCGGAACATGAGTTTCATGTCTTCCATCATTCCCTCTTCACCTGCATATTTGTCATTGCGGATGTTATGCTCAATTATTTTCAAGTCCATTGGCTCTAAGATGATTTTATAATAATCAGGATAGTCCTTCTTGGATGGTTTAACCATAAACAGATCACAAAGTCTTCTGCCTGAACCTGGCTCTCGAGCTTCAAGAACAACATTGAATAAAATTTTCATTCGCTGTTTTCTTATGTTCTTTTTACTGTTGAGGGGGAAGGTAGAAAAGGGGAAAAATGACAAGAGGTTCAGTTTTCTTTATCCAAGGATAAACACAAAATGAAATAAATTAATCTGTGGACAAGTGCTTCACGATAATTATAATGTATTGATTACATATGCCACAGACATAGTAAACATGTTGGAAGGTGTGTATTAAGAAAGTTTCCCCAAAATGGTTTGAACAGTGATCCTGGTAGGAGCAACCAGTCAACTCCAACAAACCTGCTAAGTAGCTCATGAAATACAATGTTTGAAAAAAAGATACTGTCTGATACCAAAAGAAAATGAAATTCTATAATCAACTGAAATACATTTATTGGTTTTGAGACAAATAGTGCAATAAAACTAGCTATTTCCATTAACACTTCACTTCTAAACACAGACAAAACAGCCTAAAAATTAGAAGTGTTCCATCTGTTAACACAACTACTCCTAAACAACAGTATACTTCTGCTTGTCAGAAAAAAAACTAACTGCCAAACCATTATCTCCATAATGGGCACAAGTCTCTCTTGCACTGACTTGGTTCTCCAAATTCCACAAGTGAACTGCGATACTGAGAAACTGGTATGAGTGGCAGAGAAAAAAGGACAAGACTGGCAGAGTTCAGAAAGGGCCCAAGACAACAAATGGTCTCATCTCCTAACTGCTGAGAGAACTGGCTCAGAGAAGCTAAATGAAATGTCCAAGGGAGACTGCTCAGTAATTACTCAAAGAGTTCATCTTCCAGTATGACTTCAGGATATCAATAAATTCTAGTCAGTCTACACAGCTGTCTCCAAGTGGTCAGGGAGGTAAAACAAGAAATGGCTTATGATTTAATTTCTATTCAACAAGTATTTGCCAAAATCTTATAATATAGTACTTATTACTTAGAGGTGAATATTTTTAGCTGTTTCTCATTTTTCTAAAAAAATATTAATTATGTGTTGTGTGTACTACCTAAATGTATGTTAAGTGCACCCATGTCATGCAATACTGTCCATGGAGGTCAGAAGAGGGCATCGGATCCCCTGGAACTAGAATTACAGATGATAGCTGCCATGTGGGTGCTGGGAACTGAACCCAGTCCTCTGCAAGAGCAGCCAGTGCTCTTAACTACTGAGTCATCTCTCCAGCCCCTGTCAGATGGAAATCTTAAGTTCATTTTTTTTTTAATTTTTAAAAATATTTTCTTTATTATTTTTATGTGTATGTGTGTATTGCCTGCATGTAGATAAGTGCACCCGTGTCGTGCAATGCCTGTAGAGGACAGAAGAGGCTGTCGGATCCCCTGGAACTGGAGTTATGGACAGTCTTTAGCTGCCGTGTGGATGCTGGGATTCGAACTGGGTCTTCTGTAAGAACAGCCAGTGTTCTTAACTGCTGAGCCATCTCTCCAGCCCCTTAAGTTCATTTCTTAAAAAAAACAAGCCTATGCTGTTATAGGCGTCTCTTAGCCTAGTCCTCTGACTATATTCTCACTGGGTCATAAAGTGGCCAGATATTTCCTCAATTTTAAGATAATGTCTTTTAAAAATAGAAACAGAACCCAGGCCTAGCAGTGAACAGCTTAATTCCAGCACTTTGGAGTTGGAGATAAGAGGATTAGAAGTTCAAGGTCATTTTGGGATTCATAGCAAGTTTAGGGCAGTTGGGCTACATAAAATCCTGTCTGAAAAAAAACAAAAGCCCACGAGGGGGAGAGGGCAAATAAAAGAATAGTCAGCAGTTGAAAAACCATTCTTATGTCAAATCTCAGGAACACCTATTAGTGTAATGAAGCTCAAGACAAGCTGATAATGACCTAATTAGGAGAAAAGAAGAAAAAGAACCTCTGGTTCTCAGGATTGGGCTTATCCTCACCACTGTGACTTTATTCTGACTGCTCATCTTCCTCTGTGGACCTAGGATCGTTCTCCCAATTTCTCCCTTCTGTTCTTTTGTGTCTCTATGTCAGATAAATGACACACGGTCTAGGAGACAATTCATCTAATGGACAGTACTTCTTCAAAGAGAAAATATGGGTGACACTGTGAAGAAAGTACTTCTTCAAAGAGAAAATATGGGTGACACTGTGGGACAAAGCTCCAATATTGTAGAGCTCCACAGGGCAGAGATCACAACACAGACAACTTCAACCTTCAGCAACTACCCTGAGAGAAAATTTCAGAACCTGAATCAAGTCACAGAAAGTCATACTTAAATCTATTCAAGCCAGATATGGTTTGTTTAGAAATATTTCACATGTGGAGCTTGACTTTATAAAAGAAAGATGCAAGAATTCAGTTTTATGTGGTAAGCTTAAAAGAGCTCATTAGAGAATTCAGAATGAAATCAGTCTTCTTCATTCTAGGAGTTCCAAGAAGCAGAACACTTCAGTCACAGACAGAATGGGGCCATAAGATCAATCCTATTCCCTTCCAGGATTCAGCATACCACTCCCAATTATCATGAGACTTTTCTGCATGAAGCTATGAATACTCATTTGAGTCTGCATCTATGGCAGACTTTAATGTTTTTTTTTTTGTTTGTTTGTTTGTTTTTTTGGTCTTTTTGAGACAGATCTGTGGTATGCCTTTAATTCCAGCAATTGGGGGGCAGAGGCAAGTGGATCCCTGTGAGTTCAAGGTCAGTCTGGTTGATATAGCAAGTTCTAGGCCAGCTGGGGCTACAGGGAACAGGGAGACCCTGTCTCAAAAAGGCCAAAAAAAAAAAAAAAAGAGAGAAATTAAATAAATAAATTCTCTTCTCTCCCTGAGACAGGGTCTCATAACACAGGCTAGCCTAAAACTCAGGAACTCCTGTCTCATTACTACTGACTGCTGGCATTGCATATATTTGCTTACTACCACTCCTGGCTAAAATACCTTTTCCATTCAACACAGTCTCATTACTATGCAGCTCAGGCTAGCCTCAAACTCAGAATCCTCCTGCTTCTGTTTCCCAAGTGCTAAGAGGACAAGCATGAGCCACCATGCCCAGCTAAAACAGATCCAGGGAATAAAAATCAAGGCTGTTTATCATTGTACTGAAGGGACCATACTTAAGAGGATTCCAAGTCAGATCACAGACGCTGTAATAAAAATAATTTTACAGGAGATGGGCCATAAAAAATCCTGTATTAATTAATATCAGTATAGTACAGGAGCTGGAGCGACGGCTCAGCAGTTAAGAGCACTGGCTGCTGTTTTAGAGGACTCAGGTTCAATTCCCAGCACTCACATGAGAGCTATCAACTGTCCATAACTCCAGTTCCAGGGGAATCTGACGTGCTCTTCTGACCTCTGTGGGCACTGTACGAGGTCAGAAGAGGACTACACTTACATCCACGCAGGCAATATACTCAAACACATAAAATAAAAAATAATAAATAAGGGGCTGGAAAGATGGCTCAGCGGTTAAGAGTACTGTCCTTGCAGAGGACCTGTGTTTGATTCCCAGCACCCACATGGTGGCTAACAACCATCCATAATTTCAGTTCCAGGGGATTCAACGCCCTCTTCTGACCTCCAAGGGCATTGTACAACACAGGTGCACTTACACACATGCAGGCAATACACCCATACACATAAAATAAAAACAAAAATATTTTTAAGAATAATATTTTTTAAAAAATCAGTATAGTATAGCAAGCTTCTAGCATATGAAAGTTAAGTGTCTTAAATGAATGGATGCCCTTTCTATTTTGCACAAAGATTATGAGTGAAAAGGGGCTCTAGTCTCTGTTCTGATTCCATGGCAGCCTTTTTGTTTTTCCAACAGGTTCTCATGTGGTAACACAGGGGGGCCTTGAACTCATGGTGATCTTCCTGCCTTAGCCTCTTGGATGCAGCCCCTATGATTACAGGAGTGGGCCACCACCATGAGATGAATGGCTAATTTCCTGGGACCATCATCGCCATCCTTCTGAGCCCCACTTGACCTGAAACACTGGAATCATAGTCACCTTTTATCCCTCTCTGCTATTAGCAAATTCTAGAATACTTCTATAGCCCTTCTAGATCTGAGTTTCTTTTCAATTTCATGCCCCAGGGTTAGTTCTGACCCTAATCCTTTGTGACTGACCCTCCAAGAGCTTCTTTTTGTGAAGCTCTATTTATTATTTTATGTACTGTCTTGAATATGTACCAACAAAACTCCTACTATGATTATATGAGTATTTATATCAGGTTATGTAAACACTTTCATCATCTGCTAAATAGTCAAACATTGAGAACTGGGCACAATTATTATCCAAGCTCTACAGAATTAAAAACTGAGGCGTCAAGACCAAATTAATGCCTAAGGCCATTGAAAAGATAATCAGGGCTGATAATCATGCTGCTTTTACAATGTCCCTTGCTTTCCCCAAAGCTAGTATTTACCAAAAGTCTAATAAAAGTCAACTCTGTTTATGGGCTTAAGGTCTCACAGCCCTTAGTTCCCTGCTCTAAGAGCTTCAGTGATTCTTGTAGCTAAGTAAATACAAAAGTTCTCCCTTTATAAAGCTTGCTGTATTTCATCCTCAAGCCCTCAAGGAAAGAAACTTCATCTTTCCCAGTGAGTCATCCAAAACTGGCAATATCTGAGTAAAACCAAACTGAAACCTACCAAATCACGTCAACAGGTATACCTCCAGAAATAGTAAAGAGCTACCCTTACTGAGGACTCACTGCAGCTTGGCCCAGATCTAATGGCTTTCAACATATTGACCAACTGTGAGGTACTGCCATCATTTCCTTTTGCAGATTGAGGCTTAGATCCCAAAGCACTGAGATCCAATTCAAACAGCTGAAGTTTGAATTTGAGCACACACTCTATAGAACTCAAGTTACATCAGTACTCCATAAATGGTTCCCATTTGTACTTCTCTTAACACCCAGACTTGTTGCCCTATACTATGAAAGCTATAAAAGAATATAATCTGTGGTCTTTTCTGAAATTTATTATCTAGCCCAAAACATTTAATTAATTAACAGATAGGTTCTTACTCTGTAGCTCCAGCTAGCTTGGAACTTACTACCATGGCTGGCTCAAACTCAGCAAATTCTCCTGTTCTAGGACTCATGTGCTGGGTTATGGGTATGAGTTACTATTAGCTGGCTCAAAAAACTTTCCTTAAGGAAAAAAAATTAGGAAGATGAGAATAGCTGTAATTAGCTAGTGTGAGGTATATATGACAACTTTAGTACATTTAAATTTTCAAAAAGGAAGAAGGAATAGAAATAATCTTTCATAAAGCTATTTGGGCAATCAGGCAACATTTTAAAAAGATTTGCTATTATTATTTTTTATTTATGTGTCTGTGTGTAGGTATGTGCACATAAATATAGATGCCTGTGGAGGCCAGAAGAGGGTGTTGGATCCCCTAAGAGCTTGAGTTATAGTTAGCTGTGAGCTTCCAGATATGGGTGCTGGAAGAGCAGCGAGGGTTCTTAACTGCTGACATATCTCTAGTCCCCAAGGCAACATTTTTATGCAACTATATAGCTGTGCATCTTGTGCAATTACTTTATTACATGGCTCCCACTTAATTTTGCTTATTTCTAACCTGCCTCTTTCTGTGGCCATTAACTTCCAGGCATGTATAAAAGAGGACTAAATGATCTGTAAGAGTACTCTATTCTGTAAGCAACTGACACTGTGAATGTCAGAGAGTAAATGTGTGAGTAAAAGCACTACACAGTTATCACTCAGCACTGTAACATGGTAGCTCATAGGCTGTATTGAAGAATTCTAAGTAACAAGCAAAAAGATGTATTAAAGAAATGGATACCTTTATTGAAATCGGATGTGGACAGGATCCAATTTCAGAGACTGTGGAACTATCTAGAAGCACTAGCCCAACACAGCAAAAGTGCTTATAGGCACTGATTATTTGGATTGTCAATGCTGATTCTGATCCTTCCACCACCCCAATCAGTAAGACATTCCTGAGATGCCAGCCCTGTTCACTAGCAATGTCACTCTATTAACAGCCTTTATTTTTTGCTAAAGCAGCACAGCCACAGTGATAGTGGAAAAGAAACCTAGCAACAAATTCAGAGTAGTACTAAACATGTGGAGGCTAATTTAGATATTTCTAAGTAGACTTCTAAACTGTACTGCTTTCTTTATTCATAAAATAAACTGGCACCCCAAATATGTTTGTTACATGCATAAATCTTTACTTTTTGTATTGTCAGTACTGACCATGCCACAGAAGAATTAAAAGTATGTTTATGCATTAAAAAAGGTCTGCACACCTGGATAGCCTCCTGAGACCCAACATCTCACTGTCATGAGTGTTCCTGGGAAAGCAGAAACAAATAGTACATGTGAAGAGAAATAAAACAAGCAACATTGGAGGGTCATGCATAAACCAAATATGGTTGAGAAAAAGATTACTTGGTCCAGGGGATAAAAGATCATTATCACTTAGAACATTTCAACACAGAAAACAGAAAGTGGATTTTGCGCTAGAGGTTAGGAAGAAAATGCCTTATCAGAATGAAGAGAATATATCAATTTCTCCCACAATCAATTTCTTTTCTCATACTACTTAGTATTAAAAAAATAAGGCACAGCACGGGGCTGGAGAGATGGCTCAACAGTTAAGAAGACAGGTTGTTCTTGCAGAAGACACAGGTTCGAATCCCAGCACCCATATGGCAGCTAACGACTGTCTGTAACTCCAGTCCCAGGGGATCCGACAACCTCTTCTGACCTCCACGGGCATTGCCATGACACGAGTGCACTTGCCTACATGCAGGCAATACACGCATACACATAAAATAAAAATAGTAAATTAAATTTTTAAAAGTTAAAAAAAAAAAAAGGCACAAATAGAATCCTATCAGTTACTTAGGAGTCAACTGGTATTTTGGAAATAGCTCTTGACTTCTGCAGAAATCTACTTCTTATTACCAAAACCTTTCAACCTAAAAGGCCAGCAAGTTATTTTGTTAGCGACCAATTATAGAACCTAATTATCTCTCAATCTTTTAACATCCATTCACATTTGCTCTGGTAGTTGTTCTCTTATTTTTCACTTTATTATATAAAGCATTTCCTAGGAAATCTCTTTGTATAGAGACTTTTTGTATGAAATGGAATTTATTATTTTATTGTTATTTTAGTAACATACGGCTTCTTTTTATTGAAATTTAAGAGCAATAAGTTTCATGTAATCTAACTACAGGACAAGGGGATATGTAATTCTTAAATATCTGGCTTGGGTTAATGCTTTTTTGGAACTGCTTTCATAATACTAAACTAATTTAATATGGTTCTTGCATCCAGTGTGTGCAGTAACTACACTATCAAAATTTTTCCTCCATTAACTTCTTTTGCCTGAGAAGTTTTTGTCTTTGACTGGTGACTGATATGGAAAACATAGGTAATGCTGAAGAGAACTAACTATAAAATTAACTAAAGATGTTCTTGACTTGGTTATCTCTGATCTGGTTTCACATTTCTCCTCCATTGTCCCTGGCATAAAAGGGAATTAAGAACTCAGATGATGAGATTCATAAGCAAGTAATGAAAGAGAATGGCAGCTCAGGGCCCCCTAATCAATTCAGTTACTAGTAACAGCACAGCATTGCAGCTATTTTCAAAGTTAAAAAATGTTTCCCAGCGCCAGGTGTGGTGGCGAAGGCCTTTAATCCCAGCACCTGGAAGGCAGAGGCAGGTGGATCTCTGGGAGGTCAAGGCCAGCCTGGTCTACATAGTGAGTTCCAGGACAGCTGGGGCTACAAGGAGACCCTGTCTCAAAAAGACCAAAAAAAAAAAAAAAAAAAAAAAAAGTTTCCCAAATGTCCTTTAAGAGGGGAAGATAGGGCAGCTTTTCCTTTCTAAATCACTTTATAGAACTTTCTTTTACTACACATAGTAAATCTTTTAGTACACATAAAGAACTGTGTCAAAAGCTACTACCGACTTCATTCAATTCTGAATCTGTCAAGCCCTGCAATTAGTTACTGGATTATTCACTGTTCAAGTATCCTCCCTGATTGACTGCTGCTGAAAAGAGTGTAGAACAGTTCACACCGAGGGAGAATATGGTGTTTCACAATGATCAGGCCAGAGAAAGTCCAAGGATGGTTTTGCGTGATTCCTTATATGACTCCAGTCTCAGAATCTTACAGTAAGGTTCCCTTCCACAACACTCAAGAGAGGAAGAATGGTTTAGGGATGTTGAAAGAATGGTTAGAAAGGAAAAAATTGAAACAAAACAAAAGAATCTCATCCAAATAATTACCTTAACATTTTACTGATTTAAAAAACTGTAATTTATTTATTCTCAAAGTCATAAACAGAGACTAAGTTAACAGGGAAAATGGAAAGATCAGAGCAACGAGTTCCTTCACTGCAGTGGCAATACTTATTTTTCCCTTTACCTTTCTTATCTTAGGTCATATTTCGTCTTTGTAATTCAATATGAAGAAATTATCTAAATAAGGTTTTAAATGGCACTTTTAAAATGCCACCTTAAAAAAGTAACCTAGACAATAAAAAGATGTTTTGCCAAGCTACATGCAATTTTTCTCTGTCATTTAAGAGTAAATATGGTACTTGTAAAAAAGAAAAACTGTCTAATTTACAAATAAAATCTAAAAGAAGACACACTATCAAATATTGAAAGGTTTTTTTTTTGTTTGTTTGTTTTTTTTCCTTTTTTGGTCTTTTTGAGACAGGGTCTCCTTGTAGCCCCAGTTGGCCTGGGACTCACATCCACCTGCCTCTACCTCCTGAGTGTTAGGATTAAAGGCATGCGTCACCATGCCCAGCTATATTTAAAGCTTTTAACAGAATTCATACTTTATAGCTTTTTTTTTTTTTCTTTTCTGCTCTCACCTAAAACAAAACAAAGAGGAACTGAGCTAGTTCCAGCTATGAGGAGAACACAGACCTTTTTCTTTTGGCACTACCAGTATCAGAAGTGGCTGAAGAGATCATGCTGTCTCCATCTTCAATGTCATCTCTCCTGGCAAGCTCCTTCTTCTTTGCCTAAAACAGAGCAGATCCTAGGAGTCAGCCTCACTCTGTCAGGCATTCCTATGAATACATGAATGTTAAAGAGCTAGATATACCACGTTCATTCAGAAAGTTACAACTATGCACAGGATACACAAAATTAAATGATCTTTACACATTTTCAATAACCTAATTTAACAAAAGCCTGCACGACAGAAAAGTAGGTTAGAAAAGTGGATTTATATTTATAGAAAAAAAAATCAATGTTAGCTAGAGCACTTACAACTGTGAAGGGCATAGACTGGTTAAAAACATTGAGTCAAACTGTAGGGTCAGCTATGTAACCCTATACTGGTGGGCATATTTAAGCTAAACAATTCAAAGGGGATCTTCAGCACCTGACTTTTAGGAGCAGTATGCCTAAGAAAATGTTAACATGAGAGGTGAAGATCTAGACCTCCCAACACATACATTTTTTAAGACCTTCTGCCAAACACAGCTGATACCCCAAGCACAGCAGGCTTAGAGAACAGATGTGAAAACATAGCAAAGGGGACACATGAAGTTCACCATACTAAGTATCAGCGTTGATCATAAAAACGAAGAGTCTATGAGTGATTTAAAAATTGCCTTTGTTGCTTCCTTATCTTTCCAGAAACATTGTGAGATACAGGTTGGTGAGACACTCACCTGATAAAGGCATTTGCTGTCAAGCCCGATGACCTGCATTTGATCCTCCCGCCCCCCACCCCAAGACCTACATGGTAGAGAAATGAGGGGCTAGAGAGATGGCTCAGTGGTTAAGAACATTTCCTGTTTTTTCACAAGACCTAAGCATGGTTCCCAACACCCACATCAAGAAGTTCACAACTGCCTATAACTTCAGCTCCAGGGGATCTGATGCTCTCTTCTGAGGACACCTACACATATACATATACATATACATATACATATACATATACATATACAGACACAGGCACACACACAATATTAAAATAAAATCTAAAAAAAAAGAGAGAAATGACTCCTTCAAGTTGTCCCCTGACTTCCTCACACAGGCACATGTACACACAGAAATAAAAATAATAAAAAACCTTGGGCTGGAGAAATGGCTCAGTGGTTAAGAACATTCACTGTCCTTCTAGAGGAACCAAGTCCAGTTCCCAACACACGTCAGGTGGCTCACAACTGCCCGTAACTCCGGCTCTGTGGGATCTGACGCATTCTGGACTCTTTGGGCACCTGTACTCGCATGCATATATACCCACACAGACACTCACACATAATTTAAAAACAAAACCAAACAAAACCGAACTTGTGGAATAGACTCAATTTGTATTTCCTATCTACTCTTCTGCCCTACAATTCCTAGATGACCAGTAGCCTCAGGTTCCCTCAAGAGAGATCTGACAAACTCTTAGACACTACGATTAATTAGCTTTCAGATGTGCTTTCTCCTAAGCCAGCTTCCTTCCTTCCTTCCCTCTATCCCTCCATTCCTCTGTTCCTCATCCCTCCCTCCCTTCTTCATTCATTTATTTATTATGAGGCAGGGTCTTCCTATATAACCCAAGCTAACCAGTAACTCAGAATCATCCTGCCTCAGTCTCCTCCTGAGTGTTTGGATTACAGGTTTGAACCATTTGGCCCACAAGACTAGCCCTATTTTTAACAAAGTCTAGAACCAAAAGGGTAAAATGTAGATGACACAATATCAACTGGAATTGAAGGGTAACTTGCTGCAAATCCTACGAACACCCCTCCCTCCAGAGACAAATTCCTGCTTCCTCTACTCACGAAGTTTACATTATTCAAACTACTGTTTTCCTCTATAAGTCTGACAAGTCTTAAAAAGTATTCAGTAATGGGTTGGAGATATGGTTCAGTGGTTAAAAGCACTGGCTGCTCTTGCAGAGGACCCAGGTTAAATTACCAGCACCCACATGGCAGCTAACAACTGTCTGTAACTCCAGTGCCGGGGGAATCCAATGCCTTCTTCTGACCTCCGTAGGCATTGCACGACATAGGTGCACTTACACACATGCAGGCAATATACTCATACATATAAAATAAAAATAAATAAAATATTAAAAAATACTCAGCAATACTTATAGTGGAAACAAATGGCTCAGTGTTCCTGGTGATGATCACACATTTCAAAAGGTCACCCAAAACACATGAAACTATTTCAATGATCCATACAACAAACAGTGAAACTAGGAAATCATACCTGCATAACTTGCTGCAGTTTCAGAACACGCTTATAGATGGCTGAATTGGGAACATTATAGCGTTTGGCATTTTCAAACATTAAATTCAGATCACACTCCAAATGATCTAAAGTTTCATATTCTTGGTTCTTTAGCTTTGTTCTGTGAGAGACAAATAAATGACTATGACTTTCTATTCTGAAAACTACCAACCACTCTTCCTGAAAGTATAACACAAAAACCTTCCTAAGCACAACGTCTTTAGTGCTAGCAGTGAGTAGAAGACGTGCAAGTGTCTTTCCAGCTAAACAGCAAGGAACCAAAAGCACCATAGTTTACCTAACAATCTGGAAGAAAAAAAAACTACAGAAAAGGACCTGATAGAATGGTCAGTAATGACAATAAATACACTAAATAAACACCCAGTGAAAAAACCCTGAGGGGAAAAAATTAAGAGTTTTTAAAGCTAACTCAAAGAGCCAGGAGTGGTAGCACATGCCTTTAGTCCTAGCACTTGGGAAGCATAGGCAGGCGGATCTCTGTGAGTTTGAGGCCAGCCTGTCTACACAGCAATTTCCAGGCCAATTGGGGCTACTAGGAGACTCTGCCTCAAAAAAGAACAACAACAAAAAATGTATAAATAAATAAACAATCTAACTCAATGAAGAATCATGGTGAACTACTGGTTTCTGAAATAAGAGGCCATTCCAGTTCATACAGGTTATAGAAAGGAAAATTAGTGAGAAGGCCATGAAGATGCATTTAAAACAATGCACTGGGCTCCAGGGGAGATACTCAAGGACTGGAAGAGGGCTCCTTTGATGGGGCATGAGAGGCAGACCTGTCAAGAGTCCATTCACTATCACCCTTCCAATGCAGTCATCTATAAACACCAGCATAGTTCAAAGGTAAGGGCTCTTCTTATTTTACTTAAAAGCCCTAAAAATTCAGGAATCTTAGATACTCGTGTTATTACTAATCACGGACTCTCAGACAGGCTGTATGTTCTTTGTACAAGTTGAAAAGTCTCTATTGACTAAACCCTACAACGAACTGCATACAAACTTTTAAAATTTCATGAGGCAGAAGACAGGTGAATTTCTACGAGTTTGAGGCCAGCCTGAGGGCTACCCAGTGAGACCTTGTCTCAAATCAAAGAAACAAAGAAACAAAAATAAAAGAAAACCCAAAAAACAGTGTAAGCATGAAGATTTTTTTTCTTACTCAGTTATACGACAGATGGCTTAAAATTTTTACTTCTGATATCTTTATCTGTTTGAGGAAGGAATATATATGTGCAGGCTCAACTACAAGAAAACACATCTTTACACTAAGTAATGTAGAAGCAATTTTACCTGATCTGTTGAAGTGATATGGGCATTTTAATCTGCTGATAATAATCTGGGTATTTTTTCTTTGAAGGCAAATGGAGAAAAGGTTCAGCTATTAACTGCCCTTGGTTATTTCGACAGCTCCTAACTGTGTCATAAAGCTGATAAAAAGGATTTGAAACATCCATAAAGGAAGCGATGCTCTCTGCTTCCGACTCCCCTTCTTCATAACGTGCAGCTGGAAAGACAAAAAAAATGTACTTATAAGGGAAATAAACACAAACGAACCAACCCTTTAAAGCTCTTTTTCTTTTGTTTGTCTGTAATCAGAGTCCTACACTGTTGCCCAAGCTGGCCTAGAACTCACTATGTAATCCAAGTTGGCCTCAAGTACACGGAAATCTTTCTGCTTCAGCTTCATGAGTGCTATAATACAGGCAAGTAGGCTCAACCACACTCAAATGAAAATTTTTATTTTGTTATTTAGTTTTTCCAGAAAGGGTCTCCTTATGTAGACCTGGCTAGCCTTGAACTTACAGCAGCAAGTCTCTGCCTCCCGAGTGCTGGGAATACAGGCATATGCTACCATGCACACCTTTTAGCTTTTTTGGAGTTACAGATGTTAGCCACCATGTGGATGCTAGGATTCAAATCCAGGTCTTCTGCAAGAGCTCTTAAATGTTGAGCCACCTCTTCAGCCCCCTCTTTTTTATTTTTAATTAATTAAATTTTTGGTCTTTTTGATACAGGGTCTCCCTGTAGCCTCAGCTTGCCTTGAACTCACAGAGATCTGCCTGCTTCTGCCTCCCAAGTGCTGGGATCAAAGGTGTGGGCCACCATGCTCAGCCTAATTTATTTTTCAAAAGACTTACTTTTGGGCCAGGCGTGGTAGCACATGCCTTTGATCCTAGCACTTGGGAGGTGGAGGCAGGCGGATCTCTGTGAGTTCAAGGCCAGCCTGGTCTACATAGTGAGTTCCAGGCCAGCTGGGGCTACAGGGAGACCCTGAAATAAAAATTAAAAAAAAATAAAAGACTTACTTTTATTTATGTGTATACGCCATGTGTGTGGGTGTGCCTGTAGAGGCTTGAAGAGGGTTTCTGGAGCTGAAGCTAGCCTCAAACTTGCTATGTAGCTGAGGCTACTGTGGAACTTTCTGATACTCCTGTTTCTACCTCTGGAATCCTGGGATTACAGGACTGTGCCACCACACCTAGCCTTATAGGTGCTAGGGAACAAAACTGGGCTAGGTAAGTTCTCTACCGAGCTACATTCCTAACCACCATTTAGGTTTTTAAATTTTATCTTTTCATTATCAGTTGGTATCATAGCTACATTATAGTCAGAAATATGCCCCGTATAATTCTGAATCACTCAAATTTTAATTTTACACCTCAGTAGGCTGTCAATTCTGATGAATTTGAACCTGGGAAGAATACACATTCTCTAACTGTAGAAGGCACACACCAAGCCTCTTGTAGTAAGCTGCATAATAGGCACCAAAACGAATCAATGTAAAAAGAACTTTGCAGGGGCTTAGGAGATGCCTCAGTGGTTAAGAGCACTGGCTGTTCTTGCAGAGGACCCAGGTTTGGTTCCCAGCACCCACACGGTAACTAACAACCATTTGTAACTCCAATTCCAGGGGATCCAACACCCTCTTCTGACCTCTGTGGGCACTGCATGACACAGGTACACTTACATACATGCACGCAGTATACTCATGCACATTAAATAAGAAATAAAACCTTTTTTAAAAAAGAATTTTGCAGATGTTAGTAATAATCTTGAGATCAGGTGCACTCACGTGGTATGGCTATAAATGCCAGAGCCCTGTTAGTAATAATCTTGACATGATAAGATTAAACTGGATTAAGGAGGCACTTAAAAGAAATCACAAAGCCAGGCTTGGTGGCACAGAAGCCACTGGATCTCTGTGAGTGAAAGGCCAGCCTGGTCTACACGTTGAGTTCCAGGATAGATGGTGCTACAGGGAGACCCTGCTCAAAAAAAACCAAAAACCAAGTAATCACAAGACCACCACCAAAAAGAAGATAATAAAAGTCAAAGGAAGGAGAAGTAATAGATACAGAGGCTAAAGAGCTAGCTTGAAGATGGAAGGGACCATGAGCCAAGGGATACAGGTGGCCTATAGAAGTAAGAAAAAGCAAACACTGAGTTTTTCTCTAGAATATTTAGATGGAAGACTGGCCTACTACCTGCCCTGATTTTAGACTTCTGAACTCCAGAACTCTAAGAAAATAAATTTGTGTTGCTCTACGTCACTAAATTTGTGGTAATTTGTTTCAACAGCAACAGGAAACAAAATAGAACTTATAAAGAAGCCTCATCAAGGGATGTGGATGTAACTCAACATTAGCACTTTGTCCAGTATGAAAAGAGGAAAAGGAGGAAGAAGAGGAGGAGATTCAAACCTGCTCTCTGTTTATCTAGCAATAGTGAGAACTCTCTAAAGATGGGCGCACGCCTTTAATCCTAGCACTTGGGAGGCAGAGGCAGGCAGATCTCTGTGAGCTCAAGGCCAGCCTGGTCTACATAGTGAGTTCCAGGACAGCTGGGGCTACAGGGAAACCCTGTCTCAAAAAAAAAAAAAAAGATAGTATTTTCAAATTTTCCATAAATTTCCCTCTGCTTGTTTTACAAATTTGGAGTTCTTTTGTAATTTATCATCCCAGGAAACAAACCTTTTACCACTATAAGTGAACCTTGTTTAATTTGTCTTATGATCTGTGCATGAATGTCCATTTTATCAGAAGTCAATATAGCTATAGCTACTGTTTGGTAACTGTTTTACTCTTTAGTTAACATTTGCCTGGCATATCTTTACTCTTTTATGTTCAAGTTCCTTATGTTCTTAAAAAATTATTTTTTAATTTAATTTAATTAAATTTAATTAATTAATTAATTTATTTATTTTTGGTCTTTTTGAGGCAGGGTCTTCCTGTAGCTCCAGCTGCCTGGAACTCACTCTGTTGACCAGGCTGGCCTCGAACTCACAGAGTGCTGGGATTAAAGGCGTGCACTACCACGCCCGGCCTTTGTTATTTTTATGTTATGAATATGAATGTTTTGCTTGCATGTATGTAAGTGCACCAGTGTGTGCACCGCCTGCAGAGGCCAAAAGAGGATGTTGGATTCCTTCCAACTAGAGTTTCAGGTGGTTTTAAGCTGCCATGTGGGTGCTAGGAACCAAATGTGGTTTCTCTACAAGAACAGCCAATATTCTTAATCACTGAACCATTTCTCCAGCCTCAAAGTTTCTTAAGTGTTTATATTTACCCAGATGTGAGCTTTAACACAAATATAGCAATTAGCCTTTGAGAATTTACCAACCCAAGTCTGTATCAAATGCACCAAAACAGCATTTTCTTCAAAAAAAAACTGACCAATTTCAGGAAAGAACAAAGTCACTGCAATTTTCCTCAGCCAGATGATCATACTCTAATGCCTACCAGCTAAAGCAGCATCCTCTTCACTTTCTGAGCCATACTGAAGCGCCATGGTAATTGCTGATAAGCGACCCCCTTGGACTGCTCTTTTATTACTATAAGGAAAACAAGCAATTAGAAGACAGAGATTATGATTTGCTTACCTTAAATGAAATACAAACCATTAACAAAACATTAATATCAAAGAAAAATAACTTCTATTAACTGTCTCCTTAGTTTATACTTAACATTGCTCATAATTAGTTTTTAAAAATTATTTTACCTATTTTTATTTATGTGTATGTGTCTGTGTGAGTACAAGCCACATATGCCCACTGAATCCCCTGGAGTTGGAGTTACAAGTGATTGTGAGCTATCTTATGTAGGTGCTGGGAACCAAACTCCTGTCCTCTAGAAGAGCAGTGAGCACTCTTAACCACTGAGCCAGCTCTCTCGCCCCCTTATAATCAGTCTTAGCAAAGAAAAATGGGATTTTTCTTTCTTCTCATAAAAGAGAAACCCAGGTGTGTGGGATATGCCTTAAATCTCAGCACTTGGAAGGCAGAAGCAGGAGGATCTCTGTGAGATCAGGGACAGCCTGATCTATATAGTGAATTCCAGGTGAGCTTGATTCATATAATGAGTTCCAGGCTAGCTAAGGCTACAGGGAGACCCTGTCTCCCCCCCCCCCCCCCAAAAAAAAAAGTGGTTAGAGAGAAGGCCCAGCAAGAGGACCTGGGCTGGGTTTGATTCCCAGCATCCACATGGTATCTTAAACAGTCTCTAACTCCAATTCCAGGGGGTCTGATGCCCTCTTTTGACCTCCTGGGTGACCAGGAACATAGGTGATACATACACACATGTGCACAGACACACATGTATATATAAGCAGACAAAACACTCATACACATAAAAAATCTTTAAGGAAAAAAAAAGAAAAAGAAAGTGGTGGCAAAAAGCCTGGATTACACTACTACAGTTTGTTTTCACTTAAATGCAGCAAACTACTCCTCAGTTTAGGTAAAGGTAGGATTTAGTCAGTTATTCTCTCCTAAGATACTCATATTTTACAATAACAAATTCTATTACAAACACAAAATTTATTTATTTAGTATAAATAAGTACTTAATGTCACATTTTATTTGTATCTAACATTAAACATTACTTGATAATGCTTAAGTATTTCTCAGAGGCAAGGAAAGGTCTATTACCATAGAACTGCAATCTACTTTGTTACTTTTCTGACAGTCTTGCTATATAACCCAACCTGGCCTTGAACTCACAATCCTCCTGGCCTCAGTTTCTTGAGTGCTAGGATTACAGGCATGTACCACCATGCCCAGCTCTTTACCTCAATCTTTTTAAATAAAGCACTTGATAAATTCTTCTAAAAACCTAAAAATATTACTTCAAGATAGCCAAGAGGCTAGTGTATCTAGTTAGAATTAGGGGTCAGCTCTCAAGACTATACTCTCATACTCTCACCGGTAATACTTGCTAGTGGGGTTTCTTTCTTCACCAAGACTGCCTTTACTGTGCGAAGGACCTGTCAGTCTGGCTGCAGCCAAATTTGTAGCAGTCCTATCCAGAGATAAGATAAACAAAACAAAACAAAACAAAAAAACCCTCAGAGACTCAATAACTAAAAACCAGAATGCTGCATAAACAAAAAGGATTTTCTTCTAATAGAAATGATAAAATATTTCTGAACCTCTACTATACAGCAGATTCTGTGTCAGGATCTGGGGGCAAGAAGAAAAACAACTAGCAGGGGTAGTCTTGGACAGCCATGGTTCCTACAGAACCAGAGGACCCCATATTGAGACAAACATGAGGGCCAGAAGAAAGTTTTGAAAGGAGTCTCAACATCTCCATTTCCTATCAAGAGGAAATGGAATGCCAGAGCTAAAACTTGTTCAAAGATATAGTCCTAATAAAGGAAAAGCCAGAATGAGACTTGAGAGCTTCTGTTTAAACATCCTTCTTGCCAATATAAATATGCAATACTATGTATCATACACATTATATAGGATATGCATGACATCTTTTCATCTTCAGTAACAATGAAACAGCTAGATAGGTTACCTCTACTCTTTCAGAATCACACATTAACTGCAAATATAATGTTTTTTATTGTATTGATTTTATCAGTTAAAAAATTCAGCAAATATAAAGGACCAAGAATCTCAGACATTTAAAACTTACCTTATTCGAAGACTTGACTTAGTCATTTCATGATGTTCAATTTCCGCCTTTTTCATATAAAATATTTTTTTAATTGAATTGGCATCCTGTCAAGATAAAATTACTTGGCTTAAAAAAAGAAATGTGAGGCCAGGCATGGTGGCACATGCCTTTAATCCCAGCAATTGGGAGGCAAAACCAGGTGAATCTCCATGAGTTCCAGGTCAGTGTTACATAGTAAGACCCTGTCTTTTAAAAAAAGAAAGAAAAAGAAAAAAGAAAAATGGAGCTGGCAAGATGGCTCAGCAGGAAATCCTGGGACCCACAAGCTGGAAGGAGAGAACTGAGACCTCAAATCTCCATACACACACTGTCCCAGCTGTGAGCCCACATAAACCCTAAATAAATAAATGAATATAATTTTTAAAAAATTTATAATTTTTATTTTATGTGTATGAATGAGTGTTATGCCTGCACGTAGGTAAGTGCACGTGTCGTGCAATGCCCGAGAGGTCAGAAGAGGCTGTCGGATCCCCTGGGATTGGAGTTATGGACAACTGTTAGCTGCCATGTGGGTGCTGGGATTTGAACCCAGGTCTTTTGCAAGAACAGCCAGTGTTCTTAACCACTGAGCCATCTCTCCAGCCTCAATAAATGTAATTAAAATTTTTTTTATTTATTATTTTTATTTTATGTGTATGAATGTATTGCCTGTACGTACGTGAGTGCACCCGTGTTGTGCAATGCTGCGGAGGTCAGAAGAGGGCTTTGGATTCCCCTGGAATTGGAGCTAAGGATGGTTCATAGCCACCATGTGGATGCTGGGAATAGAACTTGGGTCCTCTGCAAGAGCAGTGAGTGCTCTTAACAGGTGAGCCATCTTTCCAGCCCATAAATGTAGTTTTTTAAAAAAAGAATCGGTCAAAAGGACAGCAAAAATGCCCTCACTCATGCACTGGGTAAGTTTTACACTCTTTAATTTGGAGCAGGCTTCTAGTCAATAGCCACAAAGCTGCATCCCTAACATTTCCATAAGCTTCCAAATTATCTTCAGAAGTTATCACTAATTAAGTACAAGTTTAAAAGGCTGCAGAGACCAAATAGTTTTAAAAGAGATCTAGAAAGAATCCTAATTAAATATTTAGATGAACAGAAAAAAACCAAGAATCCAGAAACAAACCTCTACATTCATGGTTAACTGATTTTCAGTAAGGAGGCCAAGACAATTCAATAGAGAAAGAATAACTTTTTAAATTACATAGTGTTGGAATAACAACCTATGTAAAAAAAATGTATTTGGAGTCCTACCTAACACATACACACACACACACACACACACACACACACACACACACAAATTTAATTCAGTTTAAATCCAAGATCTCAATGTAAAAGTTAAAACAATAAAATTCTTAGAATCAAATACAGGTATAAATCTTTGTGTTCTTAGATTAGGTGATGGTTTCTTTGATATGAAATCTAAAACACAAGTGAACAAAGAAAAAACTAAAAACTAGATTTCTTCAAAATTAAAAAACTTCTGTGCCTTAGAGCTGGAGAGATGGCTCAATGGTTAAGAACACTGGCTGTTCCTGCAGAAGACCGGGTTTGAATCCCAGCACCCACATGACAGTTAACTGTCCATAACTCCAGTCCCAGGGGATCTGACAGCCTCTTCTAACCTCCACGGGCATTGCACAACACGGGTGCACTTACCTACATACAGGCAATACACGCATACACATAAGATTAAAAAAAAAAAGTTTCTATGTCAAAAGAAATTATCACAAAAGTGAAAAGACAAGAGAACGGAAGAAAATATTTAAAAATCATCTGTCTGATAAGGGTATGATACATTAAACAACAATAAAAGAAGTTACACCGGGCGTGGTGCGGATTTTTTTGAGTTCAAGGCCAGCCTGGTCTACAAAAAGAGTTCTAGGTGACCCTGTCTCAAAAAGACCACTCCCCCCAAAAAGAATCTTGAGCTGAAAAATAGGCAAAGAATCAAAATAGACATTTCTCCAAAGACAATACACACACACACACACACACACAAATGGTCACTGTGTACAAGATGTTCAGCATCATTAATTACATTAGAGACAGGCAAATCAAACCTATAGTAACATATTACTTGACAATTACTAGCATGGTTTAATAAAAACAAAAATGGGAAGCAAGTACTGATGAGAATGTGGAGAAACTGCAGCATTTGTAGATGTGGTAGGACTGTCAAATGGTAATTTGCCGATTCCCGAGTAAGATAAATACACAGTTAACATGTAACTAAGCAATTCCATTCCTAGGTATGCACCCAAGTGAAATTAAAATGTATGTCTACATAAAAAAGTTACATATATGAATGTTTATAGCAGTATATTCATAATAGCCAGAAAATAGAAACAACTCAAATTATTTGTCTAGCATCCAATGGTTAAATAAAACATGGCACTATCTATAGCACAGAATATTAATCAACAATAAAAATGAAGAACTGACACACACTATAGCATACATGAATCTTAAAAAACATCATACTAAATGAAGGCATCCAGTCACAAAAGAATCCATACCACAATGCTGTATGATTCCATTACATGAAATGTCTAGAATGGGCAAATACATAGAGACAGAAAGCTACATGGTGGCTGTTGAGGGCTCAGGAAGTTACAGAGAAATGAAGAGTGATGGCTAACCAACTGGTATAAAAGCTACACAACTCAAAATATACTAGAAACCATTACACTGTATATTTTAAATGGGTGAAATTTACAAGCTATGTGAATTCTAACTCTTAAGTTAGTACATAAAAAATATTGACCCTGAGTTAAAATACCTATTATCATCAATGAACATAGCAACAACAAAAAACTAACCTTGAATACTTGAGAACCAGGCTCATTATATGTTTTGGCATTTTTTGCTAGGAGATCTATATCTTTGGCCATTGCATGAATACTTTTGTAGCTTCCATTCTACAGTAAACAAGATATAACAATTCCAATTAATCAGAGTTAATATAACCTTTAATAAAAGAACTCCACATATTTTTAAGTCATCAATAGAGTCCAGGACATCACTGAAAAGTACACATGTAAACAACATGTAAAGTTATTTTCTTTTATAAATTATTAATATACTACCAGTTACAAGTATGTTTTGTGAAAGATAACCAGAATCTATATTATTTTCATAAAAATAACTTACAATTTTTGAAAAATCAAATAAGCAAAAACATAGTGCTTACTATGTGCCAAACAACAGGTGCTACCTGGATTCTATACAAGAAGACTTGATAGTGTACACTGCCTCTACTTATTCAGTTACAAAATTACTTCTACTATGGGTCAGAGATAGCACATCTTAAAACTTACTCGGTCCAAAATCACAAAGGGTTATTCAATATAGTTGCCTCAAATTTACAGGGAAATTTACAAATTTACACACCAGATGAAAGGCACATATGACCGATGGTTAGTATAGATAAACAAGACAAGTTTTAAAGAGGGGAGAAACCAAATTGAGTGCAATGGAGGGTCAGGAAGAGCACAACTATAGTACAGGCTGCACAAACAGAAATGCCAAATGAGGCAAAATCAGGACAGCCAGGCAAAGAACTGCTGGCTATTTTCTATGTGAGGGACTCAACATCTGATTATCCATCTTAATTGGTGGTAGGTATAGGGAAATAAGGGTGAACATTGGCAGATAGTTGCTTTGCCAACAGCCTAGCAGCAAGACACAGGGAAATAATCATGAGTCAGCTAATTCACACTTAGATCTTAAATGACTAAAGCAAGTCAAGGATGACAGGAATTCATTTCTGTCATCTGTGCAGAAGTCTAGCAACAAGTCAGCTGGCCTGCAAGTAATCAGGGTCCCTGGTAATACATGACAGTGGTAGCAGCAATGTATACACAAAGAGGTTGTACATAATCTCATCTGTTCCATGACAACTCTGAATTCTGTCAATTTTCTAGAGGGTATTTTTCTAGTCTTCCATTCCAAAAATGCTATAAGCTATTCGATATTGCTCCCATAAATTTCTTTTCTGTTTAAGCTAAATTGATTATTTTTTCAATTATTACAAGGAATAATAACATCTATAAGGAAACAAGAGACTTAAGTCTCTGGGCAGTGGGAAGGCAGGAAGCAAGCAAAGACCAGAGAGTACATCAGAGAGGAAGTAAAGATTATTCCAGTAATTTGGACAGAAGAAAACAATTTTGTTAAGATGGTGGCAAAAGAAGATGATGCTGGAACTTTTGGAAGAAAAGATGAGAGTTTAGAGAGAAAAGACTGGACAAGTGCTTAAAATCTGACTTGATTTTCAGTACTATGAAAATATTATCCCCTGGATAGATGGTTTCTAACATTTATCCAGGGACTGTGGAGACTTAAACATACACTGTAGCAGTTACTGAATTGTCTTACAAGCAGATAATACATTAGGGGACCTATATTTTAACATTCTTCAAAAATGTCCTTGTAGAACCAGTAATTATATTGTTACGCCAATACCCTCTTAGAATTTAAGGCTAAGGAAGCTTCTCTCTCATGACAAACTACTTTGCTTCATCTCACTGTTCAATGAGACCATATAACAAGTGGTTCTTTTTGTTTTCTAGGAGCAGCAAACTCCCACTCAGAAAGGATAAGCAACATAGTGAATGAGGCTATGTGAGATGATTTACATACATCACTACCATGTCCATGACCCTGTAAGGTGGTAACACTACACTCAACACACGGCAGAGGAAGCAGGCAGGTCACCCAATCAAAATGACACAGCTAATAAGATGCAGAGCTAGGAAAAGAACACAAGTTCTGCTCTAAAAACTAGATTCCTAGGAGCTGGAGATTCTGGTAGTTTTGTTTACCAACTTTCCTTAATCTTTGATCATCAAACAGTTCATCCTCATCATTCTTTTAGTTAATTATTGCTTGAGTATGTAGTCTATGGTGAGAGAGTAAATACTGAAGTTAAGAACAGACTCTGGAGCCATAATGTCTGGATTCAAATATTCTCCTTCAGAAATTGGCAAATTATTTAACATAGTCATGTTTGTTTTCTTATCTGTAAAAGGGTAATAACAATAGTATCCATATGAGTTGTAAAAATAACTTAGGTAATACAAGGCACTTAGGGCAGTGCGAGGTATATAGCAAATCTCTTATAAGTTGTAGCTCTTACCACTAAGGAAATTGTGTGGGGAGGGAAGGACACAGCTGAAAACAAGCATCTCCTTTCACTGATCTTATATTCTAACATCTACCGCAGATGGATAAAGCCACTATAGATAAATAACAAAGCTTTTACTGTCAATGTATGCTTCACAATCAGAAATGTCTATAACCGGTCGGTCATTCATTCATTCATTCATTCATTCACAAGGATTAAACCCACAGCCTCCAACGTAAGCTATACTGTAGTGCAAAGACATAATCATAAGCTACATTAACAATAAACCCTTGAAGAAATTTCTGCTTCATGACTTTCTAAAAGCCCCTAAGAAGGCACACAGGCCAATTTGCCCCAAATCACACAATTATAGATGGTCACCTTCATACCTGTATCCTCTGAGCAATGGTCTTGAGATCTATAGGCTCCTTAATTATTGCATAATAATCTGGATATTGCTGGAAGACAAAAGCATCATATGCTCAATGAGTAAAAGTATTCAGTTAATGAGAAGTTAAGAGGCACACCGACAATTTGCTCAAGTGGTAAACTGGGCACCTTCATGAAATTCATGACTATAGACACAGTTATACTGTATATTATTTGAAGCCACAAATGTATTTTTTCTTTTTTGAAAACCACACAATTGAGTTTAAAAAAATTGCAAAAATCCCCACCCCTAATAATATTTTAAGTTTATGATTTTGTGTTTGGCACATTCCCAGAATCCCTGCGTGTGTGTGGCCCACAGACCACAGGTGAGACACTCATGTGTAATTTATCTAATACAAGACCCCAAGAAGCTGACACACTGGGGAAAGCCTTTGAAGCTTTCATGATGGCTTTCACATTCTTTACCCTCAGGCTCTCCTACAAGTTTTGTTCCTCAGAGTCAATAACTGAAGTTGAGCAAAAACTAAAAGTTGTCTTTGTTCTTGTATATGTGGTCATGTGTGTGCGTGCATGTAGAGAAAAAAAAGTTGGTATCAGGTGTCTTTCTCTAGCTCCACTTCATGAGCCAGGGTCTCTCACTTAAACCTTGAGCCTGCCAATTCTGCTAGAAGGCTAGCCAGAGAGCACCGGGGATTCTCCTGTTTCTGCTACCACAGTGCTAGGGCACACAACAACGTGCAGCTTTTTCACATGAATGCTGGGATCCCAACTCAGGTCCTCATACTTATGTGGCAAACACTTTACTGAATAAGTCATTGCGCCAGTACCAAAAATTCAGTGTTTCGTTTTGTTTTTAAGACTCCAGAGGTTTGAGGAAGTCAGACTGCTTTTTCTCCCTAGAACAGCCACCATTCTACTTTCTGCATTTATGATTTTGACTATTCTAGGTTTCTCATACAAGATGAACCATATATAGGATTTCTCCTTCTGGGACTAGCTATTCATTTAGCATATGTTCAGGAACTGCTCATGTTACCCATGTATCAGAATTTATAGCCCCTCCCTTTTTAACTTAAAAGATAAGATCTCTCACCAGGCATGGTGGTGCATGCCTTTAATCCCAGCACTCGGGAGGCAGAGGCAGGCAGATCTCTGTGAGTTCAGGTCAGCTTGGTCTACATAATGAGATCCAGGCCAGCTGGGGCTAGAGAGAAAACCTGTCTCAAAAAGACAAAATGAAAAAAAAAACATCTAAAATATACTTTTTTATAAAACAGAAGAAACTTGGGGCTGGAGAGATGGCTCAGTGGTTAAGAGCACTGACTGCTCTTGCAGAGGACCCGGGTTCAGCACCCACATGGCAGCTACGAATCATCCTTAACTCCAGTTCCAGGGGAATCTGAAGCCCTCTTCTGACCTCCGCGGCATTGCACGACACAGGTGCACTCACATACATGCAGGCAATACACTCATATACATAAAATAAAAATATATTTTTTAAAAAAAACAAACAGAAGAAACACTGTTTAGTATAGGGTGAGAGGAAGACAAGTTCTTTCTCCTCCTAGGTTTCCTTGTATCCTGGTGATAAAGAGAAGGATAAATTATGTACTCTTCCACCCAAAAAAGGAAGAGGTTTTCTAGACAAGTGATATCTTTTTAAGGTATCAGGACCCCTTATGATGACTATAGGCATGACTTGCATTCTAGCTTCTCAAACTGCAAAAATTTCCAGGCCCCAACATTCTTCTAATTCTCAAGTAAACTTTGAGAAGTACACCAGCACAGCACTTAACTTCACTGTGATGATTTACTTAAATATCTGTACTTCTCCATCCTCCTGAATTTCTAGAAATCAGGGACTGAGACCCTGCCTTGCAGATACAACTCAGCATGTCACAGGTGTGTAAGAAGTCTTTGTTGCCAGTCACGGTGGTGCACACCTTTAGCTCCAGCACTTCTGAGGCAGAGGCAGCAGATCTTTGTGAGTTTGAGGCCAGCGTGCTCTACATAATGAGTTCAGGACAGCCAGGGTTTCATCGAGAGACCATGTCTCAAAAAACCAAAAAAAAAATTTTGTTTCCTGAGGAGTGGCAAACAGCCTTTCCCATCAGTCAGTGACAAAACTAGCTATTTAGAGGTATGTCTTGGGGCCAGAGAGGTACTCAGTGGTTAAGAGTGCATACCACTCTTGCAGAGAACACAAGTTCAGCTCACAACCACCTGTTAACTCAAGGTCTAAGGGACCCGACACTCTTCCAGCCTCCTCTGGGACCTGCACACACATGCACATATTCATACACATATTTATCATTACAATTTTTTTTTAATAGTAAAAGATCTAATGAGCATATTCATTGTGAGACTTAAAGTTTTAAAATAAGAAGACAACAGTACAATGATTCTTCAGAAAATTAAATATAGAATTACCAGATACAGAAATTCCACTTTTGGCATATACCCAAAGAAGGGAAAGGAGGGTCTTGAAGAGATCTGTGTTTAATCCCTGCTCATAACAGCATAATTCACAACAGCTGTAACATGGAAGCAGCTCAAATGTCCATGTTATGCATGTATAAGAATTTCCTTCACACTACAGAGAATGGGTGACTAAAATGGGATATACAATGGAATGCTATTCATTTTTTTTTTTTTTTTTTTACTTTTTGAGATAGGGTCTCCCTGTAGCCCCAGCTGGCCTGGAACTCACAGAGATCAACCAGCCTCTGCCTCCCAAGTGCTGGGATTAAAGGCATGTGCCACCACACCTGGCACTATTGATATGTCAAAACGAAGTCCTAACACGTGACAACATAGATAAATCCTTAAGACATCATGGTAAGTGAAATAAACCATAACAAAGTCACAGGACAAATACTACATGGTCCTCCGTTCCTTTCTTTGGTAGTGCTGGTGACTGAATGCAGGGCCTTGGGCATGCGAGGCAAGACTCTGCCACTAATCTACATCCCCAACCTGGTTTCCTTTTATATGAGGTACTTAAGTAGTCAAAAGTCATAGAAGAGTAGAATGGTATGCTGGGAGAGTGAAACAAGTGGACTCAATACTTGATGGTATAGTTTCAGTTTTAGAGATGACAAAATTCTAGGAATAGCCATGATAGTTGCACAACAACGTGAATGTATTTAAATGTCATAGAACTGTATTATTTAAAATGGCTAAAATGAAAACCAGGAAGGCCTGTAATCCCAATATTTAAGAGGCAGAGGCAGGAAGATTGGGTTTGGGCCAATGTGGGCTATGTAGGAAGACCCTGTCTCAAAACATCAAAAATAAGTAAAATTAAACATAAAGCTAAAATGGTAAATTTTATGCTATGTATAGTTTACTGTAGTAGCAAAAAAGAATTGCTAAATCAAAGAAACAAAATGGCCTATGAGTTTAGGACCATCCTAAGCAACACAGCCAGACCCCAACAAACGTGCACGCGCGCGCGCGCACACACACACACACACACACACACACACCTTTTAAAAAAAGTCAACCTTTGGTCTGGAGAGATGGCTCGGCAGTTAAGAGCACTGAAGGCTCTTGCAGAGGACCTGGGTTCGATTCCCAGCACCCACATGGAGGCTACGAACTGTCCTTAACTCCAGTTCCAGGGTAATCCGAAGCCCTCTTCTGACCTCCGCAGCACTGCATGACACAGGTACACTCATATACATGCAGGCAATACACTGATACACATAAAATAAAAATAATAAAATATTTAAAAAAAAAGTCAACCTTCTAATCAAGTAAAATGATAGACTATGTCTTTTGTGCTTTCTGTTGAGGCCATCAGGAATATTGCTTGGCTGCCCCCAACACTTTCCTTTTAACCTTATTGTATTTATTAATAACTAATAAAATTCTTAAATTACTTAAAAAATTAAATATTTTATCTGTCTCCAGTCACATCACTTACCACTTTGGAAGGCAGTTTCTGAAAAAGTTCACTGACAAGCCGGCCTGATGGATTTGTGGCTACAACTATGGCTTCAAGAAGCTGTTCCAGGATCTCCTTCAGGTAACTGGGGGAAGACTAGTAGGCAAGAGAGAGGGGACAAAAAGTACTTTGTGACAGAACTCAATCAATAAATTGCCAAATATTAAATAGCTTCTTATATTGTAAAGCTAATTCAAAAGAGCAACTTCTAAGCATATTTGAGTTCAAGGTTCAAGAATACTTTGAAATGTTCTGATGCTAGACACAGGGTTGTACCCTAGAATAGTCTACATGATATTAATGAGGCTACTTGTAATATTTCTGTAATTAAATCCCTTGGATTACATCATTGAATGAAGCCTATTACACAATAAGCATTGTAAAAGAAAAGTTCAAGCACCATGCATATAAATGTATAAATTCATATCCTTTTAGGACCTGAGCAACTGATAAAGAGATAAAACATCCCGTAACAATACTTAGCACATTTACTGTTCATAGCTCTTCAAGTTAAGTCAAAACTCAATGGAGGAGCTAGAGAGATGGTTCAGCATTTAAGAGCACTGGTTGCTCTTCCAGAGGAAGCAAGTTCAGATCTCTGCACCTACATAGCAGCTAATAACCATCCATCCATAACTCCAGTTCCAGAGGGATCTGACTTCCTCTTCTGGCCCCTGCAGGCATTGCACACATGTGGTACAGTTACATACATTCAGGCAAAACACTTATAACATTAAAAAATAACAAAAAAATTTAATTTTTTTGTTTGTTTTTTTGGGTTCTTTTGAGACAGGGTCTCCCTATAGCCCCAGCTGTCCTGCAGCTCACTATGTAGCCCAGGCTGGCCTTGAACTCACAGAGATCCCCCTGCCTCTGCCTCTGGAGTGCTGGGATTAAAGGCGTGCGCCACCACGCCTGGCTTCCATTTAATTTTTTAAAAAATATTTAAATTTTTGCTGGGCGTGGTGGCGCACACCTGTAGTCCCAGCACTCGGGAGGCAGAGGCAGGGGGATCTCTGTGAGTTCAAGGCCAGCCTGGTCTACATAGTGAGTTCCAGGACAGCTGGGGCTACAGGGAGACCCTTGTCTCAAAAAGACTGAAGAAAAAAAAAAATTAAATGGAGATTAACACAGATGCACACTGTTTCTGCCCTTCAGACTGGCCAGCTTACACTTAGTTACAACACCTAGTTTAGTCACTGTTTCAATACAGGAAAGTATATGACCCAAAAAGTACTTGGCCAGAAAAGGTCAAAAAAAGTTTCTATAGTATACAATGAAAGTATCTCAGTCAATATTTATATTAAACAGTACTTCAAATTCAAACCACATTTTTGCACAAAAGAATTAAAGATTAGGGGCTGGAGAGATGGCTCAGCAGTTAAGAACACTGACTGTTCTTACAGAAGACCCAGGTTCGAATCCTAGCACCCACATGGCAGCTAACAACTGTCTGTAATTCCAGTTCCAGGAGATCTGACAGTCTCTTCTGTCCTCTGAGGGCATTGCACGACACTTACCTACATGCAGGCAATACACGCAAACACATAAAATAAAAAAAATAATAAAATAAAAATTTTTTTTGGGGGGAGGGGTCTTTTTGAGACAGGGTCTCCCTGTAGCCCCAGCTGTCCTGGAACTCACTATGGAGAACAGGCTGACCTTGAACTCACAGAGATTCGTCTGCCTCTGCCTCCCAAGTGCTGGGACTACAGGCGTGCGTCACCACGCCCGGCATAAATAAAATATTTTAGAGAAATAAAGATGAATAGATGAATGGTTGTCTATGGTTTGAGTTAGGGAAACACTGGTATTTTCTTTTTTTTTTTTTTTGAGACAGGGTCACACTATGCAGCCCTATCTGGCCTAAAACTCACTATGTAGAGCAGGCTGGTCCTGAACAAAAAGATATACCTGCTGCTGCCTCTTGTGTGCTGAGTGAAACTAAAGGCATGCACCACCACATCCAACTAACCTCAATTTTAATGTCCATGACTCCTTTTCTCACAACCTGACTCACACTACTCTAGAAACATTTTTCAGGTTGCATAGGGATCAGGGTATATGAATACATTTATAAAATCTATTGCAGCAATTGAGACAACTCCAAGGGTATCATTTTTCATTTAAAAATTAAAAGCTTGAAGGCTAGGGAAATAGCTCAGTTGGTAGTATGCCTACCTAACATATATGATGCCCGGAGTTTGATCCCTAGATCTGCACAAACTGGGCTTAATGGTACGTGCTTGTGATTCCAGCCCTTGGGAGGTAGAGGCAGGAAAATGACAAGTTCAAGATCATTCTAGGCTACTACACAGTGAGTTCAAGGTCACCATGGATTACATGAGACCCTGTGCCAAAAAAGAAACAACATTTTAAATTTTTTATCTTAAAAACTAGGAGTTTTAAAATGCTTTCCCATTTCATGAAACCCTTACAGCTAGAAAAGCTCAAAAGGTATAAATACAAATGTGCAAGATCTCTCTAATTCTCATCAATTATGTAAATAAGAATAAAGGCATAAAGACAGGTAAGTAAGTCCTTGCTGGGAAGAAGGGTTTCAGTAGGTGAGGGGGAGAGAGTATAATGGGGAGTTGAAAGAGACCAAAATTCATTATTTACATGTATGAAACTGTCAATAAATAAAAAATAATTAAAAACAGGCAATTCGTACATGTAGGCATTTTTATTTTCTGACTAGAGCTATAGTAAGGTTGGTGCCTCAGCAGGCAACATCCTGCTAAATTACTTCTCCTGTATTCTTATCAAACAGTAAAATTCCAGAGAACCAAGACTGTCCATTGCCTCCTACCTAATTCCTTCAAAGAAATCAACAAAGTACCTGGCAACTATACTTTGAGACTAAGAAACAGTTTTGAGAAACTTAACCAGAGCTGCTTCTCTGTGTTTTGGAGTCCCAACTAAATGCCTATCTAAGTAACTTATGGAAAGAGGCGGAACTTCACTGTGTTTTTAATAATCTAGATGCAAAACACGGTTATGATTCCTCCTACTGTTTTTTCTCTGTCCAAACATGTTTTCACTATGCAAATGTGTATCAGTGCCTACAGGTCAGGCATGGATGCCAGGAGTATGTCAATATGGAGATGACCTTAAGGAGCTATTACTACTGCACTTGCAGGAAGACAGAAAGTAAGCATGTCAACCAAGAGCTTGACAGTGACAACAATGAAGGCAACAGAAGAGAAAGATGTGATGAGGCACTTAAGGGTGAAGAGGAGGGAGTAAAGCAAGTCAATAAGGGAGTCAAGAAAGTCCTTTCTTAGTTCAAACTATTTTCACAGATGTTGGAATAGTCAGAGTCACAGGAAGAGCTGATGGAGACACATTTTAAACAGAGGTAAGAACAACTGCAAAACTCCAGAAGCAGGTACACATCTGGCATGTGAGAGGAGCAGTAGAGTATTTCTGATACCTGCTTATAGAGTGCATCCCTCCTGGAAGCTCTATTAAGCCTAATTCCTTCAAAGAATTGGATAAAGTACCTGGCAGCTCTACTTTTTCTTCAATCTTTACTTTTCTTCTATCTTTTTCTGTCAGGTACTAGCCAAAAACCTTCTCCAAAGTCCCATTCCCCTTCTGCCATGCAGCTGCTTATCAACCTCAACTGCAAGACACAGCTTTCTTTCTTCTCCATCTAGCTCCTCCTGACACTGCCAAAGTTTTTAGCTTGCCTTTCTTGCTGTTTTCTCAAAGACCAATAAAACTATCCTCAAGCTTAAAAAAATTCCTAATTTAACTGACTACAAATTTTAATCACAACGCTGCTTACCTCACACATCATTTCAATCTAGCAATATTGTACCAGCCCTTGATAATATAAAGATTTTTAAATCCATCAGAAAACATGCACTAAAATAAAAGCAACTTTCATGAAAACAACCATGCCTGGTACACATTGTCAGGATATCCAAGATTACTTGAAATTAGAGTGAGGTTCTTGAGCTAAAGGTTCACTTACTCTCCTAGTTAGCAGTACAAGAGCTTCCCACAATAGCCTAGGGATCCAAGCAGGACTCCATCCACCCTCCCACAGCTTCTGTGCTGCTTCATTCTGGATACTTACTCCTTCAGTCACCGTGCCTTGATTGTCTTGCCCATCTTCATCATCATCTTCATCATCTGCTTCTCCTTTCTGAACAAACTCATTTCTTGTTCGAAGGTACAAATCCCACAGTTTGCAAGCAGCTTTATATTCAGGGGACTCTGGCTATATATCAGCAAAAAGAAAAGGGAAAAAAATTTTACTTTGTTTTAATCAATTGCTAATTTTAAAGTATCTTGTTCAGCAGAGACTGGTATTATTATTTTTTGTTTGTTTTTGGAGATAGGGTCTCCCTATAGCCCTAGTTGACCTGGAACTTGCTATGCAGACCAGGCTGTTTGGACCTCACAGAAATCCCCCTGCCTCTCTGCCGCCAAAGAGCTGGAATTAAAGGCCCGCACCACCACACCAGGCAGAGATTGGTATTTTAATGGACAATTTTGAAAATTCTATTATTCCAAATTTCTAAGTCCTTACAGAAGATACAATGGGCTTAGTTTCTATTCTAAAAAACTGTTTTAAAATCATTCTGGCAGGGTGTGGTGGTACACACCTTTAATCCTGGTACTGGGGAGGCAGAGGCAGGCAGATCTCTGTGAGGTCAAGGCCAGCCTGGTCTACATAGTGAGTACCAGGACAGCTGGGGCTACAGGGAGACCCTGTCTCAAAAAGACCAAAAAACAAAAACAAACAAAAAAAAAAACTGAAATTATTTACAGAAAACTTATAGCAGAAGACAAACGATTTGCTAACTTAAAACTATTAACATACTAAGAAAGTCAGCTTAAAGCTGTTATAAAAGATAGAAATTAGCCAGGCATAGCCGGGTGTGGTGGCACACGCCTTTAATCCCAGTACTCGGAGGCAGAGGCAGGCAGGTCTCTGTGAGTTCAAGGCCAGCCTGGTCTACATAGTGAGTTCCAGGCCAGCTGGGGCTACTGGGAGACCATGTCTCAAAAAAGACCAAAAAAAAAAGAGAAATTAACTGATATGAAATTCTACTTTACAATTAATAAGACATTTGGTGTATATGGTTGGCTGAGACGCCAATGGGGTGAAACTACCATCTGTGGGATTATGACTTAACACCTCTAAATCAGAATTCCATCCAGGTAGTGTGGAAGAAGCCTTGGTTGCCTCTGATAGTCTATCTGTCCCCCCCTAGCAGCCTGTAGCATCAAGTGTTAGGACCAGGGTCCAAGGTGGAGAGTCCTTTGTCTGGGAAATGGGGTGAGGCCAGAAAGGGGGCCACCCTCTCATCTGTCAAGTAACGCAAGTTCATGTGGAACCTGGCGCTAAACCATTCATAGACGATCTGCTTCTGGGTCAGGGTTTTGTAAGTAGCAGAACAGCTCCCTCGCTGCAATCTATTGAAAGTCAGCCCTTGACACAAGGGTTTGTAAAAGAAAGAAAAAAAGAAAAGAATAATTAAAAAATAAACGAAATAAGAGCAAACTTCATGAAGAAAACTGAAAAAAAATTAAACTATTTAAACATCAGTGGGGAGCTAGAGAGATGGTTAAAAACACTGTTCTTGCAGAAGACCTGGGTTCGAATCCCAGCACCCACATGGCAGCTAATAACTGTAACTCCAGTTCCAGCGGCTCTGACAGTCTCTTCTGTCCTCCGTGGACATTGCACAACATGGGTGCACTTCTGTCCTCCGTGGACACTGCACAACATGGGTGCACTTAACCTACATGCACACATACACATAAAATATTTTTTTTAAAAAAAGCAATGAAGGGGCCAGGCGTGGTGGTACATGTCTTTAATCCCAGTACTCAGGAGGCAGAGGCAGGTAGATCTTTGTGAGTTCAAGGCCAGCCTGTTCTACACAGTGAGTTCCAGGCAATGAAGGGGGCTAGAGAGATGGCTCAGCAGTTAAGAGAACTGGCTTCTCTTGCAGAGGACCTGGGTACAGTTCCCAGCACCCACATGTTGGCTAACAATTGTCTGTAACTCCAGTTCAGGAGATTTGACATTCATTTCTGACCTTTGTGGACACTGCATGCACATGGTACACTCACATACATGTAGGCAAAACACTCATACACATAATTTTTTAAAAAGGTTTTAAAGCATTTATTGCTTTTTATTTTATTTATTGCCTTTACTGTCTTTATGACATAAAAGGAAAAGTTTCAAAAAAAAATGAAGACCCAAGAGAAATCTAATGAAACATCAATCAGAATTCTACAAGAAGGGGCTGGTAGGGCTAGAGAGAGGGTTCAGTGTTAAGAGGACTGGCTGCTCTTTCAGAGGACCTAGGTTTGGTTCTCAGTACCCACATGGTGGCTAACAACCATCCTTAACTCCAGTTCCAAGGGATCTGATGCCCTTTTCTGACCTTCACAGGCACTGCACAACACAGGTATACATACAAATATGCAAGGCAATACACTCATCCACATAAAAAAATTGAATTAATAAATAAACAGAAGAGACTAGAGAGATGGTTCAGTGGTTATAAGCACTGGCTGCTCTTGCGGAGGACCTGGGTTCAGTTCCCAGTACCCACATGGCAGCTAACCACCACTTGTAACTCCAGTTCCAGGGGATCCAACACCCTCTTCTGACCTCCGTGGACACTGCAAGACACAGGTGCACTTACATACATGCAGGAAATACATTCATACACACACAAAAATAACAAAAATATTTAAAAGAATTCTATAGGAAAAGAGAATGGGGCATGGCCAATTCATAAAAACATGAAGGTTGAAAACTTCCCACAGCTGAGAAAAAACAGCAACCTAGGATTTAGGATGCATAACTCACAAATAAGTAAAAAGATATGAAAAATCTAGATATAACAGCAATTAAAACTGTAGAACACACCTTGAAAAGACAGTTGAATTCCTAGCCAATTTTTTTTTTTCATGTGTTTAGGCTAAGGGATTGAACTCAAGGCTTGTACATGTCAGCAAGTACCCTACATCTGAACTAATGTTCCAGCTCCCAGATAATTGCTTTTTTTTTTTTTTTTTTCTTTTTGAGACAGGGTCTCCTTGTAGCCCCAGCTGGTATGGAACTCACTACATAGACCAGGCTGGCCTTGAATTCACAGAGATCCAACTGCCTCTGCCTCCTGAGTGCTGGGATTAAAGGCGCTACCACGCCCGGCCCAGATAATAGCAATAAAGCAATGCAGAAAAAATAGAGTAGAAAGTCAGATGTGGTGATATGCACCTGTAAATATCAATACTTGGGAAGCTGATGCAGGAGGATTGTTGTGAGTATAAGTCCAGCTTGGGCCTCATAGTGAATACCAGGATAGCCAGGCTGCAGAGACTCTGTCTCAAACAAGAAAGTAGTAAAATTCAGAATTAAAAAATTATATAAAATAATATGAAATTACATA
>NW_008354534.1:336865-349464 GCF_000622305.1 Nannospalax galili
TATAAGTAAACAGAATAGTGATCAGAGTGTAAATATCATAAGGTCTTTATACTGTTTTTAAGGAATAAGATGCTGATTAACTTCCTGCTTCTGAAAACTCCATTATTCATTTTTAAATTTGGGGGGAGCTGTAGATAACAGCTCAGTGGCACAGCACTTGTTTAGCATACATGAAGCCCTTGGGGTATTCTCTCTAGCACTGTTTTAAAAAAATGAGTTGCTGGAAAGATGGCTCAGCAGTACTGGTTGCTCTTACAGAGGACCTGGGTTTGGTTCCCAGCACCCACAAGGCAGCTAACAACCACCTGTAACTCCAGTTCCAAGGAATCTGACACCTTCTTCTGACCTTGGCAGGTAGTACATCATGACATAGGTGCACTTACATGCAGGTAATACATTCATGAACATAAAATAAAATAATAAAACTAAAATATAAGCTGGGTGTAGTGGCCATGCCTTTATTCCCAAACTTGGTAGGCAGAAGTGGCTGGATCTGTGTAAGTTAAAGGCCTACCTGGTCTACATAGCAAATTCCAGGTCAGCTGGGGCTAAAAAAAAAAAAAAAAAAGCTAAGCAGTTAAGAGCACTGGCTGCGCTTGCAGAGGATTCAGGTTTGATCCTCAGCACCCGTGTGGTGGCTACAAACCAACCACTCATAACTCCAGTTCCAGAAAATCCAATGTTCTCTCTCTTTTTTTTTTTTTTTGGTCTTTTTGAGACAGGGTCTCCCTATAGCCCCAGCTGACCTGGAACTCGCTATGTAGACCAGGCTGGCCTTGAACTCACAGAGATCTGCCTGCCTCTGCCTCCCAAGTGCTGGGATTAAAGGCATGCGCCACCACGCCCAGCTCCAATGTTCTCTTTTGACCTCCACAGGCACTGTATGACACAGTTATATTTATACATATGCGGGCTATCCATTCATACACAGAAAACAAAAAATAAGTAAAATATTAAAAAAAGAGAATGGAAAAGGCAAGTAAATGCTAAAATAAAGCTGGTATAAGCGTTAATTACCACATAAAATACACTTCAAATCAACACTACTTGCAATAAATGGTGGCTATTACATAATGCTACAAAGCTTCTACTTGCAAAGTTTAAAATATAGTAGTAATACCTGCTAATGGGTATGATTTAGGGCAATGAAACTGTTCTGGAGTTTCTCCTAATGACTGATTGCATACCCATAGATTAATTCATTTCTCAACTCTCACCAGAGAACCATCTTGCAGCAGATAGTGATTAATACAGAGACCCACAACTGGCCAACATGCCAAGAATAAGATACTGCAAAGTGCTTAGCTCTGAATGGGACATCTGTATCAAACCCCGGCCTCTCAAGGCTCCAAGGATCATTGAGGAAAAGGGTGAAGAAAGATTCTAAGAGGTGATGGATGACTACAAGAAAACTTTTCTAGACAAAAGGACAGTTATTCATATGAATTCACAGCAACTGTGTAAGCATGCATAATGACCTATGTAAGCTCAAGCCAGACAAATTTCCAACAGAGGGAGAGAGGCAGGTAAGAAGCCCCAACCCTAGGTGAGAACTACTGGAAACTGACGGTTGCTGAGAGAGGGAGAGTCAGTTTTCTTTAAGAGTGTGATGCTGGGTAGGTTGACCACGCTCCAAGGGATGGACCCACACTGAAAGGCATTTGGGGACACAAATTAGACTCCACAGGCCTTATTAAAAAACAAACAAACAAACAAACAAACAAACAAACTAGGACACGGATTTGGGCAGGGAACCATAAGGGTACAAATGGGGAGGGGGATGAATATGACCAAAATACATTGTAGGGTATTCTCAAAAATTCAATTAAAAAAAAAAAATCACATGAATGTTCAGTTTCCTTACTAATAAAAAATATGTAAGCCAGGAACATTTGTAATCCAAATTTGAGGGCAGCCAGCCTTGGTTACATATCAAGACCCTGTCACAAAACAAAAAAATCCCCATCCAATTAAACAAAAATCAAAACAACAGCAAAAACTAAGACAGAGAAACCACTACTTACCCCGCCCCCCAAACTGATACATATGGAAAAGCTAGGTAGGCATGGTGGCACATGCCTGTAATCCCAGCACTGAAAGTGGAGGCAAGAGATCACAAGTTCAAGGCCCTAGTACTCTCAAATTAAACATTTTTTTCAAATGTAAAAATAAATAACTAGCCAATTATCAAATTGGATACTTTCCAAATCTGATGCTTTCTTACCTTATAATAAGCTTTTGCATTGTTAAAAAGGAGCTGGAAGTCAGCAGTCAGCAGATTAACATCATCATACTCTTCCATTTTTAGTTTCTGCTGGATTTTCATCAAGTCAATGGGCTGCGAAACCACTTCATAATAGTCTGGTTGATTTCTGTTATGATTTAAATATCTTTTAATGACTAATCCAAAAAATATATAAAGTTTTGCTTCAAAATCATTTATGTAATAACCAACACTCCAAATTAAAAATTGCTAACAGATTTTTCTCGTTACTAGAGCTAAAGGGAAATAACAAAAACAAGATATAGATGTTGAGACTCTGTCTTAAAAAAAGAGTTACAGGGGCTAGAGAGATGGCTCAGCAGTTAAGAGCACTGGCTATTCTTGCAGAAGACTGGGATTCAATTTCCAGCACCCACATAGCAGCTAACAACTATCCATAACTCCAGTTCCAGGAGATTCAATGCTGTCTTCTGATCTCTGTGGGCACTGTATAACACAAGTACATTTACATGCAGGCATATACTCACGAACATTAAAAAAAAAGGTTTACAACTGAGCTAGTGAGATGACTCAGCATGTAAAGGCACTTGCCACCAAGCCTTATAACCTGAATTATATCCCTGGGACACACAAGGTAGAGAGAATCAACTGAAAGTTGCTCTCTGACCTCCACATGCACACCACATGTACCCATACACACATGCACGCACGCACACACAAATAAATGTAATTAAAAATTTTCCAATGTTTTAAAGAAACTTTAATTTACTTTGACAATAAGACTTAAACTGAAGGTGGGGCGGGGGGAGAGACTAAACTGTTGACTCCCAAATGAACTATTTGAATCCCAGATTTTGAGACATTTCTTCTGAAGGAAAACTCAATTTCTACACACTTTGTTTTGGTTTTTTTTTTTTGGTCTTTTTGAAGCAGGGTCTCCCTGTAAACCCCAGCTTTCCTGGAATTCACTATGTAGACCAGGCTGGCCTTGAACTCAAAGAGATCCGCCTGCCTCTGCCTCCCAAGTGCTGGGACTACAAGCATGCGCCACCATGCCCAGCAATTTCTACATACTTTAAGCATAGATCCTGCATTAAATCTGCCAACCGTATGAATGTGTTTCCAACTCACCTTCGCTTTGGTGCCCTAATGAAGAGCTCACAGAGGAGTCTGCCCTGTTCATCCTTATAGTCACGGATTGTGTTATAGAGTTCATGACACACAGCTATCTGCATAAAGGAAGAGGAGAAAAATCACCACAAAATATATAGAAAGCTAGTGTAGGCATAAGGATTATCAACTATTCTTTACTGAAAACATATCCATAAAAGGGAAACATTAGAGAGGAAAAAGGATACATCCTGAAATGGGACCTCAAGTCTGAAATATGCTGACAGGATACATTCTTTAAAATAATGTTAGGGAAGCAGGATGATTGCCCTAATTTGAGGCCAACCTGAAACAGTGTTCCAAACCAGCAAGGGCTACACAGTGAGACCCTGTCTCAAAAATACCAAAATAGGAGCTGGTCAGATGGCTCAACAGGAAAAGGCTCCTGCTGCCAAACATGAAGACCTGAGTTCAGTCCCTGGACCCACATGGTAGGAAAGACCCAACTCCCACAAGCTGTTCTCTGACTTCCATATGATGCTATACCACATGCGCGCGCGCACGTGTGCACACACACACACACACACAAAAACACACTCTCAATAAATGTAATTTTTAAAAAATTCTTTAAAAAACCCAAAATATATAATTACATAAAAATATTTTCATTAAATTTTGGCATCTTTCATCAGGTCTGTGCCTCCCACCCCCATCTCTAGTTGTTAAGATCACAGGTGTGCACCAACACATCTGGCTCTGATTTTCTTTTAAATTAAATCAGCTCATTGGCTCACATTCTCTTGCAGGGCATGGTGGCCCACGCCTGTAATCCCAGCACTCAGGAGGCAGAGGCAGGTAGATCTCTGTGAGTTCCAGGCCAGACTGGTCTACATAGTGAGTTCTAGGCCAGCTGGGACTACAAGGAGACCCTGCCTCAAAAAAACAAAAGACCAAATTTTAAAGCCCTTCCTAATGATGTTAGTCAACACAACCTTCTTCTATCTCTTTTTCTGACATTCAATGACATCATAAATTAGACCCTTAACTATCACCTTCTTCACTGTCTCATGAAACAACCAGGAACATCTGGAAGAATCATTGCTACTATATATTTGTGTTATTTTCCATTAGTTGATAAACACTGAGGATAAAATAATTCCACTTGACTTTGCACCTACTCAGCAGGCCTTCTTATAAACTGTCTGCCCCACTAAGGGGAGTGGGGGGAAGGTTCTAGCTGACAGAGCTCTGTCCTTAACTTCTACTTAGTGGCATAGCAACAAGTTCAGGGATGACCCAAACTGAGCCAATGAGACTCCCTTCACCAGCAGAGACAAAAAAGTCAGGCAAGAGAGAAGGAAAGAGACAGAGAGGAGATAGCAATAGTCTTAAAGGTCCACAGCCAAACACTGTACCTGATTGGGTCTAGATATTAAAAGTAGATGGCTTGCTGAAAAAAAGAATGAAGCAGGCATGTAGAGAAAAAAAATTAAAGAAAGCTACTTATCAGCACCCGAGGGTTCCCTATCACCTCAGTTTTGGTGCTAGGCCACCTGGAGCCAACTGCATTTTGCCACCTGTCTTAGTTTGTTTCTTCATTAACCTAATTGAGGCTGGCGAGATGGCTCACTGGGTAAGAGCACTGGTTGCACTTGCAGAGGGCCTGGGTTCAGTTCTCAGCACCCATATAGTAGCTAACAACTGCCCATAACTCCAGTTCCAGGGGCTCCAATGCCATCTTCTGGTCTCCGTGTGTATTGCATTCATGTGGTACACGTGTACACACAGGCAAACACTCACACACATAAAATACTTTTTAATTAAAAAAATAAAAAAAAGGAAGTAATTGAAGCTGACACACACCTATAATTCTAGCACTCAGGTATCTAAGGCAGGACTGTACATTTGAGACTAGCCTGGGCTACAGTGCAAGGCCATTTTTCCAAAAGGGGGTGGGGTGGAGATGGCTCAGCAGTTAAGAGCACTGGCTGCTTTTGCAGACAATTCAGGCTTGGTTCCTAGCACCCTCATGGCAGCTAACAACTGTCAGTAACTTCATTTCCATGGGATCCAACACCACCTTCTGGCTTCTGTGGGCATTGCACACACATAGTGCACTTACATACATGCAAGCAAAGCACTCACAGAGGGGGGGAGGAGGGAGGGGGAGGGGGAGAGAGAGAGAGGTGGGGGGAGAGAGAGAGAGAGAGAGAGAGACCATTCAATAGGCCTTTTATTGCACAGAAAATCAAGGTCTGGACTCCAAGGTCTATGGCTGCCTTCAAGACTGGCTGGATACAGCTTACCAATCTTTTCCTTTCAATCATTTCTGTAACTATAATGTGCTAGCCCATCCATGGTCCAGCCCTCTGCGGGATTGGTGCCTTTTAGAAGATTCAAGTCAAAACAGCCTAAATCATGAACTTAAAAAAAGAAAAACACTTTTAAAATTAATTTTTATTGATTTTGTGTTTGTGTCTATGCATGCCACAGTGTGCATGTAGAGGCCAGAGGACAATTTCCAGGTGTCAGTCCTCTTCTTGCACTGTGTGGGTCCTGGGGCTCAAACTTGGGTTGTGAGGCTTTGTGGCAAGCACCTTTACCCATTGAACCATCATACTGCCCACCTCCCCCCAAATCACAAACTTTTCATCTTAGCACTTATTACAAGCTGATAGTACTTTATTATTATTATTATTATTATTATTATTATTAATTAGTTCATTGTTTACAGTCTACACCGGACTTGAAGGTCCACATGAAAAAGGAGCCAATCTCACACATAGCCACATCTCAATCACCTGAACTGTGCTCACCACATTACAGGCACACAATTATTCGCTGAATGAATATATGGTATGACACACTGTCTTGTTTCACAATATTAAATTATACTATTACTATTAAGACTTTTGGCTAAATATACACTTTTCATCAGAGAAAGGTTAAAACTTATCAAACCAGAGAAAAGAAGGCTGTGTAGTTCAAATGCTTCACCAAAGAAGAGAAGACAGGTAAATCATGGGAAGAGCAGGAGTAGTCATGTAACCCAAGTTACTCACAGGATCTACAGTTGGAAGATTAGACAGCCTTCTCCTTTTCCTGCTTGGGCCTGGTGTGGGCAAAGAATGGTGCCCATCATCAAAGTCTCCACTGACACTGCTGGAAGGGGAAGTAGCTCTTCTTCTCTTGGAACCCATGGAATCCAACTTCTTCTATAAGAAATAATTAACCATGTTCTTATGTTTAATCTTCAACTCTGTCACCAAACTCTCAGCTGGCCAACTACCACCAGATTTCTGATTCACTTAGGACAGTTTATTCCAGGAGTTTAGCTGTAAATGCTTCCATTAACATAGGTCCTGGACCTCAATGCTTTGGCCTTTCTCTTACCAGAATGCTACATTATCAACTTTGAAAGGACAGACTGAACAAAAGCATACTCATTTGTGTGACAATAATTATAAATGACTCAACCACTTCTTGCCCCAGATTTACCCTGGGATGGAGTTTCCCAATCCCCATGTGTAGTCATTTAACAGGGTGCTGGAGGTACTGATCTCTAAGACCCTGAGGCAGACCAGGGGGACAGAGGCTCCAAAGTCATTACATAGGGTTAACAGCCTCCTCTGCTTTCCTGTATACTTTACAATTATGACCATTACTTAAATGGGGCATAATGCGAAAAAAAATCCCCAAACCACCTAGGAAGCAGCACCTAAGGAATGAATGGTACAAAAAAAGAGGAGCTTTTTAGCATGTAGATGTACCCAAAAATAAAACCCTGAAAATGAATTCTCCCCACTCAAAACTGAATGCGTAACATATACCTCTGTGAAACAGTGTGATTTTGCCATACCTGGGGAGAAACAGCAACCCACGCTTTGAACTCTTCTGTTTAAATCTTCCCTTTCAGTCATGTTATATATTATACCCATGAATTTTGACAACAGCTGTGAGCCTCACTAAGTGATCTGAAGAGAACATCTTAGTAAGTCCTGCTTGGACATGAGAGGCACACAAATATTTCCTCTTGGTTTTAAGCTGATAACAAGAAACATCTTTGCTTGCTTTTGGGTTTTTTTGTTGTGTTGTATGCAGTCCCGGGTACTGAACCTATGGTCTCATACATGATAGGCAAGCACTCTATCACTAAATTATATCTCCAGTCCACAAGAAACTATTCCTTGTATGCTGTGTGTGTGACTTCCAGAGGTTAATAAAAGTTTTTTGAGACAAGGTATCCCTGTAGCCCCAGCTGGCCTGGAGTTCACTGTGTAGACCAGGCTGGCCTCGAAAAACATGCACCTCCACACTCAGCTTTCATCTTATTTCCTGAGAGAGGATTGTTCACTGAACTTGGAGGTTGCCAATCTGGCAAGACTGGCTAGCCAGTGGTTCTCTGAAATTCACCTGCCTCTGTCCCTCCAGAGGGGCTACCTACATATAATACCATACATGGCTTTTATATGGATGCTGGGGATCTGAACTGAGGTCCTCATGCTTACATAGTAAGCATTTTACTCCCTGAGACATTGCTCCAGTCCTCATAAGCTATTCTTAACATAACTTCATAATATAAGAAATCCAACCACTCAATCTATTACAGAGAAAGAATATATACCCAAGGAAATCCTATAATGCTTATGTAATTTAACAACAGTATCAAACAGTGTATTGTGATTTCAAGGGACTTTTTTCTAACACTAAAAGAAACAACAGACCCAGTTTCATTCATTAACATTTCAAGTAATGAAGACATTAGCAGCTGAGTAACCAGGAACAGTAGAGCACCTTTGCCAGACAGTATAGAAAGACCAGTTGGGGCTCTCCAGGAAACAGAAAGCAAGAGCAAAATAAACAAACAAAATATCCTGATAAGCACCTGAGAAACAAGGAGTCTCCTACCTCTTCCTTCGAACTAAAGTCTACACAGTGTTTATCAGAGCACCATCTGTGATTGTGCTCCTTTCTCTGGGTTTTGGTTATCTAGTATAGTAGTCTGAAATTGACTACAACTGGTTAAAAGCTTCCAAAAACTTGGTCCAAGAACATCCAAGGTTTTTGTTTTTGTTGTTGACTTTATGAAAGACTAGTAACTGGCCACAATTCTATGAGCTAAAGAAATTAAGGACTAATTTTTGTAAACAAGCTATGACAAGGACACAGGTGAAACAGATGAACACAGGAGGGACTCAGATGGAAGGGGTAACAAAAACTTAAGAATGGTTGCATGGAAAAGGCAAAGAATGACAGAAACAAGAAAGGGTGAAGATGATCAGTAATTTACCAGCTTTACCAGAGCACAACCAGCGCCTCGAAAAGCCAGTCTCCTCATTATGTCTGAAGGCCAACTGAAGCCTGTGAGAGAAGGCAGGGCTTCAGAAGTGTGTATTCAGTTAGTGCATTCAAACTGAAAGAGAAGAACAAGGCAGAGAAAGGGGAAAGAGAAGTGTCAGAGGAGTACAAGAACAGACGGAAAACATTCAAATAGAACTGCTAAAGAGAGCAGGCATATCGGTTCTTAGGTACACCTGACATTCTTCACTAAAAACCAAATGCTTTTCACATGCTTAAAGAGGGATCTCACTGAGGTTCCCCTTTACTCACATGGAATGACTGTTAATTTCAGGAATGAAGCATGCCTGCCCAACTGGCCCCTAGTCAGTAAGAGCAGAGTTCAATCACAGAGCTGGAATGGAGAGTGAACACGTGTGGCAGGCTCACATGTGACACCAAGTGTTGGCAAGCTGGAACCAAGAATGGCTCACGAGAGCAAAGTCTGCAAAATTCTTCTTCCTCCCCACCTGAGAGTCAAAAAAGACTTTTCTTTCCAAAACTCCTATCTGTACTGGAAAGACATTACATGTAAGTTTAGCAGGGCTTAAAAAAAAGTCTTCAATTACTTTGGTAGTTCAAAATTACTTTTAGAATTCACTGAAAATTAAATTACAAAAATGTGAATTATTGTTATTATGTTGTAGTTTAGATGATATAATAAAAAAATCCTTTAATCATTAATTACACTTCCATAAGATAGGAAAAGATGCAGCTTATGGACAGTTTTCAATTTTTCTTTTCCAATAGATACACTTTGATATGTAATGTGGAGGCCACAGGCTATACACTCAATAGTCAGGAGTCCAGGTCTTCCACGTCTATCTGTTCAATGCTGCTTGAATCACAACTTCTCAGATGTTTCTTCAGCTTTAAAATGAAAACAAGGCCTAGGAATGTTCCTTAGTTGGAATAATGGTTGCCTACATGTATGATGCCCTGGGTTCAATCCCCAGCACCACATAAAACCAGGCATGGTAGTGCACACCTGTAATACCAGCACTGGGGCGGTAGAGGCAAGAGGATCAGAAGTTCAAGGTCATTTTTGCCTATATAGCGCAAGTAAGAGGCAAACTGGAATATGAGACCTTGTCTCTAAGTAAGTAAATAAAGTATACATACATCCTTTTGACAGTGAAGAAACTATATACAGGAAACCACTTTGAAATTTCACAAGTTCAACTCTTAAGGCTAATATGCTCCCTGGGTACAAGAACAGGGTCCTCTTCATTTTTGTAGCCCCATCCTATAGAATAGTGCTGTTACATGTAAAATGTAGTTCATGTTTTTAATAAATATACTCAAAGTGCATGTAAGACCTTTAAAAAAAATTTCTGTGTAGTTTAAAAGTACACCTTTAGTCCCAGAGGCAGGCACTCACTCTGCGAGTTGGAGGCCAGCCTGGTCTACATAGTGAATTCCAGGCCAGCTGTGGCTACAGGAAGACCCAGTCTCAAAACAAAATAAAAAAACAAAAAGGCCTGTAAGCATCTCTTCATTGATTCTTTACTCATAAGCAGGAAACAGATTCTAGGTTTAATTTTAGGTGTTAAGATGGACTTATTTATAGTTACAAGTCCAAGAGACAATGAGTGTTAATTTACAGTGGTCAATGAAGAATACATTAGGGGGCTGCAGAGATAGTTCAGTCAGTAATGGGCCTGCCATGCAGACATGAAGACCTGAGTTCAGATCCCCAGCACTAAAACAAAACACTGAGTACAGGCCTGTAACCCCAGAGGTAGTGGGTAGGGGAGTGGGTGGAGACAGGAGGAGCCAAAAGAAAAGAAAAGGTGAGGACCAGGCTCAGTGAGAGAACTTGTCTAGGCTCAAACAAAAAGGAAGGGTAAAAAGTGACAGAGGAAGACACTGCCATAGACCTCTGTCCTCTACATACACATGCACCCAAATTTTTTTAAAGAATAGTTTTAATCTACAACTGTAAGAATAACTCAGTATAGCTAAATATTTGGCAACTTATGACTTTTAGTATTCTTTGCTTTCAGTAATATTTAGGATTGTAACACATGCTTAAAACAAAAACTGTGGAAAACAGACGACTCAAAGACTGTCCCATCAAAAAAGACAAATGCAAATTATGTTTCTTGTAAGAAAAGCACCCTTATCACTGGCGTGCTATTTGTCTAAACTTCAGTTTTTGTCATGTTTCTTTTTTTTTTTTTTTAATTTTTTTGGGCTTTGTTCTTGAGATGGCTTTCATACATTGCAAGCTGGCCCTGAACTCAGGGATGACCTTGAATTTCTCACTCTACTGCCTCCACATCCCAAAAGCTGTGATTACAGGCACCTACTACCAGGCCCAGTTTTATGCATACTGAGGAATTAAACCCAGCGATTCACACATATACTTCGCAAGCACTCTACCAAAAGTGAGCTACATTCCCAGCCCAACTATCCTTTCTAAAAACACATGCTCTGGGGCTGGAGAGATGGCTCAGTGGTTAAGAACACTGGTTGTTCTTGCAGAAGACTGGGGTTCGAATCCCAGCACCCACATAGCAGCTAACAACTGTCTATAACTCCAGTTCCAGGGGATCAGACAGACTCTTCTGTCCTCCCTGGGCACTGCACAACACGGGTGCACTTATCTACATGCAGGCAATACAAGCATACACATAAAATTAAAATAAAAACAAAACAAAACAAAAAAAACATGCTCTGCAGCATTTTTAACTGAGGCTACCAAGTCAACACGCTGCCTCATGAAGTTTGATAGCTTAGTAGCAGTCTATTATACAGATATATAATTTACTTATCTTGGGGATTTTGGTAAAACACTATTATTTGAGGAATGTTTTACACTCCTAAAGGAAAAGAAAGTTGCCCAGACCCTTCCATTCCAGTACACGCACATTTGTTACTGTTTTAATCTCAAACATTTTTCAAAAGATACTTTTTACCTATCCTCCAGTATGACACATACCTATAATCTCAGCACTCAGGAGGCTGACGCAAGAGATCACAAACTTGAGGCCAAAATGAGACAATGTAGGAAAAAAAGACTTTCCAATCATTCATTTAGGATCTTAACTACTAAAGGAAAGACTGTAATGTTATTTATATTGAGCTCAATGTGCTTGTAAATTATATTTGGGGAAGTATTAATCAAGGGCAAAAAACCACATATAATTAATTGCTTTTATGGTTTTGAGGCAAAGTCTCACTATGTAACCCAAGCTGGCCTCAAACTTGAAATCTTGCCTCAGCCTCCCAAGTGCTGAACAACAGGTACAGGCCACCGAGCATGCCTGGCTCCTACAATCAATTTTGAAAAGTCCGGGTTAAGATATCGTATTCCAACATGCGCTTCTATTAATTATTAAGTTTCTACATTCACTCTACAGTGTACTTGTTTATTTTCCAGGAATTCTCTTACATTTTTGCCCTTCTTTCTTCTCTTTCAATCAAAATTATTGCCTTACAATAACATAACTACACTTCCCTTTCCGAAAGTAAAAACTTTAGAGATGGAAAACATTTTAAATCCAGGAAAAACCAGTTTTTGAAACTCCCGATTCTTCGTGATGCTGCAGATGAGACGCTAAACTACCTAGCTTCTAAATGAATGTAATCCCAGAGATAAAAATACTTGGCTTCGGCACTCACACAGAAAGAGAAGAAAAATCATTAAAAGAGTTTGTGTCGAACCCCCAAGAAAACAAAAAAGGAGGCCCTGAGCTGCGGAGGAAACGAAGGGCTTCCCGACCTGTCACTGCTTCCGCGGGCTGGAGGAAACGTTGACAGCTGGGACGCCGGCCCGCGACGGGCGGGAAAGCCGCCCCAAAGCTTCCGGGCCGCTGCTAGCCTTTGTCCGGCAGGTGCGGTCCGGGAGCTGGGCCCCTCCGACGCCGCCGCCGCGCCCGGCCCCGCCCCGCGCCCGGCCCGACCAGCGCGTCCTCACGGCGGG
>NW_008354534.1:349760-365436 GCF_000622305.1 Nannospalax galili
AGCGACCCCGCCCGCCCTGGACCTGGCCTTACCCAGCCGTTCTGCCGCCTACAGCCCCGGCCACGGTCCCCAACCGCCGAGCCCCGCCCCGTGGCCGCCACGGCTACTGCTATTACTCTTCTGGCCACGGCCGCTGCCGTCGCCCCGGCACCCGCCGCCCTCACTACTCTCACCCCTCCCAGCGCCGCCGTAAATCCAGCCCGTGGCCGCCAAGCGATCCCGCCTCTGCGCGACAGCTGCGTGCGTGTGCACGCGGCCGAGCGCCGGCACGCTTTACGGCAGTAGCGAGAACGCGTGACGCCTGTCCGCCGCCTCAGTTCTCACGTGGCGTTCTCGGAGGCTCTCAGTTGTCGCGACCTGTCCTAGCGAAGCATCCGCCACCAGCATGAAGCGGCCGAGTGAGTCGGGGATAGGGGGCGTCCGGAAGCCCTGTTCTGTGGTCGAACTCGGCAGGGTGTCTCTGGGGTGTGGGCCGTCGCCCTTTTCATGTGGGTAGGGCCAGGCCCCACTGCGGCCCTGTTCGCCCCGGGCGCGTTATGCAGAAGGCAGGCTAGGCCCAGAAAGTGAAGGCGAAGCCAGACGTCGGTGGGCAAAGTGTCCGAGCCTGGTTTCAGACAGGCCCAGAGAAAAGGCGTTTTCTGGCCAGAGCCAGCCACCACTCGGTACCACTGTAGGGTCGCGCCAGTAATCCCGCACACCCGAAGGGTAACGCAGGAGGATCGAAAGTTTACGGGCCAGCGTGGGCTGTATTTTAAGACCCAGGTCAAAATTCCAAAAAAGGAACCGTAGCGATACGGCGTTTACGAGCACGTGCGTGAGTTCTGTTCCCAGCCGCCGTGCAGGGCCGCTCCCAGTCCCCTGTAACTCCAGCTGCAAGGGAATCCAACGTCATCTGGCCTCAGTGGGTACCTGCACTTATTATGTGCGTGCGCGCGCGCGCATAAAGACTATTAATAAACTTTTTTTAAAGCCAAAAAGGTCATAAGATTCATGATTGTTCGCAAGTGGCAATCCGTCTGGCACTCCTATGTGTGGTCCATGTCTAGTTTGGGGAAACTGGCTCGTCTCATTCTACTGAAATCAAATGACTGGGATTTGACAGTAGCATATACTGCTTTTATTAAGCAGAGCACATCATTTTTCAGGAGTCGTTGAGGCAGGGTCTTTATGTAGCTCACGCTAACCTTTAATTTCTGATCCTCCTATTAGCGTCACAAGGGGTGGCATTTTAAGTATGCACCCCCATTCCCACATGACTGTCCAAACATTAGGCTGATGATTGAGTCAGTACAAGAACATCGTAACTATGTAGTTATCAAAACTATAAATTTTCAATATATTTTTGCAGACCATATGGTGCAGTAAGAGTGTGTTTAGGGCCAGCAAGATGACTTAAGTGGGTAAAGCCACTTGCCACCAAGCTGAGGACCAGAGTTCATTCGGGAAAACCCACATGGTTGAAGGAGAAAACAGATTCCCGCAAGTTGTTCTATAACCTACACACATGCACCCTAAATACAAAATTTGTAATTAGCTGTATTCTTCATTTGTGTCCAGTCTATTTCTAATTCTTTTTTCTTTGTAGAGTTAAAGAAAGCAAGTAAACGCATGACCTGCCATAAGCGGTATAAAATCAAAAAAAAGGTAAAAGTTTTTAGGAGAGATATACCAAATACATTACTAAGCTGATTTCTGTACCATCTCTCCTCCATGGAAAAGCCTATATTAATGATTTTAGGATTCAATAGACTATGTTGCCAGGTTCTTAGGCAATAAGAATGTAACTGGAATGTAAAGTGATTTTTGTCGTTTTTCTTCCTTTTGTACAATATGGGGGATTGAATCTAGGGTCTTGTACATGCTAGGCAAGCACTCTACCTAAGCCACAGTCTTACCCTCAGAGTTGTTGTTTTTGATAGGTTCGAGAACATCACAGAAAATTAAGGAAAGAAGCTAAAAAACGAGGTCACAAGAAGCCTAGAAAAGACCCAGGAGTCCCAAATAGTGCACCCTTTAAGGAAGCTCTTCTTCGGGAAGCTGAGCTAAGGAAACAGCAGGTAAATTATGTTAGCTGACATTTCTAGTAAACTCGTGTGGTGTTTCAAAGCAAAGCAATATCACCATTACTGGCTCATTTCTTTCCTAACCCCCTCACAGCTAGAAGAACTAAAACAACAGCAGAAGCTTGAGAGGCAGAAAGAACCAGAAAAGAAAAGAAAACTTGAAGTTAACCCTGGTGATGAGCAGCAGTCTAACGTGGAGCCTGAGCAGGTAGTTATATCTCCAACAGTGAGTTGAGTTCTGAAGCATAATACACAGATCAGTGGTCCTCGTGGTAGTAAGGAAACAGTTCAGATTGTCTTATTTGTTTAAACTACCAAGTACCATTGCCCTTAGTCAGTGTTAGAAAAATTTGAATTTGCCGGTTGCAACTGCTGTTTGTAATTTTGACTTTTCCTCTTAATTTTTCTATCCTCTAGGAATTTGGAGAGCACAAAAGCAAGAAAGCCAAGATAGGCAAACAGAATCCAAAGAAATTACATTGTCAGGAGCTTAAAAAGGTATCTTAGTATATAGGTCAGTGTCTAAAAATGGTATCGAGATTTTTAAAATTTAGGATCATTCCTTGACTTGATAGCAGCTTTGCAAGGTGGAAAAATTTTAAACTAATTGAAGTCAAAGTCAAGAGGGTATGTTCCTGTGTGGTGCCCCCTAGCACTACTAGCCCTGGCGTGATTTCCCAGGCTTCTCTCTGCTGTCAAATCCTGAATATGCCTCAGTACTTCTTGGCAAGACCAAAAAGGCCTGTAAAATGTCATAATTTGTTCTGGGTAGATTACATGTTCAGACACTTGAGGGTGCTTCGATTTCTACCTTCAAAACCCGTTTTTATCAGGGGCTGTTGAGCAGGGTTTTTGTTTTCTTGTGTGAGAAATGATCAGCCTGTAAACATTCTTCATATTAAAATGAAATGAGATCCAACTCTGAACTCACCCTGTGGCCAAGTGGATAATGACAGTAGAATCGGTTGAGGGTGTTTCTCAACAAGGAATGCTGCTCTAATCAATGGTTTCTTTGATAGGTGATTGAAGCCTCAGATGTTGTGCTAGAAATTTTGGATGCCAGAGACCCTCTAGGTTGCAGGTGTCCTCAGGTGGAAGAAGCTATTGTCCGGAGTGGACAGAAAAAGCTGGTACTTGTATTAAATAAATCAGGTGAGAAGAAAGGTCCCCCTGCCCTTGTCTACCCTATGCACAGTGAGGTATGAGGAAAATATCTGAACAGTCTTGATGATCACTGAAGACTGATAAGATCCAACTCTGACCTCAACAAAGCCAAAGCATGTGCACTCTGGTTGCCAAAGACAACCCTGAGCATTGGGGAGGAGGTAGTTTCCACAAGTGATTCAACTAGATTTTCTTGTTTTATGCCCTTCAGTTCTTAGTCCCCTTTGTAAGAGTGTGTTTAAACCAGTTTGCTTCATACAGAAAGTGACTAACAATATGTCAGATACACAGACCCCTGCATAATGTATTTAAATGAAATCGTTATGTGTCTGGGGTGAACAGCAGGAAGAAAACTCAGAAGAAAGCCTAGTAAAACAGAGTATAAAATCATGATTAAAAACACTGTTGGGGATGGAGAAATGCTCAGTGGTTGAGAGTACCGGCTGCTCTTACATACCTGAGTTGGAGTCCCAGCACCCACATGCCAGCTAAAAGTCGTTGTTAGGCTCAGAAAACATGATTGTTAGGGAAAATTCTGAAAACATGGGTGTAGGATTAAGACAAAGAAGTACAGGTGTTAAAAGCCAGGACATGAGCAGCTTAATGGGAAGCTCCTGTTTTCTCATTAATTGCTTTTGAGAAGCAGGGAAAAGTAAATGGGTACAATCTGTAATTTGCCGTGTTTTATAAATTCTCATAAAAATCACCAAATTAAAGCATGTATCTTCCTAATTATCAGATCTGGTACCAAAGGAGAATTTGGAGAACTGGCTAAATTACTTAAATAAAGAATTGCCAACAGTGGTGTTCAAAGCCTCAACAAATCTGAAGGACAAAGGGAAGAAACTCAAGGTACACCGTACTGTTAGTGGTAAGAAGTATGGATTTTCACATTTTTTGATGGTTGAAATATGATGAGTCTGCAAAATGTTGATTAAAGTGAAAAACAGTAAGATCCAACTCTGATTTCATATAAAGACCATCTGAAAAGCAAGAGACCAGTGATTTTATTAAGAGCTGGACTCTGTAGCTAGACTTCTTGGGTTTTACTTGGTGAGTTACCAAAATTATTAAAGTACTGTACTTTTAATACCTGAAGGTAAGGAAGAAGAAATCTGTTCCATTCACAAGTAAAATCTGCTGTGGTAAAGAAGCCCTCTGGAAGCTTCTTGAAGGTTTTCGGGAGTCATGTGGAAAAACTATTCAGGTTGGAGTTATTGGTGAGTTTCCACTCAGTACATTCTGCTTTTACCAGTTAGTCTGTAGATCTTAGCCAAGAACTTCACTCTGTGTGTACACAAGTTTATTGTGAAAGAAAGGGCTCATTCACCTCAACAGACCACACTTTTCAAGTTGATCTTTGTTGGGACTGAGCACCATATCATAGCTCTTGGTAGCTGGATGGGATACCTCAGTGGTAGAGCACTGGTACAGGCAAGGCTCTGGATCCAGTCCCAGCATCACAGTAAACATATGGTTATGTACATACTCTGGGTTATTTGAATTGTCTTTTTCAGATCCAGTTCTGAATATCAAGCAGAGTTGGGCAGAGGAAATTTTATAATCATCAGCAATGTGTTTTATATCTGAATTTCCATTTATTTGTAGGTTTCCCAAATGTGGGGAAAAGCAGCATCATCAATAGCTTAAAACAAGAACAGATTTGTAATGTTGGTGTACCCATGGGACTTACAAGGTAAATTGAGATCTCAGTAATTAGAAAGACTTCTGTAAAGAAGGCCAGCCAGTGCTAAGCTTAGTTAATTGGAATAGTCCAGCTTTCCATGTTTTAGGTTGAAATTAAATCAAAATGGAGTTTTGGTTTTTAATGGATTTTGAGTTGGGGGGGTAGGGGGAGAGACATGGAGGGTCTACATGTAGCCCCAACTGGCCTGGAACTTCACATAGACCAGACTAGCCTTGATCTCAAAGATCTGCCTGCCTCTGCCTCCCAAGTGCTGGGATTAAAGGCATGCGGCACCACGCCTGGCAATTTTTTTTTTAAAGAGAAAAGCTGCCTCAAAGAAGGTGGCTTTTGGACCAGTCCTTAGAAAAATGAAGTAGAAGAGAGGAAAATACTTACATCAGCATAAAACAGCCTTTGAGTTTAGTGGACATACTGCACTATAATTGTGCTGTTAATTTTAGAAGGGGTTAGTATACTCTTAAGTGTTTTTGGTAAACATGAAGCAAATGATGATAAATTGGATCTGACTGACTGTGTTGAGTTTGTTCAATCCAACCCTGAGCTTCATGTTCTTTCTTTGACTTGGGCTCCAAATAAACCAGTATCCCCATTAATTTCAACTGTTCTTTTAGGAGCATTCAGGTTGTCCCCTTGGACAAGCAGATCACAGTCCTAGATAGTCCAAGCTTCATCATCTCACCATGTAACTCTTCTGCTGCACTTGCTTTACGGAGTCCAGCAAGCATTGAAGAACTAAAACCATTGGAGGCTGCAAGTGCCATCCTGTCCCAGGCTGATAGCCGGCAGGTAAAAGAAGGACTGTTATGCTTTTTATTTTATTTTTGTCTACACAGAACAAATGACAGTTCGCTTTTTGTTTTTAAGGTAGTGCTGAAATACACTGTCCCAGAGTATAAGGATTCTCTAGATTTTTTTGCTAAACTTGCTCAGAGAAGAGGTCTGCAACAAAAGGGTGGAAGCCCAAATGTTGAAGTTGCTGCTAAACTCCTATGGTCTGAGTGGACAGGGTAAGGCTTCTTTTTATGCTGGCATTTTAGAAGACAATTTAAGATAGAAGGACTGGCTTGTATTTGACAGATCTTGTTTTTAATACCAGTGCCTCATTAGGTTACTACTGCCATCCCCCTACATCCTGGAATCCTCCTCCACATTTGAATGAGAGAGTTACTGCAGGCATGAAGAAAGGATTTAATCTAGAAGAACTAGAAAGGAACAATGCACATAGCTTACAAGGTTGGGATTGTGTTCTATTTTCATCTGTAACAGACTGATAAAGGTTTTCTCTGTTAACATGAGCTTGGTTTCTTTTCTAGTCCTCAGGAGCCCTCACTTGGCTAATGCCATCCTTTTCTGTTCCTCGGGCCTCACAAATGGAATAATAGACGAAAAGGATATACCTGGAGAATTGCCAAGACAGAGAGAAAACAAACAGAAGAAGGGTGAAGATGACATGATCAGCGACCAAGGAAAGGTTCACGGAGAAGATAATAATGTAAGTTTCTTCTGGGAGTTAAAGATGAAGTGAATTGGGGGGACTGGAGAGATGACTCAGCAGTTAAGAGCACTGACTGCTCTTGGAGAGGACCCACGTTTGATTCCCAGCACCCACATGGTAGTTAACAACTATCTCTAGCCCCAGTTTCAGGGGATCTGATGCCTTCTGACCTCTAATGGGCATTGCATGACATGGGTGCACTTGTATACACATGCATGCAATATACTCATACGCAACAAATAAAAATAAAATACATATTTAAAAAAGATGACAGCAGGGCATGGTGGCTTATGCCTTTAATCCTGGCACTTGGAAGGCAGAGGTAGGTGGATCTCTGTGAGTTGGAAGGCTAAATAAAGGAAGACCTGGATAGTCTAGGTATTTGAGGTTGTGGGCCATTGGGATTAATTTTATGCATCCCTAGCTATGTTTACCTTTCAAGCCTGATCCTGGCCCCTGGGTATATAATTGGATTGACTGGACACAGATTATCTTAACTACACTTCTGTTGGGTTCACAGGCAGAGATTTCAGACATGTCCCTTGTAGAAGAGACAAGGGGAGCAATGCTTAAGGAATCAACAGCAGGTGAGTCTAAGTCTAACAGAGCAGGTAGGCATAAAATTGCTTCTACTTTCTTGTATAAAACCTCATTTTATTTTTCTCAAATCTAGGGGAACTATCTGCCAGATCATTAATTTTGGATAGAATGACTAAAGAGGATGATGCTTATGACTTCAGCACAGATTATGTGTAACAGCACCACATACTTTTCTGAATGTTAACATTTTAACCACACTGCTAAAATCTATGTATGTTTTTGTATGACAAAAACTGTAAATCTTGTGAATATGTCTCTAATACATACATTATGATAAAAAACTACAGTGTCTGCATTCTTATGTTCCAGTAAAGGGAATGAAGGAAGCCAAGAAGTCTTATTAAAACGTAGATTTTATTTACAAACCAGGCCACTGGTTACAAAAGTAAAACCAATCAGCAGTTTCTAGCCATACTAGGCTAGCTGAACTAGTTCTGTCAGCTTTATCAGTGTCCATCCTTCATTCAGGTCAGTCAGCAGATATTTGTAGTGCATCTGGGAAGCTGACTGCCAGGTGAGGCAATTTGATCTCTGCCCACTTGAAACATCCCTTTTTCTATGGATTGCCACAGCTTAGGGTTAAGGCCTAACAGCTGCTATTTCCCATACACAGTGTTCCAGGATTTCCTGAGTGATGGATTTAGTTTAAATTGTTGGTTACTTTATGTTTGAAATCTCCATATGTCTTCGGATTAAACTGAATTTGCCTGTTGGATCTGGAATGTACCATTTTTCCCAAACATCAGCATATGAAGCAGTTCTTCCCCATGGCTTAAAGTGTCCATTCCAATGAAGTAACTTGGCAGCCTTTACAAACTGGGGTGAATATCGTTTTCCAACACTGGAACCTTACAATTCAAAGAAGGCACCAGGTAACTGTACTAATCAAACAGTGAGTTGATGCTATACTAAGCTGAGAAAACTTTGGGGAAACCCAACCCTGGGGAGGGGTTTTTATATACTAATTCCTGATTGGCTTAAGTCGTTGGTTGGTTTTTATTTTGAGCTGGATCTTTCTAGGTAGCCCTGGCTGACCACATACTCAGAATAGTTCTTGCCTCAGTTTCCTAAGTGCTTAGATGATAGACATGCACCACCATATCTATAGTTCATACTTACCAAGGTGTCGGACATTCCACATAGGGTCAATGGTAGAGTGCAGCTGATAGAATACAATCAGCAGAGGAGGTGTAGTTATGCTGCCAGCCAGTGTTCTGCTGTACAACCCCTCTCTTAGTGAAACATAAATGTTAATGAAGAGTATTGATCAATTGGTAAAGACTCTTGGAGTTAAAACATTTTATAGCTGAGTCAGTTACAGACTTACTCTATGTTAAGTTTCATCCATTTTTCCAGCTGGTTGGTCACATTTTGTCGTTTCCATTCCGTCAAGTTTGCAACAAAAACTCCAGGATTAAAGGAGCAGGTGCTGGCTTTCATGGAAAGCTTTCGAATTCTTTCCTTTTTATAGTCAAGGTAGCCAATGTAATTGTACTAAAACCACAAAAGGGATACCTGTTGCTTCAAATAGTATCAATTTATAGGCAATAAAGAAAAATAAGCTAGTTGAACTAAGACCCAAGTAATTAGCAAAAGTGATATAGATTCTACATTAAGACTGAAATCTAGTTTTTTAGTAAGCCAAATATATTCAAGGAGAGATTGGTTGTAAAGTCCTTGAATGAGTGCAGAAAAGCATGAGACTTACAGCAAAGTAACTGGGTAATATATGTGGCAAAAAACAAAACTTATTTTTCCAGCTCTTCCTATTATAGGGAGTTTGTATATGTACCTGGTTCCCTGCTCCACGGACAATGACTTTAGTGGAGGTTGAATCACAATCTTCTGAAAATGCAGCAGCATGCCCTGGCTTCAACGGCGTATTGTACAAGGCAAGAATGTCACCTGAAATGGACATGGTCAAGATTAGTGATTCCAGTTGTCTTGAGATTCTGTACTTCCCCCTCCTAATGGTAGACTTTCACAGTAGATCATGTAAGATGACTACTGTGGCCCACTAAGCTGTTCTTGGATGGATACCTTGTACAATTACATCATCATCAATGTATATGGCCTTCTTGGCGCTGGGAACCAGAATTGGCAGGTAGAACCTTGCAAAGGTTAACTGAAAAGGGAAAGAAGCATCAGCTGAGATACAGTGGCTGTTTTTATTTGTAGAAGCTATTAGAATTCTCAGAGCCATTACAGTAGATAATCAGACTTTTGTAGCCACCCAGGTTTGGTTCCTAGGGAACTACTTGCATTGTACGCAGGTATTCTAATCAAATATACTCCCAAATACAAACAAAGATACGTGGAACTCACTGGTTTCATGGACTCTCCCTCGTCAGGATCTTCCTTTACTTTCCCTTCCAAAAGTTTAGTGTCAAAATTTACAATTTTATACCTGATGTTTTTCAGGGAACCACTGTTCAACCAGGACCTGATGAAGGAAAAAAAAAAAATCACATTTTAGGTTTAAATAACTCAGTAGTGGGGGCATAATGCAATGAAAAAGAAACCCAAAGAATGGAAGATGTTTTCAGGTTCCCTTGTCTCTTTGAGATGGGATTCTTCATCTGATATGAAGGCCAATATCACTACATAGCTCATGCTAGCCTTGAACTCACTATCCTGCCCAGTGGAACTATTCTTCACCTAAATACATTAGCAAAGAAAATGAGTCAGGTTATAGTGGTAGAGAAACTAGTATTTAACTTGTCAGTTATAGAATGGCTATTAAATACTGTGATGACCCTAAGTAATTCATACAACTGAGTCTGAAAGAACAGTTTCCTTGAAGTACTATATACTTTTTTAATGCACTATATTTCTGAATCTAGGATTTCAATAAGTCATGACTTCCATGTACATGAACCACAGAGAAAGCCAAAAGGATAGAATCTGCTAGACAGACTTTCTTAAACTAAATTCTATAGGTCTTTATTTCCTTTATAATTTTTTTTTCTTGAGATGTAGAACAGGCTAGCCTCAAACTCACAGAGCTGCCTGCCTCTGTTAGGTATGCACCCCATGCCTGGCTTATTTATTTTTGAGGCAGTATTATAACCCAGACTGGTGCTCAGCTCACTTTGTAGTCAAGGATGGCCTTTGGAACATACGATCCTCCTGCCTCTACCTCCTGAGTGCTGGGATGACCAGTACTAGCCACCATGCCCAGTGTGTTTATAAAGTATTGGAGATGAACCCAAGGTTTCATGCATGCCAGGCAAGCACTCTGAGCCAAACCCATTGCTCTCTTAATTCTCACCCTTCATACTGGGTTCTTATTAATCACAATAATTTAAATCCTAATGATCACTTTGCCAAGCAATTACTATGTGCTAGTTGTTTTATATATTATTCACTTGACAAAAGTTCTCAATTTGATATTTCAGCTTATAATTACAAAAAAGGAAGGTGACTCCAAGGTTCTAAATGACCCTGGGCTAGGATCTGGAGACAGAACTGCTCAAAGCTTTACCATGTTACCTTGTCATTGTTCCCAAGTTCTTTCCCAGTCTAGACCAGAACTGCACAGCCTGTCTGCCCATAGAAGGCTGTGACTTCTGGGGGCTAGAGAGTTGGCTCAGCAGCAGTTAAGAACACTGGTTGGTCTTGCTGAAGACCTGGGTTCAAATCCCAGCACCCACATGGCAGCTAACAACTGTCTGTAACTCCAGTCCCAGGGGATCCCACAGCCTCTTCTGTCCTCCAGGGACACTGCACGACATGGGTGCACTTACCTACACGCATACCCATAAAATTAAAAAACAAAAAACAAAAAAAACCTCTGACTTCTAAATTAACATATTGCTTCTCATTGAGAAAGTCATGTTGCCAAACATATTATTAGACCTATTACCAAAAGAACTGTGGAATTAACAGTGTGAACACTGACAGCTGATTTATTTCCTGACATAAACTATCATTTCTGCTGTCATGCATGGAGACATACAATTACATGGAAAAGTATATGTGTACATGCATGTGAATATGGTAAAACAGGAAGCTATAATAAAGCAGCTCCTGGACTGGCCTACTGTAGAGCAGCACCAAGAGGAAGAACCAGGAAAGCAGAGCTCACCGGAGATGGTCTGCTGTACTGTTGAGCGTAACAATGTAGAAAATCACATTGGAGTGAGTATTATGCTGAATGCTGTTTATGGCTGCAATGGTCCCACCGAGCCTGTCTTCAGATGCAGCAATGACCACAGGAATCTCTTGTTTCCCATCTACTATATGTTGGTGAACATTTGGGACAAAGTATATGGGCTGAAGCCCCAAAATTCCTGAATCTGAAAAGAACACACAGAAGGGAAGTACTGGGTCACAAACTCATTGGAGTTTTTGATAAGAGTCAAGACAGGGAAGGGATAAGGTAAGAATCACAGCAACAATTTAGATTATTGTTGCCTAGTAGTAACTTTGATGAACAAAGTAGAAATTGTGTTTTCCTATATGTAACCAAACTTAAGAGAAGTGGGAAAATTAAAAAAAAAAAAGCTGGCAACATTCTTGGTATACCATTAGTAAAGAAGTAACAACCTTTCTAGAGTGTATTATGGTAATTTATAAACAGCCTTAAAGGCGTATATGGTCTTTGACCTAATCATTCTTTGTCCTTAGGACAAAATATGAACTATAATTAAGGCTATATCTCAGAGATAACAGGAGTGTGTACTCACCTGTGTTCATCCCTAGAATCACTGTAAAAGGCACAATATTAATTACAAAAACCTAGAAACAAAGAGTCTTCAAACCACAAATCATAAGAAGGCATGAGATCAATTTAATGGCTCATGATCAGAATTTATTTTATTGTGGTGCAACTCAAGACACTGGAAAGGCAAGAACAAATGAAACCCAAACCCAACAGAAGAGAAGAAATAACAAAAATCGGCAGAAATTAATAAAGTAGAAACAAAATTATACAAAGAATCAGTGAACCTAAGAGCTAGTTCTTTGAAAAGTTAAACAAGATAGACCCTTAGCCCAGTTAACCAAAAGAAACAAAGAGCAAATCCAAATCAACAAAATCAGATGAAAGGGGAAACATCACAACAGACACCCCAAAGATCCAGACCATTATAAAGGATATTTTTTAAAAACCTATACACATCTAAAAGAAATGGATGGATATCTAAAAGCATGGGAACCACCAAAGTTAAACCAAGAAGAAATCAACAGTTTAAAGAGACCCGTATGCTCTAAGAAAATCGAAACAGTAATACAAAGCCTCCCAACTAAAAAAAGCCCAGGCCCAGATGGATTTACAGCAGAAGTCTACCAGACATTTAAAGAAGACCTCCAACCAATACTACCTAAATTATTCAAAATTATAGAAACAGACTGAGAACTCCCAAATTCCTTCTATGAAGCCAGCATTGCTCCAATCCAATACCCAAACCAAGTAAAGAAACAACCAAAAAAGAAAACTATACACCCATATGCAAAAATTCTCAACAAAGTACTTGCAAACCGCATATAGATGTACATCAAAAAGATCATTCACCATGATCAAGTAGGCTTTAGCCCAGAGATGCAGGGATGGTTCAATATACATAAGTCAATAAACATCATTAATCATATAAATGGACTCTCAAGGCTTTTGACAAAATTCAGCATGCATTTACGTTCTAAGTCCTAGAGGGAATTGGACTGGAGGGAACATACCTCAATAGAATTAAAGCTATATACAGCAAACCCACAGCCAATATCACTCTAAATGGAGAAAACCTGGAAGCATTCCCATTGAAATCAGGAACCAGACAAGGCTGTCCACTATCCCCACTTCTCTTTAATATAGTACTTGAAACTCTTGCTAGAGCAGTAAGACAGGAGAAGGAAATTAAAGGAGTACTGATTATAAAAGAGGCCAAACTGTCACTTTTTGCAGATGATACTACTATACCTAAGAGATCCCAAAAGTTCCACCAGAAAACCCTTAGAACTGATCAACACTTTGATTTTATAACCTGCCACTATACTGAAATCTACAAAATCAGTAGCCTTTCTATATACCAATAACAAGCAATTGGAGAAAGAATACAGGGGAATGCTCCCATTCACAATTGCTGCAAAAAAAGTAAAATATCTTGGAATAAATCTGACCAAAGACAGCAAAGATCTCTACAATAAAAAATTTAAATCATTAAAGAGATTGAGGAAGATACCAGGAAATGGAAGTACCTCCCATGCTCACTGATGCTAAGAATTAATATTGTGAAAATGACCATCCTACCAAAAGCAATATAGAGATTCAATGCAATCCCAATCAAAATCCCCATGACATACTTGAATTAGAAAAAAAAAAAAAATCCTTAAATTTGTATGAAGCACAAAAGAGCCTGGATAGGCAAAGCAACCCTGAGCACAAAGAACAATGCTGGGGGGATTACTATACCAGATCTCAAAGTATGCTACAGAGCTGTAGTCATAAAAACAGCACAGTACTGGTACAAAAATAGACACATAGATCAATGGAACATCACTGAAGATGCAACCTGAGTACACACAATTTCAGTCACCTGATATTTGACAAAGATGCCAAGAACACACAATGGAGGAAAGACAGCATCTTCACAAATGGTGCTGGCAAAACGGGATCTCCACCTGTAGAAGTATGAAACTAGATACCTTTCACCTTGCACAAAAAAGTCAACTCCAAATGGATCAAAGACCTCAATGTGAAACTGAAAACCCTGAAACTATTAGCAGAAAATATTGGCAGTAACTTACAGGATATAGGTGTAGGAAAGGACTTTCTAAATCGGACAGAAGTTGCTCAGGAATTAAGGTCAGCAATCAACAAGTGGGACCTCATTAAACTAAAAAGCTTCTGTACAGCAAAAGAAACAATCAAAAAAGTGAAGAGAAAACCCACAGAATGGGAAAAAATTTTCACCAGTGACACATCTGAGAGAGGTTTAACATCCAGAATATACAGAAAACTCAAAAAACAAATCTAGAAACCAAATGACCCAATTAAAAGATGGGCTAAGGATCTAAACAGAGAGTTCTCAAAGGAAGAAATAAAGATGGCTAAGAAACATCATCTCAAAAAGTGTTCAACATCATTAGTGATTAGTGAAATGCAATTTAAAACCACCCTACGGTATCACCTTACCCAATCAGACTGGCTAGGATCAAGAGAACAAATGATACCAAATGCTGGTGAGGATGTGGAGAAAGGGAAATGCTCATTCACTGCTGGTAGGATTGCAAACTTGTCCAACCCTTATGGAAAACAGTGTAGAGAACTCTTAATAAACTAAAAATGAACCTACCAAATGACCCAGTTATACCACTCCTTGACATATACCCAAAGGACTCATCCTATTGTAGAGACACTTGTACAACCATGTTTGTTGCTGCTCTTTTCACAATAGCTAAGAGATGGAAGCAACCTAAGTGCCCCTCAACTGATGAGTGCTTAACAAAAACGTGGTATATTTACACAATGGCATTCTATTCAGCAGTAAAGAAAGAGGAAATAATGAAATTTACAGGTTAAATGGATGGACCTAGAAACTGTTATACTAAGTGAAGTAACACACTCAGAAAAACAAACGATGTATGTTCCTTTTTTGGTCTTTTTGAAACAGGTCTCCCTGTAGCCCCAGCTGTCCTGGAACTCACTATGTAGACCAGGCTGGCCTTGAACTCCCAGAGATCCACCTGCCTCTGCCTTCCAGGTGCTGGGATTAAAGGCGTGTGCCACCACGCCTGGCTATATTCCATGTCGGGTAAGAGGATGCTTTACAGCAGTCTCTTCTGCATGAATAACTACCATCAACATGACTTCAGCTGAACTTGACCGCTAAACATCATTATAATTGGGCTTGTTGATGGTTATGCTCATTCATTAAAGGAGGGCTAAGCAGGGTCATTGGACCCTCACCGGATTATCCAGACACTCTTCCCAGCCAACTGTATGTAATTTGGCCCTCATCACACATGGTCTCCTAGATTTGGGGAATGGTAAAGCATACGACCTGGGAAAGGCTAGGAAGAGAAGGCATGACCCATGTTGGGTAAAGGCTTTCCAGTGTGCATACCCTCAGATCATACATACACCTCAGCAACTCCTCAGTTATCTCAGTAAATAAGCTCAGCAAATTCATTAGTTCCCCAGTAAAACTTTAATCAAACATTGGCTTGACACTAGAACCTTAACAGGGAATAAGCATTGCTTAGCATCCCCAGGAAAAGAATTCTCACAACAGATGGAAAATTTATTTGTTAATGCTATTATGTCTCATAATTATTTAAAAAAAGAAAAGAAAGAAAAGAAAATGAGAATGTAAAAGAGGTTAAAAGGATATGGGAATGGAGATATTTTCCAAAATAGACAAAAAATGAGAACGCCTAACTAAACAAGTGATGAAGGTCTGTGTAGGTTTGTTATGATATATAAAGGATGAGACAAAAATAATACGTACATAATCTTAAAATTTCTAAGGTCATAGTTTAGCCAACTAATTTAAGGAACAAAGTATGTATCTAGTCAAGGTTTATCTGAGAATATTTGGTTTTTTACACAAGCCTTATCTACAAAGCACATAGTAATTAAAAATACTAGACTGGTGGAACTAACTTTATTGGATGTTTAACAGCCATAGTTTGAGGCCTATATTAATGTGG
>NW_008354534.1:365753-395623 GCF_000622305.1 Nannospalax galili
GTATATTAAAAGAGTTCAAGGGATTACACTTCCCAGACATTAGGCTTAAGTCCATATAAAAGGTTATTTAGACAATTATTTTTCATTGATGATTTTGTTCCTAATCAGAAAGTGCTACTCAGATGTAAGACTTCAAATCTTGGTCTGCAATAATGTAGTACCCACCTGTAGCTAAGGGAGACAACCTACTATTGTTCTAAAATGATGGATAAATTTGTTTTCTCCCCCTATCTAGAAGCCTTTGAGAGGGAACTGACACTGATTCTAACCACTCCAACAGCTATCAAAATACCTGAAAGCAAATCCTGAATCCATCACTCTAGAGTCCAGTCTTGACAGACAAAAGAAAAATGAGGAACCCAATAGAGAAATACTTTTGGAAGCCCTTGTCAAGAAAGTCCAGTGGACTCTCATATGAACATTTGAAAATTGCCCTGTTCTGACTTTTTTCTAGTTCCCTGTCTAGAACTTGTAATGCTAATTACTCTTCCCTTTATTTCTCCTTCACATCTCCTATTCACCAGTCAAGGACTTTCTTTACCCCCTACAGATAAGTTATGCAATTTGGGAGTCTTTTAGATAGGCGCACTGAAGGGGTACTCTAAATGCCTCACCCTGCGTCCTTGTTCAGCATGGAAGAAGCCAGAGCGGTCTGTGTCCTGATTCCCTATCCGCAAGTTGGGGTAACCTCTCCAGAAGATGATAAGAATAGGAGGTCGGAATTGGCTAGGCATTTATGGAAAAAAGCCTCAAAGAAAAGTAGCCAATTTTTTGGCTAAAACTCACAATGTTATTGGGCCTCTTAGCAACATACTCTGTTCCAAAAGCCAAAAATGTCAAAAGTATTTGGGAGCTTTTATCTAATCCTTTAAAGATTTCAGGGTTACCCCTTCAGAGGGGGGAACGTTAGAGTAGCAAAAAGCCTCATTAAAAAAATAAATAAAAGAGTACATGAAAAAAAAAAAAAGAGAGGATCTTATCTGAAAAGAAGTATTTTCAAGATATGTGAACCAATATTTTAGGGTCAATGTCTCTTTTCCAACAGAATCTCTACACAATTGTAGATAAGACTACAAGTCCTACATCTAGCTTGTTACTATCTTTCAGAGTGACTGTATAATGAATTAATACATGTAAATAATTCAGTGTAGAGCTTGTTCCACAATATATGTTAAAATGTCTGCTTTTACTAAGAAAAAAAAAAAGAATCAAAGAAGTCAATGGATAAAGTGGCATGAAACTTTTAAGACAGTACTGATGTTAAATGTTTCAAACTTGTAAGTGTTCAACTTTTGAGTATCTCTATAAATAAAGTTTGAGTATGCACCACAATAAAATAATAATTCTAAAAAAAAAGCAGTGTTAAATATGTAAAGCCTTGAATTTCAATCACTACTACCTAAACATTACAGCAACTATTTGTTATACAAGATATTATATGTAATCCAGACATGCTTTGTAGTGCATGGTAATATGCCAAGTACTATGCAATTTTATGAGACATTAGTAACTGAAGATTTGGGTCTATACCCAGTCCTATGGATCCAGAGGAACAGAGGTGTATTCATTCATTCATCATTGAAGGCTGAGTACACATTACATGCTAGGAAATGTCTAGCACTGGAGTTATAGCCATGAATAAAACATACAAGTCTAATACCATGGACAATAAGCATATATGTACACATGTGTGCATGTAATGTAATTCTTAGTATAGGATTGCCATCCAAGTCTGAAAGTTATAATTAAAGATTACTTCCTGTGGAGACAAGTAAATTTATGGCATTAAATTTACAAACATAAACATTTTTTTAAATTACATATAAAGTTTGTTATGCTTATGATAAAAATCACATGGAAAAACATGTCATGGATGTTAGTATAATTTCAGATATACAAAAAATATATATGTGCATAGAGGAAAGAACTGAGTCAAAATTTGTACAGCAGTTATCTCAAGTCAATGAGTTCAGCTATTTACTAAATAACTCCATCTGTGTAGACTGAGAAGATAAAGCAGTAACAAATTGCCTATGAAGCTGGAATGCAACTTGATTGCCTTAGTTTGTTTTATTTTATTAAAAGGGTGTGTGTGTGTGTGTGTGTCTGTCTGTCTGTCTGTCTTACTCTGTAGCCCCGTCTGGCCTCATATTCCTGGTATTCTAAGTGCTGGGATTACAGATGTGGTCTAAATCTAAAATATAACATACCCACTTTATTCTTTTCTTTTTTTCTGTTTCTTTTGAGAGAGAGATTCTCATGTAGCCCAGGCTGACCTCAAACTTGATATGTAACCAAGGATGGCTTTGAGGTTTTTTTTCTAATTCTACTTATTGTGTGTGTGTGTGTGTGTGTATAATGTATGTGTATGTATGAAGCTGGGGGGGTGCATGTGCATGTGCATTTGGTTGTCAGAGAATAGCTTTGTAGAGTTAGTTCTCCTTCTACCATATGTGTTCTGGAGATTGGACTCAGGTTGTCAGACTTCGTGGCACCACTTTTACCCAATTACCCATGTCCGTCTAGCTATCTCCCCCCACTTGCCTTTTTGGCCTGGAACTCACTCTATAGACCAGACTGGCCTCAAAGAGATCTGCCTGCCTCTGCCTCAATGATTAAAGGTATGCACTACCACTCCCAGCCTCAAAAACTATTTTTGAAAAGCCAGATTCTGTGGCTCACACTTGTAATCCCATCATTACTGAGGATGAGGCAGGAGGATCAGGAATTCAAGGCCAGCCTGAACCACATAGTGACTTCTAGGCCAGCCTGAATTACATGAGACCCTGTCTCAAAACAACCAAAAACAAAACATCAACAAAAAGATTTCTGACAAACTACCTGAAACCTGTTTGTCAAACATCCTTCGATACCAAGGTAGAATAGGATAAACAACTAAATAACTGCAATGGAATTATACAATAAAGTTATTCTTTAAAATCTGTTGGCAAGGAACTGGAGAGATGGCTCAGCAATTAAGAGCACTGACTGCTCTTAAAGAGGACCTGGGTTCGATTCCCAGCACCCACATGGCAGTTAACAACCATCCATAACTCCAGTTCCAGGGGATCTGACACCCTCTTCTGTTCTTTTTTGGTCTTTTTGAGACACGGTTTCCCTATAGCCCCAGCTGGCTTAGAACTCACTATATAGACTAGACTGGCTTTGAGCTCAGAGATCTGCCTGCCTCTGCCTCCCCAGTGCTGGGAATAAAGCCATATGCCACCACACCTGGCTCTCTTCTGACTTCTGTGGGCATGGCAGGTGCACTTACATACACACACAGGCAATATATTCTCATACATAAAAAATAAAAATAGGGGGCTGGAGAGATGGCTCAGGGGTTAAGAGCACTGACTGCTCTTGCAGAGGACCCGGGTTCAATTCCCAGCACCCACATGGCAGTTAACAACCATCCGTAACTCCAGTTCCAGGGGAATCTGATACCTTCTGACCTCTGAGGGCACTGCACGACACGGGCGCACTTACACACATGCAAGCAATACACTCATAAAATATAAAAATAGTATTTTTTTTTTTAAATCTGACAGGCCTTTATGATGTCTGTTTCGTTACAAGCCTCCTACTGAGGGGCTAGAGGGATGGCTCAGCAGTTAAAAACACTGACTGCTCTTACAGAAGACCCAGGTTTGATTCCTAGCACCCACATGGCAGCTAACAACTGTCCATAACTCCAGTTCCAGGGGATCCAATGCCCTCTTCTGATCTCCATGGGCACTGCATGACACGGATGCACCTATCTACATGCAGACAATACACTCGTACACATAAAATAAAAATAATACTTTTTTTTTGGTCTTTTTGAGACATGGTCTCCTTGTAGCCCCAGCTGTCCTGGAACTCACTATGTAGACCAGGCTGGCCTCAAACTCACAAAGATTTGTCTGCCTGCCTCTGCCTCCCAAGTGCTGGGATTAAAGGTGTGTGCCACCACACCTGGCCTTTTATAAAATACTTTTTTAAAAAAGACTCCTACTGATGTGATCATTCAAATTAAAACAAAGTAACAGATGAAGGAAAGCAGCCAGATGACCCTGTGTAGTGACAAGGGCAGGCATCAAACACCAGGGCTACTTGCCTGCATCAATCTTCCAAGCTCTGCTCTACTGAAATGCAAGCACACAGCAGTCCACAGACTCCTTAAGGCTAATGACTTGGTGGAGAGGAGTATTATGACAGATCAAGTCCTTAGCCAAGGACTGCACCATAGGGAGAAGCATGGCAGGCACCACATGAAGATGAAGGGCATCAAGCAAGCCTTCTTCCTGGTCTTTGTAAGGCAAAAAAGCAAGCTTTCTTTAACACAGTGATTTAAGTTAGGATATGGAACATAGAGACCTCCAGGTTGTCAACAGAAAACATTAGTAAGGCATCAGTAAAGGTTCTCATACCTGAAACCTCATTCCTTAGCAAACTGATCAGGCTGAGGAAGTTATGGTGCAAAACCAGTAAGAAGAGAACAGCAGCCAGGAGCCAGATGATGATGTTCACTGAAACAGACGAGGAAAATGCATTACATCTCTTAACCTTTGACTAGGTAGATATAAAAACATGTAACTTGTAGAGACAGCATACCTTTACGGAATGACATCTTTTTCTTCCGTCTTAGAGAAACATTTGTTATTAACCCTACAAAACAAAACCAAGCCCCAAAGTTAGAAGGTTCAAGAGAATGAGCATCAGAGTGCTCACAACTTTGATCCAGATGAGAAGGAACAAGACATATGTGGTACTCTCCCGGAAACATTTTTAAATTGTTTCTAAGCACCCAATTTGGGATCTGAAATTTTTATGGTAACCATAACATTTTCAAAAAATGTGGAAAAAAGGCAGCATTTAATCGTTGCATTTGGGAAGGAGAGGCAGGCAGTTCTCTGTAAGATGGAGGCCAGACTAGTCCACATAGCAAAATAAACAAAAACCCAATAAAATAAAAATAATTGGAGAAATACAAAATATTAGCCCTATGCATTATATGCCACAAGATGAAAATCAAAAGAAATTCTACCAGGGACTGGAAGGATGGCTCAACAGTTAAAAGCACTGGCTACTCTTCCAGAAGACCTGGGTTCGAGTCCCAGCACCCACCTGGTGGCTAACAACTGTCCATAACTCCAGTCCAGGGGGCTCTTACACGTTCCTCTGGCCTCCGCAGGCTTTACACAACACAGGTGCACTTACATGCATGGAGGCAAAACACTCACACGAGATAAATTTTAAAACCAAAAAAATGAGACATGGTTCAGTGGTAAAAGTGCTTGTTGGGTAAGCATGATGATCTGAGTTCTGATCCCCACCACCCACATAAAAGCCTGGCAAGCTAGTCACATGCATGCCTTGTAACCAGAGCACTGTGGGGAGGAGACAGGTGGATTACTGAGGCTTGCTGTCCATAAGCCTAAATTCAGTAAGAGGCTCTGTCTCAGGGGAATAAAGCAGAGTGATAGAGGACTCCTGACATCCTCCTCCAGCCTCCATGTACCTCATATACAACACACTCGTGTGTACACACACACACACACACACACACACACACACACACACACAGCTTCCCGAGATTCATCTCTGTTGATGAGATAAACAAGTACGAGAAGGTGGTATCTTCTGCTTCCTGTGCCTGCTTCAAGATGTGAGTGCTTGCCAAGGCCCTTTCTCATACAAACCTCCAGTAATGGTGTCAGCATGCACAAGATCCAAGCAAACCTAGGCAGACAAAAACCCAGCACAGAACTGTGGAAATGAACAGCCCCAATCTTAGTCAGAGAATTACTGCTGGATGAGGAACTGCAGATCTTCCTGAAGAAAGAGACTCTACATAGACTGACTAAGCCCCAGAGGATGAACTTGCACTGAGGGACATCTCGGGACATTAACTTTACATAATAGGTCGTAATACAAATGACAGAATGTATGAACTCCAGTGGGGGGGGGGGGGTTGGGAGGGTGCCAAAGGAGAAGGGGCAAGGGAGTATAAAGATGATTTTATGTATGAAATATACAAAAGTTCAATAAAAAACTAAAAATAAAATAAGATGCCGGGCTGGAGATGGCTCAGCAGTTAAGAATACTGACTGTTCTTGCAGAAGGCCCGGGTCTGAATCCCAGCATTCACATGGCAGCTAACAATTCCCCATAACTCCAGTTCCAGGGGATCCAACAGCCTCTTCTGTCCTCCGCAGGCATTGCACTACATGGGTGCGCTTACCTACACACAGGCAATTCATGCATACACATAAAAATAAAAATAAATTAAAAAAAAAAAGTGAGCGCTTTGCTTTCTCGGGCCACCTCCTGCCACCATGCCTCCCAGCCATCCAGGACTCTAATCCCTCTAGAACCCTAAGCTAAATAAACTCTTCTATTAAAAAAAAAAAAAAAAAGACAATATCTAGGGGGCTGGAAAGATGGCTCAGCAGTTAAGAGTACTGACTGCTCTGGCAGAGGACCTGGGTTTGATTCCTAGCACCCACATGACAGCTAACTGTAACTCCAGTTCCAGGGGAATACAATGCCCTCTTCTGACCTCTGAGGGTACTGCATGACGTGGGTGCACTTACTCATGTGCAGGCAATACACTCGAAGAGGGCAGAAAAATTTTTTTTGTCAGACTGCACAATTCTGTAAAATTTGATCAGCAATATACCACTTTTCTCTATGAAATCTGTGTTCAGAAATTACAAAATCTTCACATTCCCAAACCATTAAAAAAAACAAACCTATGTATGTGAGCATACACATACACACACACACACACACGCACACACACACATACACACACAGCCCAGGGAGGCATATCCATTAATTTGAAAGGAATCTTACTAAAGGTATTTCTTTAGTTTATTATTCAATTTTTTGCCTGTATATGTGTGTAGTGTGTATGAGTGTGTTTTCATGTTTGGGGATATATGTGTATGCAGGTATACTTGGATATGTGTGGCATGCATATGGAGGCCAAAGGTTGAGTTCACACATCTTTCTCAATCACTCTCCACTTTATATACTGAGGTAAGGTCTCTCAATTGAACCCTGAGCTGCCAATTTGGCTAGTCTAGCTAGCCAGCTTGTTCTGAGGGTCCTGTCTCCACCTCCCAAGTTCTGAGATTACAGGTGGCCACCACACTCCCCTGTGTTTACACAGGTACTGCAGATTTGAACTCAGGTCCTCAAGTGCTTTGCCCATGACGCTATCACTCTAGTCTGCTACCCCACCCCACCCCTTTCTTAAAACTTGCTGGCTACCTGTAATTACAGCCACATTCTCAACAGCTGGCCTGACCTTTTCATTTTTTCTCCTCCTGTTACTATGGATCATGTGCTTCCATGAAAGGCCATTCCACTGGCAGTGCTCTGTACCCTATCCTACTATTGTTCTTTTGGAGTAGCATCATCTTCTTTCAATCCCTGATGAAGTGCACCATCAGCATGCCAAGCATGTTCTAGTGTCTTCCAGTTAATTACGAGTTAAAAAGAAGCCAGGTATGGTAGTGCACAACTTTAGTCCCTGCACTCAGGAGGCAGAGGCAGGAGGAACTCTGTGAGACTGAGGCCAGCCTGGTCTACATAGTGAGTTAGTGAGTTCCAAGCCAGCTGGGGCTACTGGGAGACCCTGCCTCAAAAAGACCAAAAAAAAAAATATATATAGGCATGATAAAATGTAATAATACAAACATACAGAAAAAGGCATCAGCAATTATGAAGGTCACATAATTAGCACACTTCTAATATTCCAAAGGAGAGCTAGTAATTTAGACTTAATGATCCAAAGACTAAAGTAGATTGTTAACACGTATTATCTGCTTTTCATTTAATTACTGACAATTCCCTCATAGAAATATTATAATCCTCTTATGTAAACAAGTTTGTCACAACTATCAAAAATAAGCAAAGGTCACAGATGGGAAGAGGCAGGGGGCAGGCTGGTCAGTCACCAGTCTGTGGACGGGCTCATACCAGTCACCTGGTTCCAATACTTAAGGACCAATGTATTTTGGGTAGAGAGGACTTTTGTTCATTCGTAGTGCTTGGGATCCAGCAAAAGGGCTAGGTAAGTATTCAACCGCTGAGTAATAATCCCCAGTTCTTGGTATTTTAAGACAACATCTCCCTATGTACCTCAGGCTAGCCTCTACAAGGCAATCCTTCCCCTATCCTTCCAAGTACTGGGATTATAGGCACGTGCCGCCATGTGTCAGGAGCTGTCAGGGATCAATATAAGTGGCTTAGGCTTATATTCTTCTCTATGCGATCCTTAAATTTAACTAGCCAGTAGTACCTGATGACAATATGTGCCCCGCCCCCAAGAAAGACAGGTTGGCTAGAAGGTAGACAGGCCAGCTTGACTGCTAAGAATTAAACTTTTTATAATAAAATCAAGACCTTTGTCTTGACTCTTTTCTTGTTGAAGACCCAAGCCTGGTGGGCTTGGGGGGCGTTCGACAACCAACCAAAGTCATCTTTGCATCCTCTCCCAATAAGGAATCCAACTCTTCCTCCCTAGTTATGAAATTACATTTAGTTATCTGTAGCCCTTGAATGTAAGTTCTATGGAAACAGGAAGCCAAGTGAAAATGTTTATTCACTTGGGTATCCCTGACACCTAAGACTATCTGTGCCAAATGGCAAGGTGATATATGTTGTATGATCTTGCTAATCTAGAAGCAAAGCAAATTCTTCATTCAAGAAGAGAATTTTTTTTTTTTTTTTGTCTTTTTTGAGACAGGGTCTCCTTGTAGCCCCAGCTGTCCTGGAACTCACTATGTAGACCAGGATGGCCTCAAACTCACAAGATTTGTCTGCCTGCCTCTGCCTCCCAAGTGCTGGGATTAAAAGCGTGCATCACCACGCCGGTCGAGAACGTGTTCTTTAACAATAGCCATGAACACTAAATTCCAACATAAGGAAAAACATGGGATTCCAATGAAGCTCTTCCTCGCGAAAGGAACCTAACAAAGCAATTTCATTTACCCATTTTCTTTTTTTAATTTTTATTCTGTGTATATGAGTGTATTGCCTGCATGTATGTAAGAGCGCCTGTGTCATGCAATGCCCATGGAGGTCAGAAGAGGATATAAGATCCCCTGGAACTGGAGTTACAGAACGTTACTAACCACCATGTGGATCCTGGGATTTGAACCCAGATCCTCTGCAAGAGCAATCAGTGCTCTTAACCACTAAGCCATCTCTCCAGCCCGTTTGTTTTTCTGAGTCAGGGTCTGACTATGAAGTCCTGGCTGGCCTAACCAACAACAAAAAAACTACTTTTCCCATCCCATTCCACCCCAGTTGACCCACAAGTACATTTCTCTGACTATTCACGCTAAAAACTCAAACATCTTAAGTTCTTTTTTTTTTTTTTTTTTTTTTTTCCGTCTCACTTTGTAGCCCCAGCTGGTCTGGAAGTCTGGAACTCACGTAGACCAGGCTGGCCTCAAACTCAAAAGAGCTGCCCGCCTCTGCCTTGAGTGCAGGAATCAAATGCGTGCTCAACTACATTTTGAAAAGAGTGTTTGGGAAAGTGTCTACTGGTGAGCAAAGTACAACCTAAAAAGCTTCTGCAAAAAGAGGTTTATGAACAGAACTCTGCTGACAATGAGGGAGAGAAGGCTGGGAGCACCAAGTCTCTGAATGACTTGAGTTCTGATCAAACATTCCTTGTTGGAGACCAGCTCCCTCAACTTCTCACAGAGACTAAATAAAGTCACATGTCATTTTGTCCAGCTCTTCCCTCACTAATCTAATCTGGTTTTCTCCCAGGACATCAATACAAAAAGGACCATCTGGCTAAGTGATCAATTTTGGCATGATCTATGAGTCACTTTCCTACAGGATGGTTAACAAAAACTTGGGGTAAGAAATCTAAACTTCCAAATCTGTGAGGGTGAGGCCCATACCCAAGAGTAAGAGGTCCGTGTAACATATGTAATCTCTTAGCATGATTACATGATCCAGGACTGGGGTAGTGAGGGCTAAGTATCCATCAGCAGCTGTGGCTATCTCATCCTATAAGTCAGTGTACAGCTTTAGCAGTCATTTGTAAGTCCAGTGGGCAGTGGCCCAGCCCTGGCCCTTGCATAAGTCCCGGTGGCGAAGGTAACAGGCATGGACACGGAACCGACGGCCACAATGGGGACACGCGTGCAGAGCTCTAGCATGGGTCTTCATGTGCTCTGTCAGATGATGCTTCAACTTGAAGCGTTTATTACAGATGCCACACCCAAAAGGGCGAAGGCTGAAAGTCAACATGATGTGCCGATCCCGTTTGGGCTTTACTGCAAATCGCTTTCCACACAAGCAGCCAAAGCGTTTTCCATCTGCAGGGGGTGTCCCTCCTAGCTTCACTGGCCCATGCACCGCCTGGCCTGCTCCTCCAGGTCCTCCGCCCCCCGACAGAATTTCATTCCCGTGGAGATCCACTGGTTTCCAGGATGGATCCCCTGCCCCAGACGTTGCCCCTGTTCCAGAGGACAGTAAGAACCTTAGCTCCCCATTTCCCTCAGAGTCCCCTCCAGAAAATGCTTTGGTTTCCTCCTTTCCTCCTCCAGACTGAGTTCCAGCTCCTGACTGTGCCTCCTTGGCCGCAAAGGGTTCCTGGTTGACATAGAAGATTTTGGGGGCTAGCAAAGGAGGGGCAGGGGGCTCAAGTGTTGAACCCTCCACCTCTGGAAGCCTGCGGGGAGGAGCAGGTACCTGCAGTGGATGGGATCCACGAGTTCGGGGAAACCCTCCTGATACTCTCTGAGGTTGGGGAGTCTGAGCGAGTGAGACTGCTGAGCCCTGCTCCTCCTGCTCCTCCTCCTCCTCCTCCTCCTCCTCTGCCTCTTCACTGGAGTTACAGAACGTTACTAACCACCATGTGGATCCTGGGATTTGAACCCAGATCCTCTGCAAGAGCAATCAGTGCTCTTAACCACTAAGCCATCTCTCCAGCCCGTTTGTTTTTCTGAGTCAGGGTCTGACTATGAAGTCCTGGCTGGCCTGGAACTCCCTATGCAGACCTAAGATGGTCTTGAACTCACAGACATCCACCCACCTCTGTCTAATGGGTGCTGGGATTAAAGGTGTTCGCCACCACGCCTGGCCCTATCCAGTTTTGTTGTTTTGTTTTGTCTTTTTGAGACCGGGGCTCCCTGTAGCCCCAGCTAGCCTAGAACTCACTCTGTAGCCCAGGCTGGCCTTGAACTCAGAGATCTGCCTGCCTCTGCCTCCCAAGTGCTGGGATTAAAGGTGTGTGCCACTATGCCCGGCAAACCAAGGGCTTTTCACATGCTAAACATACATTCTTTTCATTTAACTACATCCCTAGTCCCAAGATTTACTATTACTTATTTATTTATTTATTTATTTATTTATTTATTAATTTATTTAAAGAAAGGGTCTCCCTGTAGCACCAGCAAGCCTGGAACTCAATATGCAGACCAGGTTGGCCTTGATCTCACAGAGATCCATCTGCCTCTGTCTCCCCAGTGCTAGGATTAAGGCTTGTGCCACCACACTAATATTTGAATTCTCTACTCTTCTCTGCCTTTGCTTCCTCTGCCTTAGATCTCTGTTCCCATTATCAGGTCACCAACTGTCGGGAGCCATGCTTGACTGAAGCATTGGAAAAAGTAGAGTGTCACTTTAAGAGCTTCAGAGCTCTCCGCTTCAGTGGTCAGAGCCGATGGGCTGTGCCTCCATGATAAATCAGGTCTCTTAGAAACTTACTTTCGGTTCAGTCTTCCGGCACCGGAGTTGGTGAGGTAATGCAGCAACCTGCTGCGTCCTTAGTTACTTTCTGTTAGTAAAATATCTATGGTGATTCCTTGGTGATTCCTCGGTTACCCCAAATCTGATTCCTATATAAGATCTGTGTTCCTCATAACATAAAAGTCTTTCTGTGATTGCTCACCTGACTGCTAAGAATTAAACTTTTTATAATAAAATCAGGACCTTTGTCTTGACTCTTTTTTTGTTGAAGAGCCAAGCCTGGTGGGCTTGGCGGGCATTTTGACAACTGGCGCCCAACATGGGGCTTGAAGACCTCAGGCACCAGGCTTCCAAGACAGATTTTTTGAGGAGAAAATTGTTTTTTGAGTAGCTGAGATGAAAGGCATGTCCCTCCACGCCTGGGTATCCATAGTTCTATAGTTTAAACACTATGGTCTCTGCAGCTACTACCATCCTATGAAGTGCACTGGAAGGGATGCAACCCAGATGAAATGTGTCTATTTATACTTAAGAATTTGTTTATACACACCACGAAATACATGGGGAGCAAACTCCTGCCCTTCCCCGTGCTGGCTCTTCCTTCTGACATCAAAAAGTGTCAAAGGGATCTGCATTTTACTGAAAAACTGAAAGACACAGGGAGACTCGTAAACTTTCTCCAACCCCTTCGCTGGCTAGTTCCTATTTGACTTTCAGGGACAGGGAGCCTCCCAAACTCCAGGCTGCACCTCCCCGAGCTCCTAGAACTCCTAGGCCTCTGTCCCCCACAGCTAATTCATATATTTCTGGAGTGCGGTGGCCATCTCCTTTGGCAAAATCCAGGCTCTAGAAAGGCAAGACCATGGCTGTACCCGAGTCCACTGGCTGACAGAAAAGTGCAGGGAGTACTTAGTGGCTCCGTGCCCGCAGGCGGCAGCCACTCCCCTCCAGGCCCGGTCTGCATGTCCCTGTACACATAGCAGAGGGCCGGGGTCCCCCACCTAGCTCCAGCCCTGATGGAGGGACGGGACTGCTCTTTACACGGAGGGCCCGGCCTACAGCGTGCCAGCCAGGGAAGCCGCCATCAAAGCCGGTGGGTCCACTGTGGGACCCCTAAACGGGGTAGGGCGGCCAGGGGGACTGCTCCAGAGGCAAGTCCGCTCCCTGCAGAGGCGGCTCGGGCTCTCTCCCTAGTCCTAGGAGGCATCTGCAGCCTCCTTAAGCTCAGGCGTGCCGGGCCACGCCGGGCCCAGCTGCACCCGGGATAGGCCGCGTTACACAAAACGCCGGCCGCGGACGCCGCACGCAGCTGCCCTTACCTGTACTGGGAGGGGCCGCCGCCCGCGTCCCGGCCCACCCCGCCAACTCAGCGCCCACCGTGCAGGCCCCAGGGCTCCGGCCACTGCCGGCCGCCTGCGTCCGCAGCAGTTGGGCCTCGGTCACCTGTTCCACAAGCTCCGCGGCAGCCACGCAGCGCCACGAACTCCAGTGCGACCGTGGCGCCCGCCGCGAGAGAGCCGCGCGCAGCAGGCGCCGCGGGGCAGCCCCGCCGCCGGGGTCCTCGCGGAGGCCGTCGCCATGGAGACGCGGAGCGCGCCAGTGACCGATAAGCCGTGGAGCTCAGCCCGCGAGTGGTTCCTGCGGGGGTCGCGGCTCCCGGAAGCCGGTAGCCCTAAGGGGCGCGCGATGCTCAGGCATAGTGGCGGCCTCATCCCCCGCGGGCCGTGCGCTGGGTTCTAGGGAATGTAGGAGACGCACCTCTCGCCACCATGGCGCGGGGCGGGGCCTCGAGCTGTCGGGATCGGTCGCGCACATCCGGTTCCGGGGCCGTGGCAGACGCTCTGAGGGGCTGTACGGGTCGGTCAGGCTGCTCTCCTTGTCGCCCTCAGGCCGCTGCGCTCCCTAAGTTCCGGTCCTCGCCCTGCTACGGTTCTCCTCTGCCCATCATGCTGGAGCATTTAAGTTCTCTGCCCACGCAGATGGTGAGGGCGCGGCGCGTCCCAGCACGCTCCGAGCCTGGCGCCTTCCAAGCCCGCTGAGCTCCAGCTGGACACAGCGCGGTTCCCAAGCCCGAAGTTCGCCGCCGCCTTCTCTCCCTCCGGGGCCCTCTTCTCTTCCCCGGAAAGGGTCCCCTTAGCCGTGTTCCGTTAGGGTGCCCAGTTCCCCCGGGTAATCCAGAATTGGCTTCCTCACGCAGACCTTCCTGGGGAACCCCTAGTGCCAGTACTGCCCTACTCCGTGCAAGAATAGCACTTTTTCGGCGCTAGGACCGACACTTCCTCCTCTCTTTCGTCCCTAGGATTACAAGGGTCAGAAGCTAGCTGAACAGATGTTTCAGGGAATTATTCTGTTCTCTGCGGCAAGTATTGGTTTTACATTAATCTTCGAATCCCATCTCCCCCAACTCGACTGTATTTAATATACTTTTGTTTCTTCTTAGATCGTTGGATTTATCTACGGATACGTGGCTGAACAGTTTGGGTGGACTGTCTATATAGTTATGGCCGGATTTGCTTTCTCCTGTTTGGTAAGAAATTTCTGGGTGTTTTGAGTGTTAGCGGCAACAGGTTTTTCTGGACCTAGTAGTGAGAACCAGAGTTAGCTCTTGCCTCAGCTTTCATATCGTTGGAAATACGGAGAATATCATGTAATGTCAGATGGTGTGTCAGATGGTGTGAACTGCATAAAAGAATAGAGCTTATTCCCTCTGGCAGCTACAGCAGGCTGTAAGGTCAAAGATAGCAGACATGTCCCACAGTGCTCACTGTGCCTTATATTTAAGCACTAAGGCCTGTTCTCATCACCTGACATATCTTGTCTGGTCAGTTTGTTTATCTTTAGCATAGTGGTCATTTGGGGACCAGCCATTATTACATAATGACCTTTAAAACTTTTAGTGGAAATAAATGATGCATTTTCTCTGTTCTGGTCTAGCTGACGCTTCCTCCGTGGCCAATATATCGCCGACATCCCCTGAAGTGGTTACCTGTTCAAGACTCAAGCACAGAAGACAAGAAATCAGGGGAGAGAAAAATTAAGAGGCATGCTAAAAATAATTGATTGGGGCTTTCATGATTCAGCACCTGCTCTATGAGCTAAGTTGTTTTCATAACCAAAACATGAGCTAAAACCACCCATGTTCTTACAGTACCACTGTGTAGAGATATAGTTGTCTTTGTCTCACTTCTAATTCAATTTTAATTTATGGATATCTTATACCATCTCTTCATAATCTTGTTATGGAGAACAGAAAATATGAGTAGGCAAACAGCATAATGAATAAACACCTCATAACTGGCAGTACATTTTTTTTTCTTTTCAGTATATTTTTGTAATCGTCTCACTCTGTAGCCTTGACTATCCCCAAACTTGCCATTCTGTCTCTGCCTCCCAAAGTACTGAGATTACAGGCATATGCTGCCAAACCTGGCTGATAATCTAATCTGTCAAAGTTAAATCATGAATCCCTAAACTGTTCTAATGTCTTCAGTTAATTCTATGTCTAAAGCATCTTTTCTTGATTATTTTGCGAAACTATTAGTAAAATGCCAAATTTGGAAAGAAGTTTATGGTTCTGAAAATGTAATATTTTTACATTGTATAGCCGAAAGTTCCTAGATTTTTATTTTTTAAGTATGGAATGCTTCACGAATTTGCATGTCATCCTTGCTCAAGGGGCCATACTAATCTACTCTGTATCATTTCAATTTTAGTATTTGTGCTGCCGAAGTGAGCACGGGTTCCTAGATTTTTTTTTTAAATGCTGTCTTTTTAAAAAAATATATTTTGTGCATGTTATGAGAGCGTGCACATGCCAAGGCAGCGTGCCTTCCACGGCACACTCGTGGATGTCAGGATTCACAGGAGTTGGCTATCTCCTGCCAGGTGGGTTCTAGAGATGATGCTTAGGTCATCTGGTATTTATTGGGAGGGAGCATACATGTAGCAATCAGAAGACAACTGTGGAAGTCAGTTCTCCATATGGGTCCTGGGGGTTGAACTCTAGTCATCTAGCTTGATGGCAAATGCCTTTACCTGCAGAGCTACCTCACCAGCATTCTAAGGTAAATTCTTTTTTTTCCCTCCTTTTTTTCCCTTTTGTTGGTAGAGTCTTCTCTTTTTTTGAGACAGGGTCTCCCTATAGCTCCAGCTGGCCTGGAACTCACTACGTAGTACAGCCTGGCCTTAAACTCAAGAGATCCACTTGCCTCTGCCTCCCAAGTGCTGGGACTAAAGGTGTGGGATTCCAGAACATGTAGGAAAAGGTTAATAGCTTAGGAAGACCAGCAGTTTGCCAAAGATTTATCCCCAAATGGGCACTGGGTCTATAAGTTGTTCTAGTAAACCCTTCAGAGTAATAATAAAATAAGTCTCAGAAACTATACAAGTTACTGAAAGAGACCATTTCATTAAAGTTATTTGTGTATGTGTAATTCTCAAAATGAAATTTTTTCCTAGGAATAAAACATCAAGAATTACTCATTTTTAAGTCTTTTTTTTTTTTTTGGAGTCTTTTGGTCCTGTAGCCCCAACTGGCCTGGAACTATGTAAACCAGGCTGGCTTTGTACTCACAGAGATCTGCCTGCCTCTGTCCCTAGAGCACTGGGACTAAAGGTGTGCGCCATCATGCCCAGCATGGAGTCTTTAAATAAATATAAATTGAAAATTTATTCAAAACTTGTATTTTATTTATAAACTTTTTCTAGATGAGCATTACTTCTTATTAGACAACTAATAAAATACATGATACACAATAATTTTTCATATTTTTGAGGCTGGGTCTCAACTTTATAGCCCAAACTGGCCTTGAACTCATGACCCACCTGCCTTTGTCGGGATCCCAAGTGCTAAATTACAGGTGTGCACCACCATACACAGCCTTATAATTACACATTTAAAACATAGAAAGGCAACCATTATCTTCTTGTACATGAAGATAAACTTCAAAGACAACATGAAATAGAGCTAAAAGGACTTAAACTTTCCTTATAAATTTCTTACTTAGAAGAGGAATTTCTGTTTAGGAGATGTTTTTGCTGACTGAAAAATCTAACAAAATGTATATAAGATCATAATGATTCACAAAGTTATAAGCTTTAGATTAACTCTTGTATACCCTAAATGAATGTTTTTGCTGACTGAAAAAATAAATCTAACAAAATGTATATAAGGTCAAAATGATTCACAAAGTTATAAGCTTTAGATTAACTCTTGTATACCCTAAATGAGGTTTATATTCAATGAAAAGTTTTAAAAAGTCCATTGATAACATGAAAAAAAGAAAACACTTTTTCAAATACTATGAGGAACTTAAATCTATTCCCAAAATAGTGAATTAACTTTAGAGAATATATCAGCTACTCTCTAAGGTTAGTAACAATCACAGGTATTATCACTAGAAATGTCTTTTGTTTCGTGGCCTTTATCACTGTAGTAAAATATAAAAACCAATCTAATGCTAGGCTAGTGACTTTAATCTGAGGCCTCAGGCAGGCCAGCCTGGTCCACATACTGACTTCCACGCAGGATGAGACTAGGGAGAACCTGTCTCAAACAAACAAACAAAACAATGTTTTTATGGCCCTGTCTTCAAGCTAGTTACAAAAATAAACTTCTAGACAGAAAGTTGGTTTAAGGCTCAGTAAGCAGTGATTGGACAAATGTAACATTTTTTTCCTCTTTAAAGAATATGATCTTCAGTGTTTCTTTTGTGAACTTGCTTTATATTATTCTGTCTAAACCCTGAAGAAATATTAAAGGATGGCAAGTGGCCCCTGAACAACTGAATCTTTGTTTTTAAGGGAAACCCCTTTGAAAATAGGTCTTTTGTTCTGGCTGCAGGTTAGAACAGTCTCAAAAATTCACATTTTCTTCAAAAAATTTCAGCTGGCGAGCTTTTATGCTGTAAGCTTTGTACTTTTCACCCATGTGCTTCTGTAAACGTGCCTATTTGGGAAACATAAAAAGAAAATAAGTACATGATAGAAAAAAATAATTCCTATAATCTTAAAAGAAAGGCTTTCCTAAGTATCACACCAAGGAGGAAATCATATGGGAAAATACCAATAGTTCTGTTTACATAAAAATTATTATTGTGTGTTTATGATATACAGGGGAGTATACATGCCATAGCATACATGTAGTCAGAGGACAACTGTATGGGAGAGTTGACTCTCTCCTTCTGCCCTGATGGCTGGGAATCAAACTCAGGTTGTCAGGTTTGCATGACAAGCACTTTTATCCGATGAGTCTTCTTGCCCCTGGCTTACATAAAAATTTAAAACTTCAAAGCCAGGCCTCAATCTCAAGTACTCGTGACTGAGACAGGGAGGTCTTGAGTTCAAGGCTTGCCTGGGCTACAGTGAGTAAATTTGAAGCCAGCCAGAGTAACTTAGTGAGACCCTGTCTCAAAATATAAAAGGAATTGGGCTTAACAAAACCTGACTAGTAGCCAGGCGTGGTGGCATATGCCTTTAGTCCCAGGACTCAGGAGGCAGACATGGGGATCTCTGAGTTCAAGGCCAACTGGGGCTACAGAGAGACTCTGTGTCAAAAAACACAAAAAGAAAAAAAAACACCTGACTAGTAACCAAAAAAGACTGGGGCATAACAGTGTGTATCTGTTGAAAGAAATGCTTAAAATTAGAATAATACCTAGTATGTTAAATGGTTATCAAACATACCCTGATACTGTGCACTGAGGACACATTACTTTGTTAGTATTCTAAATAAAAAAATGCTTAACTTGAAAGTAGAGGCAGGAGCATTAGGAGTCCAAGGCCAGCCTATATAGTGAATTTGAAATTGGCCTAGACTACAGGAAAACCTGTCTTTAAAAGATGGTTCAGCAGTTGAGTACAGAGGACTTGGGTTCAGTTCCCTGCACGCACATAGTGGCTAACAACCATCCATAACTCCAGTTTCAGGGGATCCAACACCCTCTTCTGGACTCCACAAGCATTGTATAGCATGGGTACACTTACATATATATATGCAAGCAAAACACTCATACAGAAGATAACCTGGCCAGGCTTGGTGGCACATGTCTATAATCATGGCACTCAGGAGGCAAAGGGAGGACTGCCAATATGAAGCCAGTCTGGGTTACAAAACAGGCCCTAACTCAAAAGAATCCAGTGGCTGGGGATGTAGCTTAGTAGAGTGCTTGCATAGCATGCAGGAAATCGCATTTGCGGGTTTTTTTTTTTTTTTTTTTTTTGGTCTTTTTGAAGCCAGGTCTCCCTGTAGCCCCAGCTGTCCTGGAACTCACTATGTAGACCAGGCTGGCCTTGAGCTCACAGAGATCTGCCTGCCTCTGCCTCCCAAGTTCTGGGACTACCGGCGTGGGCCACTGTTGGGGACCTTTGTTGTGTAAAGTAGAAGTTTCTTCATGTCCGGATAGCTCACGAGCTCGGAGCCATATGCAGAGACTCCTTTCACAGCAGGGCGTCTTCCCGGCGTTTTTCCTGACTCCTTTGTGAAGTAGCAGCCACAGGAATGTAGCCTCCGGCTCTGTAACCATTAGGCTTTCCGGTGTGGTTTTCAAGTACTTTGGCAGCCTGGCGGGAGCCCATTTCCACACGCAAATGAGGCATCCCCAAAGTACCTATCAGCTGAAGCTTTTACCACTACCCCCACGGTATAAAGTTCCCTGATTCCCCTCAATAATTGAAGGAGCTGGATCACTCTGGGACACTGAGGCTTGGAGCCACGCAGAGCCATTGAATAAAGAGCTGTAACACTGAGTCTGACTGAGCTGAGTCTTGTCTCACTGCCTACAATCCAGCCTTCCCGGGAAGAGCTGTCTTTCTGTCACCGACTCACGGATCCCAGCTTTAGCCGCCCTCACACTCTCCCGCATGATCCAGGAGCCGGTGGATTTTGCATCTTGAGGAAAGTGCACGGGTGAAATTAGGGCGGGACACGGCTGGGCAAAGCCCCCAGCAGCAGAGAGCCACGAAAGACGCAGGGAAGCAGCGCAGAAGCAGATACCCGCGCACCCCACACCTGGCGCCCAGCGTGCCCCATAGGCCACCATGCCTGGCAGCATTTGCCTTTAATCCCAGCACTTGGGGTATGGAGATAGGAGGGTCAGAAGTTCAAGGTACATAGTAAATTTTAGGTCAGCCTGGGATACATGAGACCCTGTCTAAAAAAGAATAGAGCAGAACAGAAAGAGGGAAATACAAACCAAGTGATAGTTTTATAAAACTTTTTTTTTTTATCTTTTTTTTGAGACAGGGTCTCTCTGTCCTGGAACTCACTATTGTAGACCAGGGTGGCCTTGAACTCACAGAAATCCGCCTGCCTCTGCCTCCCGAGTGATGGGATCAAAGGCGTGCTCCACCACACCCGGCTTATAAAACATTTTATACTCTTCAGAAATGTCAAAGGCTCTTAGAGTGTAACTCAGTGGTAAAGCACTTGTCTACCATGAACTATCTAGAATAGGCAAATACATGCAGAGAGAAGTATCTGGTTGATCAGGGGACAGGAATGAACAGACAGAGAAATACTACTTAAGGGTACTGAATTCTTTGGGGGGGGGTTGGCTATGAAATGTTCAAACACTGGTGATGATTAAACATTAAAAATCACGTCTACGTATATAAAATCACATATATAAATCACATATATATAGTGGACAAAATGAGTTGCACGTGATATATATTTTATATATATATAATATATATAATTATTTTGTCTTTTTGAAACAGGGTCTCTCTATAGCCCCAGCTGTCCTGGAACTCACTACGTAGACCAGGCTGGCCTCAAACTCACAGAGATCCGCCTGCCTCTGCCTCCCAAGTGCTGGGACTAAAGGTGTGCGCCAACATACCTGACCCCATGAGTTTTACATTTACACACATATATATATATGCACATATATATTTTTTTATTATTAATTGCTTTATGAATTTACATCAGCCAGATGTGGTGGTGCATACCTTTAACCCTAGCACTCCGGAGGCAGAGGCAAGTGGATCTCTGTGAGATCAAGGCCAGCCTGGTTTACAGAGTAAGTTCCTAGCCAGCTGGAGCTACAGGGAGACCCTGTTTCAAAAAAACAAAACAAGGGGCTAGAGAGATGGCTCAGTGCTTAAGAGCACTGGCTGCTCTTGAAGAAGACCCAGGTATGCTTCCCAACACCCACATGGTGGCTAACAACCATCCATAACTCCAGTTCCAGGAGATCCAACACTCTCTTCTGACCTCCCTAGGCACTGCATGACACTGGTGCACTTACATACATGCAGACAATACACGAATACACATAAAAATAAGTTAGAAAATGAAATTACAACATAAGCAGCTTGACACAGTTATGAACACAGATAGGGAGATCCTTACCTCTCTCTCCAGTTCATCTTCCTCTTCCAGAAGCTCAAATACCTGCTCTAAAAGCTGAACCCCCAGGCCCTGGATTACATCCGCTCTCAAGACTTCAACTATTCTCCTGATCTTTTCAGAACCTGGTATGATCACTAAAAGAGCAAGAACAAAAACAAGGAAAATAAACATTCATCACTATACAATTAACAACAAAAATCTTGTTAGGGTTCTTTTCATATTGACAAGAATTTAGCTCAATGGCTTTATTTATATACATTTTTCTGTTTTAAAATTTTAATTTTTTAGTTGGTGTACAAAACAATGGGTTTCATTATGATTTTTATGATCATCTATCATGGTATCTTGGTGGTTAACTGCCTCCCACTACCTATCACTGGTCCCCTTCCCCTCAAAAAGTCTCCCTTCTATTTCAGGTCAGGTAATTTGTATATTTTTTTGTTTGTCTGAGACAGGGTTTTACTCTAACTCAGGTAGGCCTTATATTTGAAGTGATCTTCCTGCCTCCTGAATATAGGGATTACAGGCATTAACCACTGTGCCTGACTTATTTATATACTTAAAAAAAAATTTTTTAAGCCTTTTTGGTGAGGCTGGAGAGATGGCTTAGTGATTAAGAGTGCTTGCCACTCTTCCAGAGGACCCAAGTTTAGTTCCCAGCACCCAAGTCAGGCAGCTCACTACTGCCTGCAACTCCAGGGAATCTGATGCCTCTTCTGGCCTCCTTGGACACCCACACATATGTGGTACACACTCACAGACACACACATACAAATAAATAAAAATCAGTTCATGTGTCTGAGTGTTTTGCCTCTATGCAAGTACACCACATGTCTGCAGTACCTCTGGAGGTCAGAAGAGGGCATTGAATCCCCTGGAACTGGAGTTACAGAGACAGTTGTTAGCTACCACATGAGCACTGGAACCAAACCCAGATCCTCTGCAAGAGCAGCCAGTGCTCTTAACCGCAGAGCCATCTCTCCAGCCCCTCTAGTACTGTAGTGACTAAAAAGGTATACCAGCATTTATGCTTCATGCTCACTGCCCTCTCCAGAGTCTGAAAAAATGAAACAAAGGAAAACAAAACCCCAAACCATAACTGTCTAACTTGAAAGTTTCACTTAAAAATGTCCAAGCATTTTACACAATGTAATAAGGGTTATTTACATTTATTTTTAAAAATCAGTTTCAATGAGGCTGGCAAGATGGTTCAGCAGTTAAGAGTACTGGCTGCTCTTGCAGAGGACCCAGTTCAGTTTCCCAGCACCCACATGATGGCTAACAACTGTTCATAACTCTTGTTCCAGAGGATTGGATGCCCTCTTCTGACCTCTGAAGACACTGAAGACATGTGGTGCATTTACAAGCATGCAAAACACTCATACACATGAAAAGTAATTAAATCAATTTTCAAGCTACATGGGGTGGCAAATGCCTGTAATTCCAGCACTTAGGAGACTGAGGCAGTAAGATTAGGGGTTCAAAGTTATCCTCAGCTACAGAGCAAGTTTGAAGTCAGTCTGAGTAAGTAAAAGTAAGGGGCCGGAGAGATGGATCAGCAGTTACGAATTCTGACTGTTCTTGCAGAAGACCCAGGTTCAAATCCCAGCACCCACATGGCAGCTAACAACTGTCCGTAACTTCAGTTCCAGGGAATCCGACAGCCTCTTCTGTTCTCCATGGGCACTGCATGACACGGGTGCACTTACCTACATGCAGGGAATACACACATACAATAAAAATAATAAAATATTAAATAAAAGGGCTGGAGAGATGGCTCAGGGGTTAAAAACACTGACTGTTCTTGCAGAAGACCTGCGTTTGATTCCCAGCACCCACATGGCAGCTAACAACTGTCAGTAACTCCAGTTCCAGGGGCTCCAAAAGCCTCTTCTGTCCTCTGCGGGCATTGCATGACATGGGTGCACTCACATACATGCAAGCATAACATACATAAAAATAATGAATAAAAATAAAAATTAAACTTGTTAAAAAAAGTAAAAAAATAAAAGCTTTCATGAAAGTTTTTGGAATGTATCTATTGACTAAATGTATCTATTGACTAAATGTATCTATTGACTAAATAATGTATCTATTGACTAAAAAATGTATCTATTGACTAAATAAGATACACCTTTATAGACGTTCAATGGTTAAGAGTACATACTGCTCACCAGGTGTAGTGGTGTATGCCTTAAATTCCAGCACTTGGGAGGCAGAGGCAGATGAATCTCTGTGAGTTCGAGGCAAGCCTGGTCTACATAGTGAGTTCCAGGCCAGCTGGGGCTACAGGGAGACCCTGTCTCAAAAAGACAAAAAAAAAAAAGTATAGCGTATATACTGCTCTTGCATAGGACCGGAGTTCTGGTACCAGTAACCAGCAGGTGGGCACACAACTACCTATAACTCCAGCACCACAGGATCTAACACCCTTCTTCCACTCTCCACAGGCAACTGCACTCGTGTACATATCCCCACACAACACGCATACCAACACATTATTAAAAATTCCTTTATTTGCCAGGCGTGGTGGCACACGCCTATAATCCCAGCACTCGGGAGGCCTCTGCTCCCAAGTGCTGGGATTAAATGTGTGCAGCAAGATACATCTTTTATGTAGATATCCAAACGAAGTTCTAAAATACAAATAACTTACAGGTACTAGCATCTTGGTGTGACATATTTCTCCAATAAATACATTTGCTAGTTTGCTGTGAAATAATAAGCTAATCACCTGACGATAGCTCTTTGCACTGGAGCTCTGCCTCTTCCACAACTTTCCCATGAAGTACCAGAGTATCACGATACTTTCGATGAAGTTTGAATTCTGAGATTGGATTTGGTACTTCTTCAAAGCTCTCTTTAGAATCCAGCTTAAGGGTCTGAGTCATCAGTTGTACCAAGTCACTCATCTCATTTGCATGACTTTTCCTGAGGGAAAAAATTCCCTTATTAATTTACTTGGCTTCATGAGAATTTTTCTTTAAAAGTTAGATACAAACCAGGCATGGTGTACACTTCTTTTCTTTCTTTTTTTGGTCTTTTTGAGACAGGGTCTCCCTGTAGCCCCTGCTGTCCCAGATTCACCAACTCACAGAGATCTGCCTGCCTCTGCCTCCCGAGTGCTGGGATTAAAGGTGTGTGCCAACACACAGGCTGATGCACACCTTTAATCCCAGCACTTGGGAGGCAGCAGCAGGTGGATCTCTCTGAAATCAAGGCCAGCCTGGTCTACATAGCCAGTTCCAGCCCACCTGCAGCTACAGGGGAGACCCTGTCTCAACAGCAAGAACAAAAAGTTGACTCTGTTACTCTGCTTTCTACTGCTGTGATAAAACATTGACCAAGACCAAAACCAGTTTGGAGTGTGGGGGGCTTATTTCAGTTTACAGTACAGTTCTTCTTTGAGGGAAGCCAGTGCAGGAACTCAAGCAGGAACCTGGAGGTAGGAACTGAAGCAGAATCCATGAAGGAACACTGCTTACTGGCTTGCTCCTCGGGCTTATGCTCAGTCTGCTTTTTAAATTTTTATTCATTTATTTTTATTTATTTTTTGGTCTTTTTTTTTTTTTTTTTTTTTTTTTTTTTTTTTTTTTTTTTTTTTTTTTTTACCCCCCCCGGGCCCGAAACACCCCCTTTAAACCAGGCTGGTCTTGAACTCACAGAGAGCCCCGCCCCTCTGCCTCCTGAGAGCTGGGATTAAAGGCATGTATCCCCATGCCCGGCTATATTTTGGTCTTTTTGAGACAGGGTCTCCCTGTAGCCCCAGCTGTCCTGGAACTCACTATGTAGACCAGGCTGGCCTTGAACTCACAGAGATCCTCCTGCATCTGCCTCCCAAGTGCTGGGATTAAAGGCGTGCGCCACCACGCCCGGCTAGTCATTTATTTTTATGTGTATGAATGTAATGCCTGCATGTGTGTTAGCTGCCATGTGGGAACTGGGATTTGAACAGCCAGTACTCTTAACTGTTGAGCTATCTCTCCAGCCCCTCCAGTTTTTTTGTTTTTTTGTTTTTTGTTGGTTTTTTTTTTTTTTGGTCTTTTTGAGTCAGGGTCTCCCCCAGCTGGCCTAGAACTTGCTGTGTAGACCAGGCTGGCCTTGAACTCACAGAGCTCCACCTGCTTCTGCACACCACCATGCCCCATTTTCAGTCTTCCTGTAGGGTCTTCCTGTAGGCCCAGCTGTCCTGGAACTCAATAGGTAGACCAGGCTGGCATTGAACTCACAGAGATCAGCCTGCCTCTGCCTCCTGAGTGCTGGGACTAAAGGCATGTACCACCATGTGGGGTAGTCTGCTTTCTTATACAACCCAGGACCACCTATCCAGGGATGGCATCACCCACAGCGGTCTGGGCCCTCCCACATCAATCAAGAAAATCCTTCACAGACATGCCCACAGGCCAATTCCAGATAGAGGAATTTCCCTGAATGAGGGTTCCCTCTGTGTCAAATTGATAACCAAAACTATCCAGCACAATGACCTTTAGGGAATTCTGCTTGCAAATGTTGGTGTAAGCTGTCTTACAGAATGACCCTTTAACAAATAACTATAATCTTGCAAAATACAAAAATCAACAGAAAGGCAATGCAGAATGGATAAAACCTGCTGGCTAACTAAGGAAGGGAGGTAACAGTTCTTAGCCTAACGGTTGGGCCACAGACATTTCAAAGCAAAGGAAGAAATCTGCAGGCTTTCTGACCTGCAGCATCAAGGGGCAGGATTCAAGACAACCATTGTCAGTAAAATGTGAGAAGAATCCTGGAAAGGAGAGGGCCAGAAAGAAGCATGTACAAATTCTGCTGACTCAACTAGACCCAAATATAAAGGTCAAGATTATTTCAAGAGGCCAGGCGTGGCAGCACTCTAAGACAGAGGCAGGAGAATGAGTTTGAGGCCAGCCTGGGCTATCTAATGAGATCTTGTTTCAAAAAACCAAAAAAAGAAGCCAGGTGTGGTGGTACAGAGGCGCATGTCTAATCCCAGGACTCAGGAGGCTGTGAGATCAAGCCCAATCCTGGTCTACATAGTGAGTTTCCAGGTCAGCTGGGGCTACAGGGAAACCTTGTTTCAAAAACAACAAAAACACAAAAACAGAAAAGAAAAAAAAAGAAAGGCATATTTAAAGAAACACAGAAACACCAGTCCCAATGAGAAAAAATTCACAGGACCTGTTCTAGTCAAAAGTTGCAAAGATGGGGCTGGAGAGATGGCACAACTGTTAAAAGCACTGGCTGCTCTTACAGAGGACCCAGGTTCGGGTCCCAGCACCCATATGGCTGCTAACAGCCACCCATAACTCCAGTTCCAGGGGATCCAATGCCATCATCTTTTTTTTTGAGACAGGGTCTCCCTGTAGCCACGGCTGGCCTGGATTCACTATGGAGACCAGGATGGCCTCGAACTCAGAGAGATCTGCCTGCCCCTGCCTCCCGAGTGCTGGGATTAAAGGCGTGCGCCACCACGCCTGGCACCAATGCCCTCTTCTGACTTCTGCTGGCAATGCATAACATGGGTGCACTTACCTACATGCAGGCAATACACTCATACACACAAAATTAAAATATATATATATTTTTTATTTTATTATTTTTATTTTATGTGTATAAGTGTATTGCCTGCATGTATGTGAGTGCACCCGTGTCGTGCGATGCCACGGAGGTCAGAGGAGGGCTTTGGATTCCCCTGGAACTGGAGTTAAGGACGGTTCATAGCCACCATTCACACTCTGAGTTGAAGCAGTTAAACATCTTTTGTGAAGAACAGGCTAGCTTAGGCCTTAGAGAGATCTATCTGCCTTCAACTGTCTCTTGAGTGCTGGTATTAAAGATGCACACCACCATGCCTGGTGTCCATACACTATTTATGAAAATAACACTTTATTAAATTATTTTAAACTATATATACATATATTTTAATTTATTATTTTTATTTTATGTGTAGGAGTATTATGCCTGTATGTATGTAAGTGCACCTATGTCGTGCAATTCCCATGGAGGACAGAAGAGGCTGTCAGATCCCCTGGAACTAGAGTTACGGGCAGTTGTTAGCTGCCATGTGGGTGCTGGGATTCAAACCTGGGTCTTCTACAAGAACAGTCAGTGCTCTTAACCAATGATCCATCTCTCCAGCTCTAAAATAAAAATAATTTTTAAAAAAGAATTCTAAATGAAAATTATATTGTGTTACTTAATATTTTATATTTATATTTATTTAAGCTCTAGCATGTACCACAAACCATTTGTGATATTACTGATGAGACCACCACAGGTCAGAATACTTTTTAGGGTTAGTTCACACAGAAGTGAGAAAGAAAAACAAGAACTTACCCTTCCCTGGAATCCCCATCTGACTTATCAGTTGAACTTGTAGATGAACTTAACTCCTCCTCAGACAGACAATGTATCAGTTTCCTTTCCTATTAATATTTGTAAAAACAAAATTCTACATGACAACACTAGAATGTACTGTATCAAACAGTTTTAGATACAACAATTAGACATATGCCTACATGCAATTAATTAGTAGAAACTAACAGAAGAATTGAAGTTAGTTTATCGTAATGATGTCCCAGTTCAGTCCTGAAGCTCACAAGTTAGGACTAATGAACTTTAAGGTGAAGCTTTACAAGGCCATAGAATGTCAGCTAAAGAAAGCTCCTTTCCAGAGGCCAGCTGGTGACTTGTTCTAGTGATTCAGTTCTCAGGCAGAAGGTTTATCCCATAAGGAATGGCATTTTACACTAGACAGAATGCCATCTAAATCAAGGCAATTTCAGTTTGCTCATAGGTGAGACTATTAAAGTTCTTTAAGGATATACCTAATATCATTGACATAAACCTTACAACTTTAGGAAGTGGAAATGTCACCTCAATTAGTGAAGTAACTAAATGACACTGTTAAACAACACAGCCAGAGGGCTGGAGAGATGGCTCAGAGTTTGAATGCTCTTGCAGAGGAGCAGAGTTTGGTTCCCAGAACCCATATTAGGTAGCTTATAGCCATTTGTAACTCCACTACAGGGAATCCAATGCCCTCTTCTGGCCTCTGTGGGTACCCACACACAGGTATACATACACACAGAGAGACACATATACGTATCTACACATAAATCTTTTAAAAACAAAAACACAGCAGAATAGTGATGAGCATGCTGTTGGAGCGACTCTGGCTGGTTTTAAAAACAAAACCACATGTGGTGGTTCCCATCTATAACCTAGCACCCAGAAGGTTAAGGCAGAAAACTGCCCCAAGTCCCAAGCTGGCCTCAGCTCCACATGGTGAGTTTGAGGAGATTCTGCCTCAAAAAACTGTAATTTGACATAAACCGGAACTAAGGAATGATGATTAGCAAGTGACATTGAAATCTGGCCATACAGATGGGCATACTGGTACCTGCAGAATAGGCAAAGTGCTGTTTAATGGAAACTCCTATCCTAGCCTGGTGGTGCAGGCCTGTAATCTCAGCTGCTCCAGATGCTGAGGCAAGAGGATTACAAAATGAAGTCTAGGCCTTGGCTACACAATGGATTTAAGGCTGATCTGGGCAATTTAGCAAGATTCTGTCTCAAAAATAAAACCCGGGGCTGGGAATATAGCTTAGTGGTAGTACACTTGCCTATCAAGTATGAGGCCCTGGGTTCAATCCCCAGTACTGCCCCCTATACCTCCCAAAAAAAGACTACCCTAAGAAAGGTTGGTTGTTTTTTTTTTGGTTTTTTTTTTAGCCCTGGTTGGTGTAGAATTTGTTAGGTAGACCAAGCTTGACCTGAACTCTGAAATCCTCCTGATTCTGCCTCCTAAGTGCTGGGATTAAAGCCAACAGCTACCCTGGCCTTAATAAAAAAAAAAAAAAATACAAAACAAAACAAAGTCATTTAATCAGCCCTACCCCTAAATAACTGATGCTGACATTTGTGAGGTTTACAGTATTGGGTTTCCCTGTGGACGTATCCACCTTTTCCTTCAGGAGTGTGTGATGCTCCTGAGTGATACTGCAATCAGAAGAGAACTGTCGGGCGGAGATAGGCTGGCATTCCTCTGGTGGTTTTGCTGCCCCTGCTGCACTCAGAGGCGTTCTCTCCACTGAAGGACCTGAAAAAATGAACATCCAAGGATTTCTGTGTGGTGGCTAGACTCAGCTGAAGAGGACTTTGAACAGGATATAGGGGATACCCCAGAAGGGCCAGCCAGAGTTGCTCCAACAGCATGCTTATCACCATTCTGCTGTCTGTCACCTCAGATCATATCTTAGTCCTGGGTCTCCCAGCTCTGGGACCTTAGGCAAGTTACTTAACCCTTTGGAACCTCAGTTTCCTCTCCTGCAAAAGCAGGATAATACAGCCTACCTTTGATAGTAACTATAAGTATGGAACAATACACTACCCTTAAGATATGTACCATAATGCTGGAGAGACAGTCACCTTCAGTAAATGGTAACCGCTTAGTACAACATTTAGATAATGCTAATAGGAATAATCCACAGCCCTCAGCCCCATGCAGCACCATTCTCCAGCTTCCTGTCTATTCCATGGAAGAGAGCACAATCAGATCATCATCAGAGCCAGTGCTTATGAACAGCCATCAACAACCAATTAAATAAGGAAGCCAACTTCACCTGAGGGGAACATCTCTTCCTGAGACTGCTTTAGTCGCCTCCTCTCTCTGGCTGATAATGGTCGGTCCTTTGAAAGAAAGTCAGAGTCATTTCTATTCCTACTCACTTTTTTTTTTTTTTTTTTTTTTTTTTTTTTTAGCCCCAGCTGTCCTGGAACTCACTATGTAGATCAGGCTGGCCTTGAACTCACAGAG
>NW_008354534.1:395946-404058 GCF_000622305.1 Nannospalax galili
TCTTTTTGAGACAGGGTCTCTCTATAGCCCCAGCTGTCCTGGAACTCACTATGTAGACCAGGCTGGCCTCAAACTCACAAAAATCTACCTGCCTCTGCCTCCTGAGTGCTGGGATTAAAGGCGTGCACCACCACGCCTGGCTCCTACTCACTCTTTTAAAAAATTCTTAATTTTATGTATATGAGTGTATTGTCTGTATGCATGTAAGTGCAACCATTTGTGCAATTCCCATGGAGGTCAGAAGAGGGTATCAGATTCCCCTGGAACTGCAGTTTTAGATGGCTGTTAGCCACCATGTGGGTGTTGGGAACCAAATCCTGGTCCTCTGTAACAGAAGCCAGTGCTCTTAACCACTGAGCCATTTCTCCAGCCCCCTTACTCAATGTTCCTGCAGCACCTACAATGCATGATGTATCATCAAAACACTGATAAAAGCCTTCCACTGCTCTTGAAAGAAGTGGAAACCACTTTGCATGTGGTGTCCAATCCACCAAAGCATTATAGCCACTGGCAAGGAATGACCACAGCCCTTGCTTCTGGGAGACGTTCATTTTGGAGGAGCAAGAAGGAACTTTTGCACTTCTTATGTTCAGAATCTACTTAGTCTCCTTATGTGATCACAAGTGACTATCTCTGGAACCACAGAATCTGTCCATTTCAGGGCTCCTGCTGTGACTCACAAATCTTTTCCCTCCAGTATTGGCAAAAGGCAGAGCTAAGATAGTTTCATGTGAAATGCCACAATAAACACAGGACTTTATAATCCAAAAGCCCTACACAGGTTTTTTTAAAAAGCTGCAGCATATGCTCATACAAACCTTTAATGAAGACATCTCATGGCTCCTTGAACTGCTCAAAGACTTGGTAAATGGTCTCCTTTGGTTTTCAGCATTTTGTTGTATTGATATGATATCCACCTTTTCAACAGCAGAATAAGGAGGTGATTCTTGGAACTTAAATAATTTAAAGAGGGGAAGTTACCAGTCTTATAACACAGCCATCTCCAAAGTCTCCCCTACTGGCAAGTTCCCCATGTATTCACCAATGATTTGGCCTTAAAAATTTCAAAGCATTTATTATTTATTTTGAGAAAAGGTCTCACATATCCCAGGCTGGCTTCAAACTGGCTATGTAGACAAGGATGACCTTGAATTTCTGATCTTCCTACCTACACCTCCCAAGTGCTGGGATTACAGGTACGTGTCACCAAAGCCTGGTTTACTGAGTGCTCGGGAACTGAATCCAGACCAGGGCTTCATGATGCCAGGCAAGCACTCTACCAACTGAACTACATCACAAGCTCAGCATTGCATTTTTAAAAAAAGACTATGACAAGCAAGGTCTGGTGGTGCAGGCTTGTTACCCCAGCTACTTGGGAGGCTGAGGCAGAAAAATCATACTTTTTAAGGCCTGCTTGTGTTACAGAGACTCTGCCAAAAGTGAATGGCCATCTAAGAAGCTTACAGAGAGGGTATCTGCGGAAGACGTTTTAAGAAAGAAGGTACTGGGGCTGGAGAGATTGCTCAGGGATTACGAGCACTGGCTGCTCTTGCAAAGGACCCAGGTTCAGTTCCCAGCACCCACATGGTGGCTAAGGACCATCCATGATTCCAGTTCCAGGGGATCTGATGCCGTCTTCTGGCTTCCACAGGCACTGCATGCATGTGGTGCTCTTAGAGACTACAGGCAAAACACTCACATACATAAACACACACATATACATATACATATATACATATACATATAAAGAAAGGCGGTATCAAGGGCTAGGGATGTAACTCAGTGGTATACGAGCATCTGGGTTCATTCTCTAGCAGTGCAGAGAAAAAAAGTCAACCAAGAAAATATAGAAAATGAGGGAAAAAAATACTGTTCATTAAAGGAATCAAATACCCTTTTCCTTTAATTCTCAAAATGACCTGCTGATTCCTCTGTTTTCCAATGCACTGATATGTGACAGCCAGCATTAAGCATTTTGCCCTTGCCACTCTTCTTTATCTGTTCTTTCCATTTCTTCTGTGGTTTTGGTTTGTTTGTTTGTCTTTTGTTTTTTGGGTTTTGTTTGTTTTTGAGACAAGGTCTCCCTGTAGCCCCAGCTGGCCTGAAACTCACTATGTGGACCAGGTTGACCTCAATCTCTCAGAGACTGGCCTGCCTTTGCCTCCTGAGTGCTGGGATTAAAGGCGTGCACCACGACCTATGGCCTCTTCTGTGCTTCTTGCAACTGTTAATCATTCTAAACAGAAATCAAGCTTCCCAGAGCCTGTTTCCCAAGTAGTACATGACTTACTGCAAAGAGCTCGCTGCGCTGGTTCTTTCCCCCACCTTGCTCAGACTGTTCTCTTTTTTTCTGCCTTCGCTGTCGAGACATGGAAGGTTCAGATGTAGAGCTGTGCGGCTGTAAACCTGGGTGGATGCTGTCCTGTTTTTCTATAATACATTCACCAGTAACTTCATCCTTAAAAATAACAAAATGAAAGAAATACACACAGAAAATCCCCAGAGCATCTACAACAGTCTCTAGAACTTCAAATGTCTAGAACTTCAAAGGCCCCCACATCTACTTTTAAAATTGCAAAATGGAAATGGGAAGGAAGTATTCTTCTCAAAATGAATGCTTATTGCTGGGCATGGTGAACACCTTTAATCCCAGAACTTGGGAGGCAGAGGCAGGTGATCTCTGATAGGGAGGCTAGCATGGTCTACAGAACTACAGAAAAAAAAAATTAAGTAAAAGTAAAAAGACAACCTACAGAATGGGAGACTATATGAGACTTTTATCTCATAAGGGCCTGGAATCTAGAATGAAGAATTCTTCCAATTTGACAATTAAAAAAAATACACACACACACACATACACACACACACACACACACACACCCCAATTAAAAACTGGCAATGAATCTGGAACACACAGACTATTTCTCCAAAGGAAGTACACGAATGACCAATAAGAATACAAAGATTCTCAACTGTCACTAGGGAGGGACAAACCACATTAAGACCGTATTATACACCCATCAGGATGACAGCTATAGTCACAATGATGGACAACAGGGCTGGGTATGTAGTGCAGTGGCAGAGCACTTGCTTAGCATGTGTGAGGGCCTGTGTTTGATCACCAGCATGGGGAAAAAAAAAAAAAAAAAGATGGACAATAAAGTATTGGTAAAAATTGTAGAGAAAGTAGAACCTTCATATATTACTGCCAGGAAGCAAATGACCATAGTTGCTTTGGAAAATAGCTTTATTACCCCTTTAAAAAGTTAAATATAGGGCCAATGAGATGGCATAGTGAGTAAAAGCTTTGCCATGAATGCCTGATGACCTGAATTCAATTCCTGGAATCCAAGTAAAGGTAGAAGGAGCAAACCAACTCTGCAAAGTTGTCCTCTGGTATCCATGGGTTTCATAGTGCACACACACTCACATACACATCACACATAGTAATAATACATAAAAATTTAAAGTTAGCCGGGCGTGGTGGCGCACGCCTTTAATCCCCCTCTGTGAGTTCAAGGCCAGCCTGGTCTACATAGTGAGTTCCAGGACAGCTGGGGCTACAGAGAGACCTTGTCTCAAAAAGATCAAAAAACAAACAAACAAACCATACACACATTCATAGCAGGGCTAGAGATTTAACTCATTGGTAGAGCACTTGCCTAGCATGCTCAGGGCCCAGGAGTCAATCCCCAACACCATACACACACACACACACACACACACACACACACACACACACACACACACACATCAAAGCATTATCCTTAGAAACATACAGGGAAATTTATTTGACAATAAAAAGATACTGAGGCTGGAAAGATGGCTCAGTGGTTAAGAGAGCTTACTGCTCTTGCAGAGGACCCAAGTTCAGCTCAGAAAGTGACTTACAACTCCATGTAACTCCAATTCCCAGGGATCAGATGCCCTCTTTTGACCTCTATGGGCTCCTACATACATATGGTGCAAATACATACTCTTGGCCAAACACATACATACATATTTTTTAAAAGAATGTCGAGCCAGGTGTGGTTGTGCACTCCTTTAATCCTAGAACTAGGGAGGCAGAGGCAGGCAGATCTCTGTGAAATCAAGGCCAGCCTGGTCTACATAGCGAGTTCCAGGCCAGCTGTGGCTATAGGGAAACCCTGTCTCAAAAAAAAGAAAAAAAACTAACATGCTACACCATGGAAAACATTAAACATTATATGAAGTAAAGAAACCAGACACAAAATGCCATATATCATATGACTCCAGTTATGCTCAGAATAGGCAAATCCATAGGGACAAATGCTGCCAGGCTTGGGAGTGAGGGAGAATGGAGAGTGACTGTTACTGAGTAAGGTTTTGTTCATTTGTTTGTTTTGCTAGATAATGAAAATACTCTTCCACCTTAAACTGGCGCAGCAAATTACTGACTTTCCTAACATAGCTAGAGTATACCCACACCTCTGCAACCACAATTTCCAGTTCTCTCTCTGAAACCCACCCTTGTATATAACACTCACCTGGTCCTCTGGCTTTTGGTCTATGTTTGGGGGCATCATCAGTTCATTCCGTTCCCCGTCTCTATCATCAGAACAACATCTGGGAAGCAGGTTTTGAGGCTGAGCACTGGACTTGGTACTATCCTGTAGCCTCTCCTCTGTCTCGTGAGAAATGTTGCACTGGCTGTCTGTCTTGTTAGAAGCAGACATGTGTCTTGGTTGATTCTCCTGAACTAAGTCTTCATTCTCTGAGTCCCTCCTTTCTGCAGGTAAGATGTCAATGTTTACCCTACTGATCGTGGCTAGTGACTCTGTAGTACTGCTCACGTCTGGTTTGCCAGTGTGGTCTTTCAGATTAGCAGGTAATTTCAAGGGACAAATGGCCACTGGTTTCTCTTGAAACAAACATTTGTTTTCACCCTGGGTGAAAAGATGTTTCCAAGTTACTACAGCACTTCATATTATTTACAAAAATTAACTCAAAATGGAATAGCAGGTTCCTCAAAAAGCTAAGCACAAAGCCAGGCGTGGTGGCGCACACCTTTAATCCCAGTACTTGGGAGGCAGAGGCAGGCAGATCTCTGTGAGTTCAAGGCCAGCCTGGTCTACATAGCGAATTCCAGGACAGCTGGGGCTACAGGGAGACCCTGTCTCAAAAAACCCAAAAAAGAGAGAGAGAGAGAGACAGAAATCAACACACAAAATTAGTTGCCTTTCTATACACTGAACAATTGGAAATTACAAAATAATCATATTTATAATTACATCAAAAATGTTAGGCGTGGTTGTGCATGCCTTTAGTTCCAGTACTCAGGAGGTAGAAGCAGGTGGATCTCTATGAGACTGAGGCCAGTCAGTCTACACAGTGAGTTCCAGGCCAGCTGGGGCTTTAGGGAGACCCTGTCTCAAACAGACAAAATACAAAACAAAACAAAAAACCTAGGAGTTAACTAACGAAGTAAGATACTGTGAACCAGAGACTGAAAAACATTATTAAAAGAAAGTAACGAAGACATAAATAATGCCCTCTGCTCAGGGATTAAAAGATTTAAATTTTTTAATGTGTATGAGTGTATTGCCTGAATGTGTATAAGTGCACCCGAGTCGTGCAGTGCCTGTGGAGGTCAGAAAAAGGCATCAGATCCCCTGGAATTGGAGTTACAGATAGTTGTTAGCCATCATGTGGGTGCTGGGAATCGAATCTGGGTCCTATGCAAGAGCAACCAGTGTTCTTAACCACTGAGCCATCTTTCCAGCCCCAAGATTTAATGTTTTAACAATACCTAGAACAATAGATTATACCTATAGATTCAGTAGAATCTCTATTGAAATTCAGTGACATTTTAACTGAAAGAGAAGACCACAACCTACAATTGATAAACAAAACAATCTCGAAGAACAAAGCCAGAGGAAGACTCACAGTTCCTAATTTCAGAACTCTATATAAAGCTAAATAATCAAACCAAAGTGGTACTGAAATTAAGACAGACACATTGACCAATGGAACAGAATAGAAATCCCAGAATTAAACCCTACATACATGATCAAATGATTATTGACAGGGAGAATGACCATTTGTGTCAGTCCATTTTCTTTACTATAACTGAATACCACAGCCTGGGTAATTTATTGCACATAAAAGCTTATTCATTTCATAGTTCAGAGGATGTACAGTCCCAGATAAAGGACCACAGTTGGCCATGGCCTTATTGCTGATGGAGAATCTTTGAAGTGTCCCAAGTTTTCATAGAGACTCACATAGTAAAAGGAACATACCCAAGAGACAGCCAAGCTGGCTTTTATGACAAGCCCAGTCTCAGAAGAAACCATTAAACCGTAAGTTGCCTCTTAAAGGGCTAGCCTTGCCTCATGACCTGGTCTCACCTCCTAATACTGCACATGAATTTTGGTGGAGACATTCAAGAACTAGCAATATTCACTGGAGGGAAGGATGGGTTTTTTTCAAAAAATTGTGCCAAGGGCTGGAGAGATGGTTCAGTGGTTAAGAGCACTGGCTGCTCTTGCAGAGGAACTGGGTTCAATTCCCAGGACCCACATGGAAGCTAACAACTCCAGTTCCAGGGGATATGATACCCTCTTCTGGCCTCCATGGGCACTGCACACTTACATACATTCAGGCAAAAGCCTCATACACATAAAAAATAAAATAAAATTTTAAAAATTGTGCCAAGAAAATTGTGTTTCTACACACAAATAAGTTAAGTTCTGCCTTACCTAACACCACATATAAAAAATTAACTCAAGCTAGGCATGTTGGCACATGCCTTTAATCCCAGCACTTGGGAGGCAGAGGAGGTGGATCTCTATGAGTCTGAAGCCAGCCTGGTCTACATAGCGAGTTCCAGGCCAACTGGGGCTACAAGGAGACCGTGTCTCAAAAAGACAAAAAAAAAAGAAAAACCTCAAAATGGATTAAAAACTTAAATGTAAGAGTCAAAACCATAAAACTCTTTGAAGGAAACAGGGCAAAAGCTTCATGAATTTGGCACTGATTTCTTAGACATGACACCAAAGGCCGAGGGTAACAAGAGAAAAAATGTACAAGTTAGACTTTGTGAAAAAAAAATTGCGTATCAAAAGAGTAAAAAGATAAACCATACAACGGGAGGAAACTCATAAATCATGACTCTGATAAGGACTGATGGCCAGAATAGAGAGGACTCCTAAAGTCAACAACAAAAACAGACAACCCTAAGCAAAATAGGCAAGGAATCTGCACAGACATTTCTCCCAAAAGGGTGTGAGCATGAACAAGACCCATACAAACTTAGGCAGACAAAAACCCTGCACAGAACTGTGGAAATAAATAGCAAGCCCCAATCTTAATCAAAGAATGATTGGCAGCTGATTACTGCTGGGTGAGAAAGAGCTGATCTTCTTGAAGAGAGAGACTCTAGATAGGCTGACTAAACCCCAGTAGATGAACTTGCACTGAGGGACATCTTGGGACACTAACTTTACATAATAGACCTTAACACAAATGACAGAATGTATGAACTCCAGTGTGGGAGGGGAGGGCTAGGGGAGGGTGCCAAAGGGGAAGGAGGAAGGGAGTATAAAGATGATTTTATGTATGAAATACACAAAAATCCAATTAAAAATTTTATGTATATATATAAAAGTTTTATATACAAAAACAAGAAAAGGAAAGAAAAACATACTAAATGAAAGAAGCCAGACATAAAAGGCCACATATTATATGATTGCATTTATATGAAAATACTCAGGACAGGTAAACGCAGAGAAAACACATCCATGGTTAGCAGGTGGAGGGGGAAACAGGGCATGCCTGTTCAATGTGTGAAGGGTTTCCTTTGAACTGATGAAAATATTTTGGAACTCAGTAAGAAGTGAAAGTTGCACACTGCGAATGTGCTGAGTGCACATGACTATCCACATTGAAAAGCTTATGTAGGGCTGGATGCTTATGTGGTTCAGTGGTCAAGAATGCTTGTAGCACCAGGTGTGGTGGTGCACGCCTATAGTCCCAGCACTTGGGAGGCAGAGGCAAGCAGATTTCTGTGAGTTCGAGGCCAGCCTGGTCTACATAGTGAGTTCCAGGTCAGCTGGGGCTACAGGGAGACCCTCTGTTTCAAAAAGACCA
>NW_008354534.1:404357-415754 GCF_000622305.1 Nannospalax galili
TATAGTTCTAAAACTGATGTAAAAACTCTAGTTCTGTTCTAGCACATCTTCAGAAAATATAAATTTGAAAAAGCAAAAAAAAAAAAAAAAAAATGCTTGTTGGAAGCAAGCCAGGCATTCTTCAAATATTTGTAACTCCACCTGAGGGATCCAATGACCTCTTCTGACATAGATGCACACAACTGTGTGCACCCACACACACGTGAGCATACACTCACACAGAAACACACACACCAACAATAAATAAAAAATTTTAAATGGTTTATATTATATAAATTTCATCTAAAAAAGATCTAAAAAGTGATACTGACTTTGTGAATAGTTTGACAGCCTACCAGGGACAAAATGAGCAAAAACAATCACCTTCATCAGTATTATTTCTTTAAAATCAAGAAGTAAGTACATAATGAATCTCTAGAAAAGCACAGTCATTTCCACATAAAATTATTTGCCTAAATAACATATTTAAATAGAGTTTCTAAAACATTGTTCTTTTAAAAGCAGCATACCATCACATGTGTGGTGAAGCCCTCAGTAGAGTGTGGTTGAGGGTGGAGTACTTCATTTGACTCTGCCTTTCTGCAAACCACTGGAGGAGCAGGTTTGGCTCTGGAGTCGCCATTTTTAACATTATTTTTGGAAGTTTTTCTTTATAAAGAAGAAAAGAAAGGGTTATTATCAACATGGTGGCCTTTTTTTGTTTGTTTTTGGGAACTCACTATGTAGACCAGGCTGGCTTCAATCTTACAGAGATCCACCTACCTCTGTCTCCCAGAGTGCTAAGATTAAGCTGTGTACCACCAGGCCCAGCTATGATTAATGGCTTTAAAGCATATATGAAATGTGTGGATACATTACACTTCCTTATAGAACTGCATCATTTCACATAGCACAGTCTTCACAATCTAGGGGACGTTTTCTTTTAAATAATGAAGGTCATAAGAAACAAAGAAAAAACTGAACTATCATATACCCAGGAGAGGTTAGGGAAACTTGAGAACTAAATGTAATACAGTACCTTGGACTGAACCCTGGAACATCAAATGGAAACATTAAAGGAAAAACCAGCAAAAGTCGATGAAAGTCTGAGGTTAATCAATAGAAATATACCAACGTTGGCTGGTTTCTTAGTTTAAATTTTTTTCAATTAAAAGATATTTTAAAATTTATTTTAATTAATTAATTTTTTATGTGTATGAGTGTTCTATCTGAATGTAAATACACCTCCATCATGCAATGACTGTGGAGGCCAAAAGGGGGTGTTGGATCCCCTGGAACTGGAATTATGAATAACTGTTAGCTGCCATGTAGATGCTGGGAACTGAACCAGGGTCCTCTAAAAGAACAGCCAATGCCCTTAATCGCTAAGCCATCTCTCCAGCCCAATTTACTTATTTTTATTTTACATGTATGAGTATTCTGCAAGCATGTATGTAAGTGGGCCCATGTCACACAATGCCCATAGAGGCCAGAAGAGGGCATCAGATCCCCAGGAACTGGAATTACAGATGGTTGTTAGCCACCATGTGGGTGCTGGGTCTGCCTGCAGGATCCTTCTGCCTCTGGCTTGTGGAACATGTTCCACAAATGAAAACAGGTGTTGTTCCTCTTTGCATGTTTGTAAAAGTCTGGTCTTGTCAAGCCCAATCATTCACGTACATTTTTTTCCGTTTCTTTTTTTAAAAAATATTTTATTTGCTGGATGTGGTGGTGCACACCTTTAATCCCAGCACTTGGGAGGCAGAGGCAATATCTGTGAGTTCAAGGCCAGCCTGGTCTACTTAGTTCGTTAAATGCTAGCTAGTGCTACAGGGAGATCCTGTCTCAAAAAACAAAACAAAACAAAAAAATATATATTTATTTATTTATTATGTTTATTGTATGTGTATGAGTGTATTGCCTGCATGTATGTAAGTGCACCCATGTCATGTAATGTCCATGGAGGTCAGAAGAGGGAGACAGATTTCCTGGAACTGAAGTTATTGACAGTTGTTAGCTTCCATGTGGGAACCAAATCCAGTTCCTCTACATGAGCAGCCAGTGCTCTTAACCATTTAATGGAGCCATTTCTCCAGCCTGTTTTTTGTTTTGTTTTCTATGACAGGACTTCACTATGTAGCCCTGGATGGCCTGGAACTCGCTATGTAGCACAGGCTGGCCTCAATCTCCCAAAGATTCTTCTGCCTCTGCCTCCTGAGTGCTGTATTAAAGGAGTGAGCCACCATACCCAGCTTCCAGTTCCATTTTCTTTTTTATTACATTTATTAAGTCAGGGGGGGGCACACATGCATGTGTAGAAGTCAGAAGAAAACTTCTGAGCATCAGTTCTCTTTCTACCATGTAGAGTCCAGGGATTCAACTCAGGTTGTCAGGCTTGGCAGCAAGCTCCTTTACCTGCTAAGCCATCTCACCAGCCCCTCTCAATGGTTATTTAGATTTCTGATTTCAGCAGTTATACAAACTTCAGTATTTTCTTTATTCTGTTTCTGTGGAACTAGGAATTAAGCCCAGGGCCTTGTACACAAACGGCAAGCAACTCTACCACTAAGCTAATTCCCAGGCTATTTTTAACTTGGGGACAAGGTCTTACTAAGAAGCCCAGCATGACTTGAATTCACCATTACCTGGGCAGGCCTTTTACTTGTGGCTCTCCTGTCTTTGTCTTGAGAAGCTAGGATTGTAGGCCTGTGCCACCAGATCTACAACCTGTATTTGGAAGGTGCCAGAATTTGTCACTCTAAAATATGTGACTTTGGCATAAGGATTATTTTTAACTACAAGTACCTAAAAACCAGCAGGCATAGCCAAGAGTGGTGGTCCAAGCTTATAATCCCAGCACTTTGGAGGCAAAGACAAGTAGATCAGTTATTCAAGGCCTGCCTGAGTTGCCTAGCAAGTTCTAAGGCAGTATGGGTTACATAACACATAAGACCCGTCTTAAAAAAACAAAATTTTTTTTAAAAAGCAGCATAACATGGACTAAGGTCCTGAGTTAGATACTTAGCACTACAAAACAAACAACAACAACAAAAAAAACAGTAAGTAAGGCTGGGGGTATAACTCAGTGGTGGTGCATGCCTTAATCCCAGCACTTGGGAGGCAGAGGCAGGCGGATCTCTGTGAGTTCAAGGCCAGCCTGGTCTACATAGTGAGTTCCAGGACAGCTGGGGCTACAGGGAGCCCCTGTCTCAAAAAGCCAAAAAAAAAAAAAAAACAACAAGAAAGCAAGAAGTCCAAAAAGGACAGGAACGAGTGTGGCGTGCTGATCTCCTGCTGCTAGAGAGAAGGCTCAGAAGTGAAGAGCACTGGCTGCTCTTGCAGAGGATCTGGGTTCGATTCCCAGCAACCACAAGGTGGCTAATAATCATCGTAACTCCAGATGCCCTCTTCTGACCTCTGAGGGCATTGCATGACATAGGTGCACTTGCATGCATGTAGGCAATGTACTCATACACATAAAATAAAAATAATAAATAGTTTTTAAAAAAGAGAATGCAAACCTGATGCTCTAGGATCAGGGATCACTTTCTTTCAGGGGGATAGCCACTAGTAATTTGCCCATGATCTAGTAAATTACCCCCTACACAGAAAATGCAGGCAACTCTAATTAAACTTTTTTTACAAAAAAGGGGAGGATTGGAAAGGATTCCAGGGGGAGCAGAAAGGGGATAGAGGGGAGTGGGGTAAATATGGTCAAGTACATCATACACATGTGTGAAATTGTCAAAAAAATTATTATTTTTAAAAAAGAATGGAAAGTTGAGGCAGAGAGAATTGTGCTAAGTGGATCTTATTAGAGAACCCAAACCTTCCCTCAACCTCTCCATACAGTTTCTTCTGCACAGCTGCCTCGTGTCCTTCCTAGTATAAATACATTTAGGTTTTACTACTTTCTGGGTCTTAACTTCTTTATAAGACTTACTTTATTTAAGAAACAAAGTTTTTGATAAATAATTTTTCTTCTATTAATTCCTTATGTTAGTGAAATTCTGAGGCCCAGGTCAAAGCACTGAGGGGTAAACTTTTGCCTCCTTACAGATTCTAGGCATGCACCTTACTTCATGTTTAAAAGAACTCACCATAAATTTTTGCATATGAAAATGGAGAAGCTGCCCTCTTTTACCCCATCTGCTTAGCCTAGCTATTTGGAAAGGAAGTATCTTACGCCTTTGTGGCCTCCAAAAATAATGAGATTTGGTGTTTTATGTAGGGCTGCCTCAGGATGCTCCTCACAGAGGGTCTCTCCTCAGGCCTTCTGCTTAGCATTGTTCTGATCAGCTCTGCCAGCTCCGGGCTATAAACTCTTGGCATTGGTGGCAACTACAAAGAAAAAGAATCTTGTAATGATAATGTTCTTATAAAACAAAGTAAAACATGGCACAGATTTCCCAATGTTTAAATATCATAACATTATATATACATTTTTTTTTTGTTTTGTCTTTTTGAGACAGGGTCTCCCTCTAGCCCCAGCAGTCCTGGAACTCATTATGTAGACCAGGCTGATCTCGAACTCTCAAAGATCCACCTGCCTCTGCCTCCCAAGTGCTGGGATTGAAGGCGTGCACCACCACGCCCGGCTATATATACATTTTTAATATTATTTAAAGCCATATATCCACAGACATAGAAAACAGCTAGCATATTAGCTCTTATATTAGTCTTATAATATAGGGCTGGAGAGTTGGCTCAGTGGTTAAGAGCACTGGCTGCTCCTGCAGAGGACCTGGGCTCAATCCCTAGCACCCACACAGTGGTTAACAACCATCTGTAACTCCAGTTCCAGGGGACTCCAACTTCCTCTTCTGACCTTCAGGCATTGCATAACATGAGTACACTTACACACATGCAGGCAACACACTCACACACATAAAATAAAAATAGTAATTTTTTTAAAAGAAGTATATTGGTATTCTGGCTATGATAACAAGTGCTAAGATTGTAGAAGTATTTCTTTCAGCTCAGCAGTCCCATTTGAGAACTTTCTTTTTTATATATAAGAGCACAAGTTTTTCTTTCTTTTTTCTTTTTTTTTTTGGTCTTTTTTTGAGACAGGGTCTCCCTGTAGCCCCATCTGCCCTGGAACTCACTATGTAGACCAGGCTGGCCTTGAACTCACAGAGATCCACCTGCCTCTGCTTCCCAAGTGCTGGGATTAAAGGCGTGCACCACCATGCCTGGCAAGTTTTTCTTTTTTTTAAAAAAATTTATGCCAGGAATGTTGGCCCATGCCTTTAATCCCAGAACAGAGTTCAAGGTGAGCCTGGTTCACATAGTGAGTTCAAGGCCAGCTGGGGCTACTAGGAGAGCCTGTCTCAAAAAAGACCAAAAAAAATAAAAATAATTTATTATTTGTATTTTATGTGTATGAGTGTTTTGCCTGCATGTATGTAAGTGCACCTGTGTCATACAATGCCTATGGTGGTCAGAAGAGGGTGATGAATCTCCTGGAACTAGTTATGGACAGTTGTTAGCTGCCATGTGGGTGCTGGCATTCGAACCCACATCCTCTATAAGACCAACCAGTGGTCTTAACTGCTGAGCCATCTCTCCAGTCCCTCTTTTTCTTCTTTTAAATTTTATTATTAGAAGCCAGGCATGGTGGTGCATGCCTTTAGTCCCAGGACTTGGGAGGCAGAGGCAGGTGGATCTCTGTGAGTTCAAAGCCAGCCTGGTCTACATAGTGAGTTCCAGGTCAGCTGGGGCTACAGGGAGACCCTGTCTCAAACCCACCCCCAGACCAAAAAAATTATTATTAGAATATATATATGCAGGTGCATGTATTTAAGTCAGAGAACTAACTCAGGTTGTCAGGCTTGTATAGCAAGCACCTTTACCCACTCTACCATCTCACTGGCCCAGGAGCACAAGTTTCTAAAGACCAGAATATTCAGTGCAGTATAGGTCTTGCAGAAGTCAATAATTAGAAACAAAATGTTCATCTACAGGGGACTTATGAAATAAGCCATGTTATGTTATTCATATGAAATACTAGGCCTTGCTTGAAAAATAAAACAACTTAGAAGCACTAACCATTAGGTCCCAAAAGTAAACTGTATACCACTGTATACAGTGTGATTCCATTTTGGTTTCCTTTTTTAAGTACTTGTATATAAGCACCTATACACACCCAGAGTTAAATCTGTTTAAAAGAAAGAAAAGCTAGGAGGTCTTGCAGGTTAGCAGTGATTATCATCAAGACACAAAAATGGAGAAGGACATTTTATTCCTTTTTATTTTGTTCTTTTAGTAGTATAATTGAAAAATTTTACTTGTACACTTTAAAAAATATTTTTCAAATTAAAAAATTAAATGGGGGGCTGGAGAGATGGCTCAACAGAGGACCTGCATTCAATACCCAGCACCCACATGGCAGCTAAAAACTATCTGTAACTCCAGTTCCAGGGGAATCTGATGCCTTCTTCTGACCTCCGCAGGCACTGTATGACACAGGTGCACTTACACACATGCAGGCAATATACTCAAACACATTAAAAAAATAAAAATAGATAAAATAAAATAAATGGGTTCTGGGATAATCTTTAAAACATCCTAAGTGGCTTAGGACCTTAGAACTTAATGGCACACAGACAGCTGTGTTGGTACATGCCTGTAATCCCAGCGAGTGGAGGCTGAGGCAGTAGGATGGTGAGTTTGAGGCCAGCCTGGGCTACATACTGAGATCTTGTCTCAAAAGATAAACAAAACTTAATCAAGTATGGCGGCCCCAAACTGCAAAGGACAACTAGGCTCACAAACACAATATATGAAGTTAGTCTCTCTGGCATCCATGTCTGCATGAAGCCATCCACAGTTCTTAATCAGCAATGATGACAAGCACCAGAGGACAAGTTAAACAGCATGATTCACTGCACACAGGACTGATTCAACCATGGGCCACTTAGAGACACTGCAGCCTCGCCTCTCCGAGCACCTGAACATCTGCAGTTGCAGGGGGAAGTTTCCAAACGGCCAGCTCTTTGGAGCCATTCAGTCACTTTTACAAATTAAGAAATATTAATCTCTTCTCAATTTCAACCTTTCCCACAGAAGGGACCCAATATTCCTAACTATTCATTCTGTTTTAATGATTATTGATCAATTAATCAAAATTGTCAGTGGGAACTTGGAATATAGCTCAGTGGTAGAGTGCTTACCCAGTATGCACAAAATCCTGGGTTTGACCCCTAGCACCAAAAAATAATTAGTATTGATTTTGTCAGTAGGTAGTTACAAAACGGCACTATATAAATCCTGTTCAATTAGTTGTAGATTTTTTTTTTACCTTTCCTTCAATAATCCGATAAACTAAAGAATTCATGTCTTTTGCATTGAAAGCATGCCTCAGGGTGGCCATTTCATAGACACAGCATCCCAAAGCCCAAACATCAGACTACAAGAGAAAAATAGTAAATGGTTAAATGTTGAAATACTTTTACTTACATTTTTCCTCTACACACACCTACTCAGTACACATACACATGCACGCACACACACACACACACACACACACACACACACACACACACACACATTCTTCAAACTGATTCATAGCTAATTCTGCTTTAACTACTCATATGGGCTCTGAGAATCTGAATATGCTCCTGAGACACGGTGAGCCAGCATACACCTTTACAGTCGTATGTGCCCTACCTTATAGTTGTAGGGTTTGTTTGAGAACAACTCAGGGCTCATGTAATAGGGTGTGCCAATGAGGGTGCTTGCCATGTCGCCATGATTCTCCAACACTCGGGCAATCCCTAGGTCACCCACTTTGATGATGTTTGTTCTTGTTAGGAAGACGTTCTGAGTTTTTAGATCTCGATGAAGAATATGTTTCTCATGTAAATACTGAAAAGAGAGATAAAATTTCATTACACATACATATACACATAAGAAATTAGCTGCTGATCTGGCTTATCAGTAATTACATGGGTTAAAAAGCCTTTGTTATCTACCAAGCAAACACCACTGCTCTGTAATATCTAAGAGATCTAATTTACAACCCTCAAAGTAAGAAAATTAAGCTCCAGAGGCTGGAGATATGGCTCAGTTGACAAAATACTTACCACACAAGCATGAGGACCTGAGTTAGACTCGCCACTACTCTGTAAAAAGCCAGGCGTGCTGGCACACACCTATCTGCCTAGCACTGGGAAGGTGAAGACAGAAGCTTGCTGCCTAATCAGTGAGTTCTTGTTCACTGAGAGACACTGTCTCAAAACAGAAGGTGAAAAGCAATAGAGAAAGACATCTAACATTGACCTCTGGCCTCCACACATGCACTCGCACATGTGTGTACACATACATGAATATGTACAAACGCCACACATACAGAGACACAAAGAAAATTAAGTTCCATGTAAGAGTTGGTATGGTACCTTCTGGAATTGTTTCCTGGTACCTTGACAATTGTACCATTTTAGCAGTACATGATATAGTTAAAAAATATGCTTATATCCATCCGGGTGTGGTGGCGCACACCTTTAATCCCAGCATTCCGGAGGCAGAGGCAGGAAGATCTGTGAGACCAGGCCTGCCTGGTCTACATAGCGAGTTCCAGGCCAGCTAGGGCTACAGAGACACCCTGTCTCAAAAAGACCAAAAAGAAAAAAAAAAATATGCTTATAAGACAAGTGTGGTGGTTTAGGTCTATAATCCCAGCATTTGGGAGACTGAGACAGGACTGCTGTGAGTTCAAGATCAGCTTGAGCTACAGAGAGTTCCAGACTACCTTAGACTAAAGTGAGACCACCACCCCCATAAAGGTACAACAACTTACATAAAGTCAGATGTGCATTCCTCTCAGACCTATGAAATCCTAAACTTAACGTTTTTAATTACAACAAAATCATTTTACTTAAGAGAGTAACTGAGGGGTATGGAGAGATAGCTCAGCAGTTAAGACCACTGGCTGCTCTTGTAGAAGACCTGGGTTCAGTTCCCAGCACCCACAAGGTGGCTAACAACTGTCTGTAACTCCAGTTCCAAGGGAGTAGATGTCCTCTTCTGACTTCTGTGGCCATTGCATGACATGGATGCACTTAGATGCATAAGTGCAATACACTCAAACATATAAACTAAAAATAACAAACACCTTTCTAAATGTTTAAAAAAAAGAGCGTATCTGAGAGGATGGTATACTCAGGAGGCAGGTATAGACAGATCTCTTTGAGTTTGAGGCTATCCTGATCTACCTATCAAGTTCCAGACCAGTCAGGGTTATACAGTAACACTATTGAAAGAGAAAAGAGAGAGAGAGAGAGAGAGAGAGAGAGAGAGAGAGAGAGAGAGATCTGAGAATTTAAACAAGGTTAATTAATTTTGTCCAAGTCTGCCTACTTCCTGAGTGATGCTTCAGGTATGTATCACTTTGAGGTATACACGTATTAAAACAAATCTGTTTTGCATTTCCACCCACTCTGCTGAAGCCTACAGTACAGGAATACTAACTGGCCCAGCCAGCTTTCAATGTGACACAGCTGACTGCTGAAAGGACACATAGTCATCCTTTGTTCTCTGTCTACTCAAGGCTCTTAAAATTACGTTGCTATAAATACTAAATGCATGAAGAATTGGCAACTCCTATAATGATACATGAAATCTGTGTCTACTTCAACATAGCGATCACCTACCCAGCAACATTTCCATGCCATAGCAGGAAGGACTGGGTCCAGATTATAAATGGATTTTTAAAAATATTTATTATTTTTATTTTATGTGTAGGAGTGTATTGCCTGCATGTACATGAGTGCACCCATGTTGTGCAATGCTGCGGAGGTCAGAAGAGGGCTTCAGATTCTCCTAGAACTGGAGTTAAGGACGGTTCGTAGTTACCACGTGGGTGCTGGGAATCGAACCCTGGTCCTCTGCAGAAGCAGTCAGTGCTCTTAACCGTTGAGCCATCTCTCCAGCCCCATAAATGGATTTTTTAAAAAGCTTTTTTCGGCTGGGCATGGTGGCACACACCTTTAATCCCAGCACTCGGGAGGCAGAGGCAGGCGGATCTCTGTGAGTTCAAGGCCAGCCTAGTCTACATAGTGAGTTCCAGGACAGCTGGGGCTACAGGGAGACCCTGTCTCAAAAAGACCCCCCCCCAAAAAATTTTTTTTTCATGTAAGCATTTGAGAAAGGTTTCCTAAAATATGTAGATATTATTCTGGGACTGATGACTGTGCTGAGCTGTTCAAATCTGAAAGCAAAGCTGTTTTAGCGTAAAGTAAGCTAGGCTCAGAGCAAGGGCCCTGCTACCTCTAAACAGAACCATGAAGAGTTAACCTTAACAACCCCTGGCTGCAATCTAATTTAGGGCATCCTAACACCACTGTAGAAAATTCCACTCTTTAAAGAGCAGGCTCAGGGATTGTGGAGATGGCTCAGGGTAAAGTGTTGCCTACAGGAGCATGAGGACCTGAGTCTGGATCACCAGCACCCATGTTAAAAACAAAAGACCCATCAGGCATGGAGGCAGAGGCAGGCAGATCTCTGTGAGTTCAAGGCCAGCCTGGTCTACATAGTAAGTTCCAGGACAGCTAGAGCCTACAGGGAGACCCTGTCTCAAAAAGACCAGAAAAAAAAAAAAAAAAAAAATTTTTCTGCTGGGCAGTCAGAGATCTTAACCCAACACACGGTGGGGGTGTGGGGAGAACAGGCAGATCCAGGAGTTCACTGGACAGCTAGCCTAGCTGAATTGGTGAATTCAGTGAAAGATCCTGTTTCAAAAACTAAGGTGGAGCTGGGCCTGGTGGCGCACACCTTTGATCCCAGCACTTGGGAGGCAGAGGCAAACTGATCTCTGTGAGATCAAGGCCATCCTGATCTACACAGTGAGTTCTAGGTCAGCTGGGGCTACAGGGAGACCTGTACCCAAACAACAACACAAAAAAAAACCCTAAATAAACAGGGGCTGGAGAGATGGCTGTTCTTGCAGAAGACCTGGGTTTGAATCCCCGCACCCACATGGTGGCTAACAACCATCTGTAACTGCAGTTCCAGGGGATCTGATGCCCTCTTCTGTCCTCTGTGGATACTGTATGACACAGGTGCACTTACACACATGCAAATAATACACTCATACACATTAAAAAAAAAAACTGAATAAATAAAACAAATAAGGTGAAGAAGCTGTCAAGGAAGACAACCCAATGTCAACCTCTGGTCTGCACATGTGCACACATGAGCAAGTGAACCACACACACACATGCACACACACACACACACACACACACACACACACACACTGCTGGATAGCTTTAGTGTCAACTTGACACACCTGGGTTGAGGGAGCCTCAGTGTGGGAACTGCCTCCATTGGACTGGCCTGTGGCCATGTCTGAAGGGCATCTTCTTGATGAGTGATGTGGGAGGGCCCAGCCCACTGTGGGTGGTGTCACCCCTGGGC
>NW_008354534.1:415962-419381 GCF_000622305.1 Nannospalax galili
GCGCATGCATATATGTGGGAGTTCACACACACACACACACACACACACACACACACACACACACACACACACACACATACACGTAGACTCAGACCTCCCAAGTTTGACTCCTAGTGACCCATGCCTGCTTTGCACAGACAAGTCCCAAGAAGAGACAACTGACACTGTAAAACTTAGTCCTCAGCAAAATAATGAACTGTCTGCCTAACCATCCAGATGTGAGCTCCACACAGGTGTCCCACTTGATAAGACCTACACAGCCAGGGCAACATGACATTGAAACACTGCCTGGCTGCCCGTGTGGAAACACTTCACACAAAAGCAGCCCTTAGGGGCTGGAGAGATGGCTCAGCAGTTAAGAGCACTGACTGCTCTTGCAGAGGACCCGGGTTCAAGTCCCAGCACCCACATGGTGGCTACAAGTTTCAGGGGAGTCCAAAGCCCTCTTCTGACCTCCTCGGCATTGCACGACACGGATGCACTCACATACATGCAGGCAATACACTCATACACATAGAATAAAAATAATAAATAAAACACTTAAAAAAAAGAAAAAGCAGCCCCTAATGCTACCTTTGTGCAAACCGTTCCTTGCTACTGCCTCGCTGCTGTGGCTCTATGGTTAACAAATTCTTTCATTCACAGCCCATATGTCACTAGTCTGTCATGTGGTCCCTGGCACAGCAAGATCCACCTGCCATCTTCCTGTACCTGAAGCATGCAGGAGGCTCCAAGTGTGACACAGTACCTGCAGAGCCATGGCGATCTGCACAAACCACTCCACCACCTGACTCTCAGGCAAAAGCTGCCCTTTCTGTTCCTTGAGCTTCCGGTACAGATCTCCTCCTTCGCAGAAGCCCATGACAATGTAGAGCAGGCCATCTCCTCCCTCCCACGACTCTTTGTAGGTGACAATGTTGGGGTGCTTCAGCTGAGACAAGAGCTGAGCTTCCTGTTCAGCAGCTTGCCGCTCTCGGCTGGAGGCATTTCGGAGGTTCAGTTTTTTGATGACATACTAACAAAGAAAATGCATATTTTTACAATATGCAAGAAAACATACAGTTTCTAGGTTCATAAGTAACTAAGAGTTCTCATGAACTCTTCAAAACCAACCTTCTAGAGCCTGTCAGACAACATACTGATTAGTTTTTCAGAACACATAAAACTGCCAGTGGTGGTGGCGCTGCAATAGGGTACACTGGAGATGGGGAGGACGGGACCAGAACTGCTGGAAATGTTTTACCACTTAGTCCAGCTTAGACTTCTGGTTACACGGGATGACAAAACACCCTACCCTTTCCATCTGCATCTCACAAATTCATTGAGCCTGAAATCTTGGCTACTTTGGAGGCCAAGGCTGTAGGATTACTTGGGCCCAGAAAGTTGGGGCCAGTCTGGACAACACAGTGAGACCCTATCTCTAAAAGGTGAGGGGAGTGGGCTGGAGAGATGGCTCAGTGGTTAAGAGTACTGGCTGCTCTTGCAGAGGAACTGGGTTTGATTCCCAGCACCCACATGGCAGCTATCAACCATTTGTAACTCTAGTTCCAGGGGATCCAACATCCTCTCTGGCCTCTATGGGCATTGCACACATGTGCTGCACTTACATACATACAGGCAAAACACTCAGATGCGCCAGGCATGGTGGCGCACACCTTTAATCCCAGCACTCGAAAGGCAGAGGCAAGTGGATCTCTGTGAGTTCAAGGCCAGCCTGGTCTACGTAGTGAGTTCCAGGATAGCTGGGGCTACAGGGAGACCCTGTCTCAAAAAGAGCCCCCCCCCAAAAAAAACCCACTCATATGCATAAAATTAAATTTAGGGGAATTAGCAAGATGGCTCAGTGGGTAAAAGGCATGCGCCATCAAAACCTGACTTACCTGAGTTTGATTCCCCAGGACCCACATGATGAATGGAAAGAACCAACTCCCACAAGGTGTCCTCTGACTTCTCACATACACCATGGCACACCCATACCCCCCCCAATAAAAATAAATACCTGTAAATTTAAAAAAATACAAATTCAGCGGCATGTGGTAGTGCATGACTTTAATCCCAGCACTCAGGAGACAGAGGCAGGTGGATTGTTGTGGTATCAGGGCCAGACTAGGATGGCCTACATAATGAGTCCCTGGCTAGCTAGGGCTACATAGTGAGAACCTGTCTCAAAAAACAAAAGCAAAAAATACAGTTTCACCAAAGGTTATTGAAGCAATCATAAAATTTGTTAGAGATTCCTTAACCTCTAAGTTCTTCCTACAAAGGAGCCTTAAGACATGGATTGAATCTATATCTGCTGACAGAATAGGTGTATGACACACTTTATATATTCAAATGGACCCATGGCCCAACAAAGTTTAAAAAAACTGCTGGTCCTCCACATCATTTCCACTTAAAAAATCAAATCTGCTAACATCTAACATACTGTCCTCAATCAACTCAAAGATCACATAAACCATAAACACGTACATACATGGGTTTCAGTAAGTATGAACTGCTGAAACCAAGGGTGAGCCTTATAGCTAAACTCTCACCCTTATCTCGATTGTCCAGTGATTCCCCCAGTGCCTACTGAGGGGATCTCTCACATAAAAGCTTGTGTTGCAGGCAGAGGATATAGCACTTGAGTTAAGGAAGGGTGGTGGGCCCTGTCCTGGGTGCTTGCCAGCAGCGTTGAGCTGGGCTTGGGACTGCACGGTCCCGATTCTCATGACATTTCAGGTGATGAGGGAGGTTTGCAGATAAAGCCCAGAGAGGGAGAGGAACTCTGTCCCTGTCACCCAAGCCTAGCCTGCAGTCATGGAGATGAGCCCTGAACCCGCTCGGGCACCCCTCCCCCCAGGGTCCCCGGCCGGGTCCCGACCTGCTTGCCGTCCCGCCGGTGCTTCACGAGCGTCACCTCCCCGTAACTGCCCCTACCCACGACCCGCATGTAGCAGTAGGCGGCCAGGGGCATGTTCCCGGAGGGGGCCCACAGTCGAGAAGCGACAGGCGGGGCAACGGGCCGAGGCGGAAAGCAGTGCTCATGCCCGACAGACGATAAGACCCGCAGACGACGCGGCCAACGCGGGCCAGGAGCGCACAGGCCCGGCCCACCCGGACGCCGCTACCATAGCGATCCCCGCCTGGCAGTCCTGCGCATGCTCAGAGTCGGAGGATCGCCATAAAGACGCGACTGGAGTGGCCAGAGTGGTTCCGCAGCCCGGGGAGGACCCGCAATAAAGACGTAACTGGAGTGGCCAGAGCGGCTCCTCAGCCCGGGAGGACCCTCCGTAGAGACGCCGCTGGAGTGGCCGGAGCGGCTCCTCAGCCCCGGGAGGACCCTGCATAGAGACGCCGCTGGAGTGGCCAGAGTGGTTCCGCAGCCCTGGGAAGGCCTGCCACAGAGACGTCGCCGGATTGGCTAGAGCGGTCCGCCC
>NW_008354534.1:419399-423009 GCF_000622305.1 Nannospalax galili
CCAGGGACCCGCCATAGAGACGCCACTGGAGTGGCCAGAGAGTATCCGCAGCCCCAGGAGGACTGGCCATAGAGCTTCGGTGTTGGGCGGCCAGAGCGACTCCGGCGTCGGATGCGCGCGCTCTTTCTGTGGTTCCTGCAGCAATAAAGTCGGGAAGCATTTGTTTTATGAGTCGTTACTGATTCTAAGCGCCTTTCAAGTGTGATGCATTCATTCTACAAATATTTGTTGACTATTTCTGTGCTTGACTTACACTCTAATGAAGTAGTGGCTGACTGGAGACTTCCAATAGTGTTTGCTATATTTGCTCTGTCGTATGCCTTAACAGTATATGCATCCACCATATCCTGCTTTTGATTCATTGAGTAATAAGTACATTGAAAATACAGAACACTTCATCTCTAGAAACTTAAGCTATGAGTGCAAAACCACTGCAATGAGAGTCGACCTATTAAAATGGTTTTGCTTCTAACAACTTAATGCTGCATCCCCAAGGAGGAACAAGCCCCCTCCCCCCTTTAAAACTCTGTCAAAAGACTACTAGCCAACACCTATCTGCCTTCCTGAACAAGTTTACTTAAAAAGCGCACACGTATGACTCTTTCCTGTGTCCTGTTGAGATGTATGTGTATTTTTTGTTTTGTTTTTTTGTTTGTTTGTTGTTGGTTTTTTTTGTTTTTTTGTGGGTTTTTTTTTTTTTTTTTTTTTTTTTTTTTTTTTTTTTCTGTTAGACAGCAGAGACAGGGTCTCCCTGTAACCCCAACAGGCCTGGAACTCGCTATGTAGACCAAGGTGGCCTCAAACTCAGAGAGATCAACCTGCCTCTGCCACCCGAGTGCTGGGATTAAAGGCGAGCATCACCATGCCCAGCTATGAATAGATTTTATACACATGCACACACCCCACAATAAATAAATTAAAAAAGTTAACATAAATAATTAGGGCCAGTGAGATCAGTGAATAAAGGCACTGTGCTGCCAAGTCTGACAACCTGGATTTGCTCCCCAGGACCCACGTGATGGAAGGAGAGAATCAACTTCCACAAGTTGTCTTCTGACTTACACACACACACACACACACACACACAAATACATGCATAAATGTAATAAATTTTAAAATGGTAGCTGAGTGCAATGGCACAATATATAATTTTAAAATTCAGGAGGCGGAGGCAGGAGAATTTTGAGTTCAAAGCCAGCCTGAGTTATAGAGACTCTGTTAAAAAAAAAAAAAAAAAAAAAAAAAAAAAAAGCCTGGTGTGGTGGCACATGCCTTTAATCCCAGCACTTGGGAGGCACAGGCAGGCAGCTCTCTGCTGAGTAGAACTCCACTGAGTAGATGTACCACCACATTTTCATTAACCATTCGTCAGTTGAGGGACATTTAGGTTGTTTCCATTTCTTAGCTATTGTGAAGAGAGCAGCAATAAACATGTATCTCTCTACAGAACGATGAGTCCTTTGGATATATGCCAAGGAGTGGTATCACTGGATCATATGGTAAGTTCATTTTCAGTTTTTTGAGGGCTCTCCACACTGCTTTCCATAGTGGTTGCACAAGTTTGCATTTCCACCAGCAGTGACTGAGCTTCTTCTTTCTCACATCCTCTCCAGCATTTGCAGTCTTTGTTCTCTTGATGTTTGCCAATCTGACTGGGGTAAGATGGAATCTTAAAGTGGTTTTTATGTGCATTTCTCTAATTACTAAGGATGGTGAATACTTTTTTTTTTTGTCTTTTTTGGAAGCAGGGTCTCCCTGTAGTCCCAGCTGTCCTAGAACTCACTATGTAGACCAGGCTGGCCTTGAACTCACAGAGATCCACCTGCCTCTGCCTCCCAAGTGCTGGGACTATAGACGTGCACCACCATGCCCGGAAATGTTGAATACTTTTTAAGGTGCTTCTTAGCCATTTTTATTTCTTTGTTTTTTGAGTTCTTTGTATATTCTGGATATTAATCATCTGTCGGATGTGTAGCTGGTGAACATTTTCTCCACTCTGCGGGCTTCCTCTTCCCTTCCTTAGTTGTTTCTTTTGCTGTACAGAAACTTTGTAATTTAATGAGGTCCCACTTACTGATTGTTGACCTTAGTGCCTGAGCAGCTGGTGTCTGGTTTAGAAAGTCCTTTCCTACGCCTATATCTTGAAGGGTGCTGCCTATGTTTTCTTCTTGCAGTTTCTAAGTTTCCAGTTTATTGAGGTCTTTGATGCATTTGATGTTGACTTTTGTGCGGGTTGAAAGATAAGGGTCGAGTTTCATTTTTCCAGAGGTGGAGATCCAGTTTTGCCAACACCACTTGTTGAAGATGCTATCTTTCTTTCACTCTCTGTTCTTAGCACCTTTGTCAATATCAAGTGGCTGAAATCATATGAATTCATGTTTGGGTCTTCTGTTATGTTCATTGATCTATGTGTCTATTTTTGTGCCAGTACCATGCTGTTTTTATGTCTATAGCTCTGTAATATAATTTGAGATCTGGTATGGTCCCTCCAGCTTTGTTCTTTTTGCCCAAGATTGTTTTGGCTATCTGAGGTATTTTTTTTGATATTTCATTTATTATCTTTATTTTATGTGTATGAGTGTATTGCCTGCCTGTATGTGAGTGCACCTGTGTCAGTCAATGCCGTGGAGGTCAGAAGAGGGCTTCAGATTCCCCTGGAACTGGAGTTAAGGATGGTTGGGTGCTGGGACTCGAACCCAAGTCTTCTGCAAGAGCAGTCAGTGCTCTTAACCACTGAGCCATCTCTCCAGCCCTGCACTATATATTTTTTAAAGTGTATGAGTATATTATCTGTATGTATGTAAGTGGTCCTGTGTTGTACAATGCCCTCAGAGGTCAGAAGAGAGCATCAAATCCCCTGCAATTGGAGTTACAGATGGTTATTAACTGTCATGTGGGTGCTGGGATTCCAAGTTGGGTCCTCTGCAAGAGCAGCCAGTTCTCCTAACTGCAGAGCCATCTCTCCAGCCCCTAAAGGTTTTAAATACTATAGCAGTGTTTTCAGCCTTTCTTTCATTATTATCCTAAGTGGATTTTTGGACAGGTTTTATGATTACTACTATTATTTGTGTGTATTGTGTATGTGCATGTGTGTGAGGCCAAAGATCAACCTCATCTTTTATGGGACAGGGTCTTTCAGTGAACCAAGTTGGCTAGGCTTGTGGGCCAATACACTTGGGATCTGCACATTTCTGTACCCCCTGCACTAGGGTTACAGGTGCATGATATATGCTTGGCTTCTCTGTGGGCTCTGGGGATTAAAAGGTCCTTGTGTCTGTGTGCAGTACTTTACCAACTGAGCCAGCACCCCAGCCTCACAGCTTTTTCTGATCACTTACAGTGAAACTTTAATACCACAAATATATTGTATATCTATTTGTATATTGTAATGCTTGGCAGGCTACAAACCGTTGAGATAACTAGAGTTTTGGAGATTTGGTTTTTTGTTTTGTTTTGCCTTTCTCCAAGAATCATATTTTGCTTCATCTGAGACAACATCTATTTCTCTTAACCCCAGAGGGAAGCTACCTTGGCCCTTCTGGGGATCTTTTCCCTCTGTTCTTGCCTACTCTGGTTCCCCTTTGGAATTCCTTTTTTTTTTTTTTTTTAG
>NW_008354534.1:423094-596032 GCF_000622305.1 Nannospalax galili
AGGGTTTTTTTTTGAAGCAGGGTCTCCCTGTAGCCCCAGCTGTCCTGGAACTCACTATGTAGACCAGGCTGGCCTTGAACCTGCCTCTGCCTCCCAAGTGCTGGAATCAAATGTGTAATTCTTATGTTCCCTTCAGGTTTGATGTTTCCCATGGTTCTGTGCTGTATGCACCTCTGCTTTAAGAAAAAAAAAAAAAAGCTACTATGTATATTTAGAATAAGGCTCCATGGTTGTAGTGAACAGCCCTACTGGGGCATGGATTAGGACCACAAAGGACCTAGGCCCAAAAGGCTTGGAGCACAGTGATGTTTTTACAACCCCCTCATATTTTTTTTTTGGTCTTTTTGAAACAGGGTCTCCCTGTAGCCCCAGCTGGCCTGGAACTCACTATGTAGACCAGGCTGGCCTTGAACCCACAGAGACCCGCCTGCCTCTGCCTCCTGAGTGCTAGGATTAAAGCCGTGTGCCACCATGCCCGGCTCCCCCGCCCATATTTTTTATTTTGTTTTTGTTTTAGCACTACTGAGGTTTGGACCCAGGGTCGTCCTTTCCCCTCTCCCCGCACCTGATAGGCAAGCACTCTACCACTGAGCTATACCTTCATCGGTATTAGGTACTTTTCTTATTGCTGTGAACACATACCTGACAAGAACCAACTTAACAGAGACAGGATTTATTTTGGCTCAAAGTTTGAGGGTTCAGTCCATCATGGTACAGAAGGCAGGGGTGTAGGACAGCTGGTCACATTGCATCTGCAGTCAGAAAGTTGAGAGGGGTGAATGCTGCTGCTCAGCCCCCCTTCTCTGTCGTTCCTTCTGATTCAGTCCAGGACCCCGGGGCTACCAGCACATGAGATGGTGCTGCCCAGATTTAGAGCTGCCCACCTTCAGCCTCCTCCCCTAACTCTTCTGAAAATGTCCTCATAGACATGTCCAGGGTGTGCCTCCAAGGTGATTCTGAATCTAGTCAAGGAGATAATGAAGATTAGTCATAATACCAGCCCTTTTTAGTTTAGGTTGTTTGTTTGTTTGTTCAAATGGCCTTGAACTCAAAATCTTCCTGCCTCTGCCTTATCAGTAGCAGGGATTACAGGCATGGGCCTCCTGTGTCAGAATGACTTATATATCTATTTATGGTAGGCCTGGAAATCACTGTATAAACTAGCCTGGCCTCAAAGTTGTAGCAATCTTTCCAATTCTTCTGCTTCCTAAATTCTGAGATTGCAGGTGTGTGCCAACAAACCAGATTGGAATGACCCTGGAGGACAGCTGTTGGAAATAGGTGAGCCACATCTCTAGGGGGAATGACGGTGGCTTATTGGTAGAGACTGGAGACTGGAAGGAAAGGGAATGGGCTGGAGGAAGATTGGGGGTGGGGTGAGGGCATGAAGGGTTAGGGGTGAGAGTATGGAAGTGGAAGGAATCTGAGATGTCAGTAGCCACAGTCCCAGGCCCCAGGCTCAGTCCTTAGCAATCTCATGTGCTTTCTGTCCCCCTCCCATAGCCACAACATAGGGCAATTTACCCTTAACATGGGCGGGGTGCGGAGGGGAGAATAACAGTATCTATCTCTTGCAGGGTATTTGGGAACAGTGAATGAACTGGTATTGGGATAAGTCAGGAGTGCCTGGAATGTAGAGCATGGCTGCCAGGCCAGATACCTCCTAGTGAGGATGGCAGGAAACTGGCCCACTCCATTCTAGATACACTATCCCTTACCCAACAATCCCCAGGCAAAACTATTAGGCCTCTAATCCTTTAATCCTAACTGGGTCTCTTGTAGATCATGTGACTGGAGGACAGGACAAAGGCCATGTAGCCTTAGAAGCCCCCTCTCCCCCCCCCCGACTGCCTGCCTGCCAAAAACCCAACCCCACCTCTTTGCCTGCGAGACTTTCCTATATAAACCTCTGCTTCCACCATAATAAACGAGCTGTCCACTGACACAGTCTCCCGGGGTGTTTTCTTCCTGTCGTAATCAGCACTGCTCTCTCTCCTCATCAATCTCTCTCCTCGCCCCAACCTTCTGCGATGGGGACCAGTGCACAACGGTCTCCCGGTGGCAGTGGAGTTTGGGCCAAGGGGAGGCCAACAAATTGGGACATAAGAGAAGCACACCAGGCACTACTCACTGTTAGTGCCCCTCCCCTTTCTGCACTCTGCCACCACCATAACCATATTAGCACATTTCTAGTGCTTTCCATGATCTTGGTTTGTCACTAGCCATCTCTCTTGTTGTTTTTAGGCAGGGTCTCCTAGTTCTCCTGGTGTTCCCCAGGCTGCCCTGGAACTCCCCAGTTCATTGGATCTTCCTGCCTCAGCCTCTCCAGTAGTGGGGCTACTGCAGACCCGTTCCACTTCACCCAGCTCTCAACAGCCCAGTCTGGAACACTTCAGCATTTTGTCCCCCAAAGGCTAAGGGTCTTCAGACACCTTGTCCTGGTCAGCTTTAAAGCTGTCAGCTTGACACGGCCTGCAGTCACCTGAGAAGGGAGCATTGATTGAAGGACTTCCTAGATCAGATTGACCTGTGGGCACATCTGTAGGAAATTGTCTTGATTATTTATTGATGTAGGAGTGCTTAGCCTACTGTGGGCAGTACCATTCCCTGAAGTGTTCCTGGGCTGTATAAGAAAGCTAACTAGGGGCTGGAAAGATGGCTCAGGGGTTAAGAACACTGGCTGTTCTTGCAGAAGACCTGGGTTGGAATCCCAGCACCCACATGACAGCTAACAACTGTCCGTAACTCCAGTTCCAGGGGATCTGACGGCCTCTTCTGTCCTCTGTGGGCATTTCACAACATGGGTGCACTTACCTACATTCAGGCAATACACTCACACACATAAAATAAAAATAGTAAATAAAATATTAAAAAAGTTTAAAAAAAAAAAAGAAAGCTAACTAAGGGGTTGGAGAGATGGCTCAGTGGTTAAGAGCACTGGCTGCTCTTACAGAGGACCTGTGTTCAAAACCCAGTACCCACATGGTGGCTAACAACCATCCACAACTCCAGTTCCAGGGGAATTTGACTCTCGCTTTTGACCTGTGTGGGCATTGGGTTAGTGAGCAAGTCAGCAAGCAGTGTTCCTCCATGATTTCTGCAAGTTCCTACTTGGAGTTTATGTCCTTACCTCCTTCAGGGAGAGACTATAACCTGTAAACTAAAATAAATGCTTTCATCTAAGGTGATTGGTCATAGCAACAGTATGTGATGAGACCACACCTGTTACCAGCTGATCCTGGATGACTCTTCCATCCTCCTCTTCCTGTCTTCACCTGCTCAATCACCACTCTTTTTTACTAGCCACATCCTTCAGGGACCTTCTCCTGACCCTAATGGAGATGAGCTCCACCTTTCCCAATTTCTCCAACTCCTTAGGTACTTCTTATTTTATTATTTTTATTTTAAAAAATTTATGTGTATGAGTGTTTTGTCTACGTCTAAGTGCACCTGTGTCATGCAATGTCCGTGAAGGCCACAAGAGGTTTGAAACTGAAGTTATAGACGGTTGTTAGCCACTATCTGGGTGTTAGAAACTGAACCTGGGTTCTCTGCAAGAGTAACCGGTGCTCTTGATGGCGGAGCCACCTCTCGAGCTACTCCTCAGGCCCTTCTTGAGCCTCCATCCACTCCCTGGGATTCCTTGCTTTCACTGGTTTGTCTTACTCCCCTTTCCATAGCATCAGCAGAACACAGTGGAGCACCCAAATTTCATCACAATGTTGTCCTAGCTTTTGGCATTGTGCCCAACCCACCACAGGTTCTGTTTGTGCTGGTACAGCGAATAAACAGACCCTCAAATGTACAACAGCATGTTGACCCATCTAATCTTCCACAAAGGCAGAAACAGGTCAGAAGGTCACTCTGGCCTAAGGACAATACCCCCTTCCCAGAAGCAGCTCTGGGAGACAAAGTCCAGGATAAACAAACAGAGATATGTGAGGCCCCCTTGTCTCACCAGGGTTATGGCCCACCCCAGGTCACAGAGTGGCCTAACCAAAAGACCACGTCTGTCCATTGTGCTGTGGCTTGTTGGGGACAGGTAGGGTTCGAGCATAAAAATCAAGCAATCTGATAGATGAGAGGGGTCTCTCTGGCCTCTTCCCTCTGGGTCCAACAACTCTGCCTCTCCATCTTCCTCACATCTCAGAGGGCATTTCTATCACCACATGAAGGACTTTGGAGTCTCAGACCTGGGTTCGAATCTTTATCCTTGTCACTAGCTGTGGAACCACAGAGTCCCAGTATCATGTGGATAGAAGTTAGACAATAAAGGATAACAACATAAGGCCTTGATCATGAAAAGATGATTCTCATCTGTATCTCCCCAGGTGAGAGCACTCTGGCCAAGTGGGAGCACAATAAAGCCAACTCCTGTCCTTCTTTCCAAGTCTGGGAAGAAGGTCCAGAGAAAGGGTGCAACAGGCCTGAAGTTGGGCCACCACTGTGCCTGTCCCAAGCTTCCAGGACAGAAGTATCGCCAGGGTTGGCACCATTAAAACCATAAGTGAGATTAGGCTCCACAGCACTTTCTGTGATACCACATCTGACTCTGTGGCCAAAGCATGACTGAATAGTTTGTTTATGGTTAAAGGATTTTGGAAGAAAAACCAAATGAAGTTTAGAAATTCCACTTTTACCTGTGGCAACTTGCCACATGTCATTGTATGACTGCCTCGTGCCAGAGCCAGGACAAAATGAACCACAGGATTGTCACAATTCTCTGCTCAGTACATATCTATAAATGAGAGCAGTCTGAAATCTGGCTGGGACTCTGCACAGCCCTGAGCTGCCCCTCCACAAGAAGAAAACTCTCATTGCCATTTATTTAATTTGTTGAGAGTCTCACTGTGTATCTCTGACTGGCCTAGAACTGGCTGTGTAGACCTGGCTGACCTTGAACTCATAGAGCTCCTCCTGCTTCTACTTCCCAAGTGCTGGGACTACAATCATGGTCTTTTTGAGACAGGGTCTCCCTGTAGCCCTCGCTGGCCTGAAGCTTGCTATGTAGACCAGACTGGCCTTGAATTCAAAGATCTGCCTGTCTCTGCCTCTCGAGTGCTGTAATCAAAGGCTTCATTGCCAATTTTTAAAGATTTATTTTTATTTTTATTTACATGTATTTGTGTGTCTGTGCTACATGTGTGTGAGTATTCACAGAAGCCAGAAGACGGTGTTTGATTCCCTGGAGCTGGAGTTACAGATAGTTGTGAGTCATCTGACCTGGATGCTGGCAAGCAAAGCAGGGTTCTCTGGGAGAACAGAAAACACTCTTTAACTGCTGAGCTATCTCTCCAGCCTTTTTTTTTTTTTTTTTTTAAAGTTCTCAAGTAGGCTGGCCTCAAAATCCCTATGTAGCTGAAGCTGGCTTTGAACTCCTGATCCTCCCTAGTGCTAGGATTATATGTGGGCACCACCACCCTCAATTTCCATAAAGTTTATACTATATTATATCATATTATGCTATACTATATTATATTATACTATATTACTCATTTATTTGTGTGTTCATGTGTCTGCATGCCACACACATGGTGGTCAAAGGACAACTTGCTAAAGTCAATTTTCTCCTTCCACCATGTGGGTCCCAGGGATCAAACTCAGGTTGTCAGGTTTGGTGGCAACTGACTTTACCTGCTGAGCCATCTCGATGGTCCTGCCATTAAAATATATACATAAATATATGTATATATTTTATTTTATGTATAGGAGTGTTTTGCCTGCATGTATATACCACATGTGTGCAGTGCCTGTGAAGGCCAGAAGAAGGTATTGGATCCCCTGGAACTGGAATTATAGATGGTTGTTAGCCATCATGTGGGTGCTGGGAAAAAAACCTGAGTTCTCTGCAAGAGCAATTAATGCTCTTAACTGCTGGGCTGTCTCTCTGCCATTTAAAAAACAAACAAAAAACCCTTCATTTAACATGTTTCATTCTCTTTGTTTTATTTTTTATTTGTTTTTGTTGCACTAAACCCAGGGCCTTGCACATGCTAAGCAAGCCATCTACCACCAAGCTACAGACCCAGCTCCTTGCCAAGTTTTGGTTCCCTAAAATCATGCTGTTTGACCTCACTGTGTCTAATGTTTAATCTGTGTTTATCCAGCACAGCATTGCTTAATGGTCTGGGGAAACTGGCAGGGTAGCGAGAGCCAGGAGACCATGGACGGTGCCATGGGGCTTCAGGCGCTGCTGTGCATGTACCTGGTATCCCTTCTCACCCTGCAGGCCATGCCCGCTTTGGGCTTGGCCACAGGCAGGCCCAAAGGCAGCGAGGTATGTGACTAAGTCCTTAGGCATAAGAGCCCACCTCAGGGACCTGGGTCATCCCCACCCACCCAGTCTCCTCTGCCTGGTGGAGTAACTTCCCAGCAGCAGGAGGTGAGGTTGTGGGGCAGAGAACACAGGCCCTACTCCCACCCCTTAACTGGTGGGCCACCACCCCTGAGAATTCCCGCTCACACTTGGCCTGGGTTTTGTTTTGCAGAAGCGACAGGCTGTGGACACAGTGAGTGAGATTCTTGGCAAAGGGGGTTCTATGATGGGGTCCCTATTACAGGTTTGCTTTCCCCCACACTCTGGGAGTGTACCTGTCAGTGTAATAGGCAGGGGACTTCCATCTCCTGAAATAAGACATTGTTTGCACCTGACTGCATGTCTTGGGTAGAGAGAAGGCATCTTCCTGAGAGGTCAGGTCTGTTCTGGCATCTGGGCATCTTGCTTTCAGAGGGGGCAGGACCCCTAGGGTGACAAGGAGGTCTTTGCTGGCTCAGAGACCCCTATCCAGGCCACAGCTCCCTTTCTCATCTCTTTTTTTTTTTTTTTTTTTTTTTTTTTTTTTTTTTGGTCTTTTCGAGACAGGGTCTCCCTGTAGCCCCAGCTGACCTGAAACTTGCTATGTAGACCAGGCTGGCCTCGAACTCACAGAGATCTGCCTGCCTCTCCCTCCCAAGTGCTGGGATTAAAGGCATGCGCCATCACGCCCAGCCCTTTCTTATCTTTTACTTCAGACAGTTAATGGCGTGTTCATCCGGAGTTTGAAAGTCAACTGTAAAGTCACTTCTCGCTTTGCCCACTATGTCATCACCAGTCAAGTGGTCAATACTGCTGACAAAGCCAGGGAAGTGGCCTTCGATGTGGAAATTCCCAAGACAGCCTTCATCAGTGACTTCGCCATGTACGTGCCCTGCCTGACTCCCACACTCCATTCCAAATGTGTGCATTTACCTGTCCAGCCTGAGGCTAGAGCAGTCAGACAGTACAGCCCTCACTTCTGAAAGGGCCATGGCCAGTCTCAATTTGGAGGGGTAGGATGAAAGAGGCCCATTAGAGCTCTTCTCAGCTCCTATCTAGACAAACGACTAGGGCTACTGATGGCTTGTTTTCCGCTTAGGGCCCAAGGAATGAAGCTAGCATCTGACCCGACCTATGGCCATGGCTACTTCTTGTGGGCCCCCTAAATAGTAGACAGTAGAGACTCTTCTACAAGGAGACATATGGACAGGGTCTTCTTAGACTCAGCATGACTCCAGTACAAAGGACAGCCAGGGTGATTAAGATGGGGCACTGCCACTGAGGGACTTCTTCCATTCCTGTAGTACGGCTGATGGGAATGCATTCATCGGAGACATAAAGGACAAAGTCAGTGCATGGAAGCAGTACCGGAAAGCAGCCATCTCAGGGGAGAATGCTGGCCTTGTCAGGTAAGTTCCAGACCCTGCCTGTCAAGCCTTCAGGACTGTCCTCTCTCCCCAGCCACGACTCAGCCAAGGGCTACAAGGTATTCTTGGGTGGGGAACAGCTCTAAGAGGATGGAGGACTGAGAAAACCACCCACAAGCCCAAATGCCAGCACAGGTACATGGGACAAGGCTGGGGTACACTTGGTCTTTCCAAGATTTGCCTTGTGGAGAAGTGGGGTGTCATCCTTGAGCTCTGACCTTGACCAGCCAATTGAGACAAGGGCCAGTGGCAAGGAAATCTGGCAGTAGTATGAAAATAAAACGGTTCCGAAGGCCATGTGTCAGTGACAAGGATGCGCATCACCCTTCACTTGCCTGTTGATATCTCTGGTGGCCAGAGCCTCAGGCAGAAATATGGAGCAGTTCACCATCCACATCACTGTTGGACCCCGGAGCAAGGCCACATTTCAGCTAACATATGAGGAGGTGCTGAAGCGGAGACTTACACAATATGACATTGTCATCAAAGTCAAGCCCAAGCAACTGGTGCATCATTTTGAGGTAGCTCATAGGTCCCAGGGCATGGGTCTGCCTCCCTCCCTCTCCCTGTAGCTCCAAGAACATGGATCACCACATGTCACCCCAGGCCTGAGAATACAAGGAAGGAGACTGAGTCCTCAGAGCAGGCTCCTGTGAGCTCCTCTTGGGCAGGAAGCTCCCTGAACCTTCCAGCTCCTTTCTCATCCATGAACCCTCAGTTTGCTCATCTGCAAAGTGAGGGGGTTCCTGCATTTCCCAGGACTACCATGAGATTATGAGAGATACTGAAGGTGCAGGTCATGTGTAAACTGCAAAGTACTGGGCAGCTCGAGGGGCTGAGTTGAGGGGTTCAGGCATTCACTTCTTTCAATTAGTATTTCTGGATGGCTTATGATGAGCCAGGTCCTGTGCTAAGGGCTGGGAAGTGATATATACAGTAGGAAAGTAGGTCACACACTGGCCCTTGCCTGAGACTTGGTACTAGCCCAAATGGGCCTGGGCACAGAATTGGCTTCCATGGTGCAGATCGATGTGGACATCTTTGAGCCCCAGGGGATCAGCAAGCTGGATGCCCAGGCCTCCTTCCTCACCAAGGAACTGGCAGCTCAAACCATCAAGAAGTCTTTCTCAGGAAAAAAGGTATGTGTGGTAGCAGGGAGTGAGAATGGACCCTTAGAGACTTCTCAGCTCAGCCCACCCTTTATGCAATATCCAGGCTGAGCCCAGGACCAGTCAGGGTTGCAAGGCTGCTCACAGGGTGAGAACATTAGTCAGATTTTTCATCACTGGGACAAATATCTGACATAAACAGTTTCAGGGAGGAAGGATTTCTTCTGGTTCATGGTTTCAGAGACCTCAGTCCATGGTCAGCCACTTCCATTGTTTCTGGTACATGCTGAGGCAGGACATCATGGAGGAATAGAGCTGCTCACCTCACAGCAACCAGGAGGCAAAGAGATAAACATTGACAGACAAATAGACCGGAAAGGGTCAGGACAAGATACCCTTCAAGTGCACCCCTCTACTGATCTTCTTCCAACCCAGCTTCACATTCCTCAATTCCACCACTTCCCAGAGACTACTCAGTTCAGGGTTTTGTTCTGTTTTATTGAGACAGGGTCTCATCATGTAGCCCAGGCTGTCCTCAGAACACTCTGGCATCAGGGACCAAGCCTTCAATACATGAAGCCTTTCAGGGGGACACTTTATACCCAAACCATAACAGTGAGAGAGGCAGATGCCATCTGGTTAGAGTCCCAAGAGGGCTCCACTCTCCTGCTTCTCAGGACACTTTAGCAAAGCCTGCATCCTGAGGAAGGAGAGGATTAGTCTCACCTCACTGGCTGTGAGGTCCACAGTGACTTGATAGCTTGTCTCAGTTTCCTCTTTGTCTGCATCCCACCCATGGGACATATTCAGGCACATACTCCAACCCCAGATGCTACAAGGCTAGGAATCCCAGCTTTGGTTTTCTTGGAAACACAGTAATTTTAGAAAGGTCTGTGGCCTACCCAAGGACTTGCCACTTGTCACCTAGGAATCCCAGAAGCCCTCTTCTTGACCTGTCTTGGGTCCTGGATGTATGTAAGTGCACCCATGTCATGCAATGCCTGAGGAGGCCAGAAAAGGGTATTGGATCCCCTGGAACTAAAGTTACAGACAGTTGTTAGCCGCCATGTGTGTGCTGGAAATCAAACCCAGGTCCTCTGCATGAGTGGTCAGTGCTCTTAACTGCTGAGCCATCTTTCCAGCCCCCTATTTATTTGGTTTTTGAGACAGGGTCTCACTATGTAGCCCTAGCTAGCCTGGAACTCGCTATGTATGTAGACCAGACTGACCTTGAACTTACAGAGATCTGCCTGCCTCTGCCTCCCGAGTTCTGAGATTAAAGGTGTGTGGCACCACATCTGGCTTTATTTTTATTCTTATTGTTTAAATTTTCATTTTTTATTATTATGTGTGCATATATATGCCACAGCATGCATGTAGGGGTCAGAGTACAACTTTGTGGAGTCAGCTCTCTCAGTTACGTGGGTTCCAGGGATCAAACACAAGTTGTCAAGCTTTTGAAGCAAGTACTTTACCTGCTGAGCCATTATACCAGCCCAGGACACCTCAGAATGTTAGCCAACCCTCTTGTTTCTTGGGGGTGGGCAGGCCCTCTCTCTTCCTTTGAAGAAAATGTAGAAATTCCAGAAATACAGAAAATGGTGAATAAAAGCCATCCATAGCTTCTGTTCCTGCCAACAGCACCCAGACCAGGCCCAGCTTCTTTCTGACTCTTTCTTCTGGTCTCTGCTTTTTCCCAACCCAAGTGAGTAAGGTGGTTTGTTTGTTTGCTTTCTCATGCACAGTATTGTGGGTTTTTATTCTTTTTTAGACAGGATCTCTTACTGTGTCACCATGTAGTGCAGGCTGGTCTTGAGCTGGAAATCCTGTCTCTTCCTCTTGAGGGCTGACATCACAGGCATGTGCCACCATGCCAGCTTGTAGACTTGCCTTTTTACCTCACAGTCCGAGTTGGCTAATATCTTTCCCACTGTTGTACCACTATTATTATTTTTTTTTCTTTTTGAGACAGGGTCTCCTTGTAGCGCCAGCTGTCCTGGAACTCACTATGTGGACCAGGCTGGCCTCAAACTCACAAAGATCCGCCTACCTCTGCCTCCCAAGTGCTGGGATTAAAGGCATGTGTCACCACGCCTGGCCATTTTTGTTGGTTTTTATGCTCTAAATGGTGGTGCTTACTGTAGAAATCCCAGTGATTCAGAAGCAACAGACTAGGTCTTCTATCCTATCACAGATAAGTGTGTACACTCAGAAGCTAGGTGCATGACCCCTGGACTCATGCCTGTATCCAGGCAAACACATTCATGCACACGCACATGTGCATGCACGTGCGCACGCGCGCACACACACACACACACATGCAAACATGTACACCCAAACCGTTTTTTAGACTTATTTTTTTAATTTTTTAATTTAATTTAATTTAATTTTTTTTGGTCTTTTTGAGACAGGGTCTCCCTATAGCACCAGCTGTCCTGGAACTCACTATGTAAACCAGGCTGGCCTTGAACTCACAGATATCTGCCTGCCTCTGCCTCCCGAGTGCTGGGATTAAAGGCATGCGCCACCACGCCCAGCTATTTATTTTTATTTATGTGTGTGTGTGTGTGTGTGTGTGTGTGTGTGCACTTGAGTGCAAGTTCTCACAGAGGTCAGAAGAGGGCGTTGGACTCCCTAGAGCTGGAGTCACGGGCAGTTATAAGGGGCCCAATATGGGTGCTGGGAGCCAAACCTGGCTCCTCTAAAAGAACAGCAAGGGCTTTTAACGTCTGGGCCATCCCTCCAGCCCAAAGACATTGTTTTTTTGGTGTTGGGGATTGAATTTCATACGTGTCAGGCAAGTGCTCTACCACTGTATTGCTTCCCAGCCCCACACAAACCTTTTTAGCACCTTGCAGACATTCTGTGTGCAGCTGCACAGTCCTCTGATGCCTCATACCCTCCTGGTTCCAGGGTCATGTGCTCTTCCGCCCCACCGTGGGCCAGCAGCAGTCCTGCCCCATGTGCTCTACATCCTTGATGAATGGGGACTTCAAGGTGACCTATGATGTCAATCGAGACAAGCTCTGTGACCTCCTGGTAAGCCTATAGCTCAAGGCCCAAGTCTTGGAGGGCGAGGAAAGGATGCTTGGGAGAGATGCCCTTCAGGCTGTCTTCTGTTCCAGGTGGCCAACAATTACTTTGCTCACTTCTTTGCCCCCCAAAACCTGACGAACATGAGCAAGAACCTGGTTTTTGTGATTGACATCAGTGGCTCCATGGAAGGCCAGAAAGTGAAGCAGGTAAACTGCAGCTTTGAGCAGGTCACCTAGCAGAAGCTTCTTCAGCTGCATCACTCCTTCCATGCAGGTTTGGCTGCCAGAGCAGTTTGGGACATGTGCTGCTGGGCAGAGACAGGGAGATAGAACCAGAAGTCCCTGCTCTGGAATCAGCCGGTTTCCTCAAGTGCAACTGTAGGCAAGCGTGGTTTTTTCTCCTCAGTGTTGAAACTGAGGATAACAGTGCCCTTGGGGTCATGGAGTTTCCTGATTGAGACGTGCTCAGGAGAGGAAAGCCTATGTGCTACAGGTGCTGGGAATGATCGTGGTCTATGGGCTTGCACCTTGCAGCAGGGCCCCATAGAAGACATGAAGCCACGGCTGCACAAGCCATGCTGGAGAAAAACAGCTCCCCGGAGATGTCTCTTTATTGATCCTGCTCCACCCAAACCCCTGGTCATTTCTTCTCCCTGTATTGGGTCCTTGTGCCTTCTCTATGCCCCTCATGCACCCCAGGTCCCAGCCCTACTCCCTCGGGGCTACTTGGCTGTCACTCCTGCTTGTTCCGCACTATGGATCTCTGCAGTGGGTATCTGGGTTGATGGAAGGAGCTATTCCTACAACCATCCTCTGATTCCTGTCCTTGCAGACCAAGGAGGCACTCCTTAAGATCCTGGGGGACATGAGGCCTGAGGACTACTTTGACCTGGTTCTCTTTGGGTCCAAAGTGCAATCATGGAAAGGCTCACTGGTACCAGCATCCCAGGCCAATCTGCAAGCGGCCCAAGACTTTGTGCAGCGCTTCTCCCTGGCTGGAGGTAAGGGAAGGGATCTCAGGCCACCTTGGCATCACCTCTGTTTCTTTGGAATATGGGTGTACACGAGTCTGATTTTTCTCCTTTACAGCCACAAACCTGAATGGGGGGTTGCTCCGAGGAATTGAGATCTTGAACAAAGCTCAGGAAAGCCACCCAGAACTCAACACCTTTGCTTCAGTTCTCATCATGTTGACAGATGGCGAGCCCACTGAGGGTGAGCGCCTCAAGGGCTGCCATGGGAGGTGGTGATCTTCTTGCAACCAGAGGTGACTAAACTGGAAACTCATCTGTTGGATAGCCCTCTGGGGCAGAAAGGCTCAGAGTAAAGTAAAAGCAAGTGCTGGGCTAAAAACAGTTTAGTCCATAACGTCTGTGGGAGCTTCAAGGTGTACCTCTGTCTTGTGAGTTAGGAACAGTGGGTGTTTCTGTATGACACTGGGCTGCTCAGGGTCCCAAAGGATGGGCAGGATTTATAGCCTGAGTTTAATAAGCTATTTATTCAGTACCTACTTTGTGGCAAGCCCAGGACAGAGAGCTGAGAATGTGATGTGTCTCTACTTTCAAGCAGACCCAGGAGTAGAATCTCTACCAAGGACCATGAAAGAACAGGGCACCACAGGGTTGTGAAACCCCTGACAAGGGGCACCTGGCCCAGGTGAGGTCTGGGAAGGCCTCCTGGAAGGGAGGAGTCCTGAGTTCAGACTGAAAGGCAGATGAGGCCAGAAGCGATCTTGGCAGGACCCGGGGATGAGGAAATGTACAGAATGGGGCAAAATGAGAGTAGAAAGACCGGCAGGGCCTCCCAGGCATGACAAGGATTTTGAGCAGAATCAGAGCTGCCTGTGATCGGTCCATATGGTTAGGCAGGGCCCTTGAGGAGCTGTTTCCAGCTGTTTCAGTTTCCAGGTGATGCCTCCAGATACCTATGGGAACTGGAGGTGATCTGGGGTGGAAGTCTTGCCTGCCAAGTGTTCCACAAACCCTTGAGCCAGTGTCTTAGCACTGCCTGGATGTGTGGCTGCAGGGGAGACGGACCGTTCCCAGATCCTCAAGAATGTACGCAACGCCATCGGGGGCAAGTTCCCACTCTACAACCTGGGGTTTGGCCATGACCTGGACTTTAACTTCCTGGAGGTTATGTCCATGGAGAACAACGGATGGGCCCAGAGAATTTATGAGGACCATGATGCCACCCAGCAGCTACAGGTCTCCCCCACACCTCCCACATACCATCAACAATGTGCCATGGGGCCTTGTGGCCATTTTCCTATCAGAGAAGATAAAGCTTGGATCTAGGGTTCAAATCGGCTGTATGACCTTGGGCCAGTTAATTAACCTCTCTGTGCCCAGATGCCACCTCTAAGGTGGAATACCAACACCCCACTTTGTGAATAGACTTTGTGTCAGGTGCCGGGGGTGCTCTGCTCTGAGGCCACATCTATCAATCCCTCCAGGGTTTCTACAACCAAGTAGCCAACCCCCTGCTGATGGATGTGGAGCTGCAGTATCCCCAGGATGCCGTCTTGGCCCTAACCCAGCACCGACATAAACAGTACTATGATGGCTCAGAGATTGTGGTGGCTGGACGCATTGCTGACCACAAACTGAGCACCTTCAAGGCTGATGTGCGGGCTCATGGGGTAAGTGGTAGGCTAAGGAGAGGGAAGAAACCAGACAGTACCTAAAGGCTCCAAACCCACTGTTCCCTGCCTTGGCCCACTCCCAAGGACTCTCTTTCCCCATAGTAGCATCCTCCCCACAGCCCTGCCACACATGCCCAGACCTGAGGACTGGTCAGGTTGGAATGGAACCAATGTGACTTTGGTTAGTTGTAATCTCTTAACTCAAACAGACCCCTCAGTACTCCTTCCATCATTGCCCCCAGGCATGAGAGAGCAAGAGGCCAGCTTTTGTCTCACTTGGTCTCATTTCCAAGACACTCCTCTATGTACCATGCCTGGTGCCACAGATCAATGAGTGTGAGTGCGGCACGTGTGTGGAGAGTTCCACGGATGAGAGGGCCTGGCTCACCCTCCAAAGCATGGACTCAACTGGCAGGGGGGAGGACTGGAGGAAGCATATTAATCTGGACCCTAGGCTTGCCCTGTTCAGCTTTCTAGGCCTCAGGTTCCTTTTCTGTGACACTAAGACAGCACTGCCCTTAAGTATATGTGTATGTTTTGGGGAAGGGGCTGTAAATGGAACAATCCATGTAGTACCAGACACAGGGTCTGGTGCAAAGAATACCTTGGGAATGGGCTCCGTTAACATAGTTGGTTTTTTAATCTGGACCCTAGGCTTGCCCTGTTCAGCTTTCTAGGCCTCAGGTTCCTTTTCTGTGACACTAAGACAGCACTGCCCTTAAGTATATGTGTATGTTTTGGGGAAGGGGCTGTAAATGGAACAATCCATGTAGTACCAGACACAGGGTCTGGTGCAAAGAATACCTTGGGAATGGGCTCCGTTAACATAGTTGGTTTTTATTTTTAAAAAATATTTTATTATTTTTTTTTATGTGTATTCATGTATTTACATACCTGCATGTATGTAAATGCACCCATGTTGTGCAATCCCTGCAGAGGACGGAAGAAGGTGTTGGGTCTCCTGGAACTGGAGTTGGGGATAGTTGTTAGTTGTCATGTGGCTGCTGGGATAGGAACCCAGGTCTGCGGCAAGAACAGCCAGTGCTCCTAACTGCTGAACCATCTCTCCAGCCCTGTTTTTGATCTTTTTTGAGACAGGGTCTCCCTGTAGCCCCAGCTGGCCTGAAACTCACTATGTAGGCCAGGCTGGCCAAGATCTGACTGCCTCTGCCTCCCAAGTGCTGGTCTTAAAGGCGTGTGCCACCATGCCCAGCCTGTTATTGTAGTTGAAAACTGAAGGCATACGCTCGTGCTGTAGCAAGTTAAACAGGGAGGCCTAGCTAAAACTCAGTGACCTTTCAGAGAAGGGATCACAGCCCACACAGCAGGTGTTTGTTGGCCCCCACCAGAGAGGATAACTCCATGAGGACAGGCCTGGGCCTCCCGTCCCACTGACCCTGGGCTTAGCCCAAACCTGGCTCACAGAGGGTGGTCAGCCAACATCTGTAGAATGAGCGCATGAATGAAGAGTGTGAGAACAAGCTCCAGGAAGGTGGTGATGCTGAGGCTAAAGCAGCAGGGACCAGATGAGGGGTTTGTCACAGCCTCGGGCACCAGCCAGGGCGTGCACTGTCACAGCACAGACTCTCTCCCCATCTCAACTCTTAGGACAGGCAGGAATTCAAGACAACCTGCCTAGTGAACGAGGAAGAGATGAAAAAACTGCTCCGAGAGCGTGGCCACATGCTGGAGAACCACGTGGAGCGCCTCTGGGCCTACCTCACCATCCAGGAGCTGCTGGCGAAGCGGTAGGAACCCCGCCCCCCCGCAGTTGCACTTGAGTGGACACTGTTCACCTCAAGGTTGCTCCTCATGGTGGACAGAGAGAAGGGTGCTTCTAGGCCTGCAGGTTGCAAGGGGGTCAGATGTGTGTGCTTTGCTCACGGTCCACAGTGTGAGTGTTCTGTGCAGATGGGGTCTCTGTGGACAGTGCAGCCCATTTGCTCCACCGAGCTGCCTCAGAGGAGGCTGCGGCTTGCTGTGGGGCTACTATATCTAGACACATTCAAGTAGTCCTCACCACCTGAGAGGGAGTTCCTTCATCATCCCTACTTAATGGGAGAAAAATCTAAGGCTCAGGGAGTTTCCACCACTTGCCATGATCTCACAGCAGGTAAATTTCCTGTGTATCTCTGAGGCATACCCCTCAGCCCTGCCAAATCTCCAGGTTTTTTCTATGGGATGTCTTGTAACTCTGGAGTCCTTGAAGTCACAGCCATTGAGTAGGGCACTGCAAGTGCTTGAGTGTTTACTGAATGAATGAAAGAGTGAACAACCAGGCGGAAGGCTGAGGGAAGGAACGCAAGCCTGTCATCACTTGTGCGGAGGGCTTGGAGCCAACATGTGTCTTGCACACAGGATGAAGGCGGAAGGCCAAGAGAAGGCCAACTTGTCATCCCAGGTCCTGAAGATGTCACTGGACTATCAGTTCGTGACACCAATGACTTCTATGACCATCAGAGGCCTGACAGATGAGGATGGGTTGGAGCCCATCATTGACAAGTCCCCAGATGGTATGAGAAGTAGGGTTCTGTGGTCAGAGAGGCTGTGTGCTCATATTCTCCTGGGGTTTAATTCTCTTCATTTTCCCTCCCTTCCAGATTCTCAGCCTTTGGGTGAGTCTCCAGTCCTGTTGGTTCCGGCACTAGGCTTCTGATGACTGGACAGGTGGCGCATGCTCTACCCCCAGGCACACAGCTCGCTGTACTTGTGACCCCCCTCCCCGACCCCACTCCCTCCTGGGCTTCTTCCTTCTGTCAATGAGCCCTTTACCCTTCACCACAAGCTTAGGGCTGCATCCTTCATGCTTCACGGGCCTTTGCCAGCCAGAACTGCTCCCAGCTCTCTGGCCCCTCTGCCCAGTGTGTGTCTGTGAGGAACACACTGAAGAGACCCCTCAACCTTAGCAAGGCAAAAGGTGTACTTGTGGACTGACCTGCATGTCCTGGAGGTGAGATGGGGTAGCAGAGTGACACTGTGCCTTCCTTGTCTTCTGCAGAGATGGTGGGACCCAGAAGGAGTAAGTGGCAGCAAGGGGACTCTCATCTCCACCACTCTCTAGACTCCTTACCCTGCTGGTTCTCTGAGCACTCAGTTCTGACCAACACCCTGCACTCCCTCACTAGAAATTCTTAGGACAATGCCCCCCTGCCAATCCAATGTGGCCCTGGCTTCCCTGACCTGGTGGGGAGCACCCTATCTCACAGGGCCAAAATTCTTTCCCCATATCCTGAGAGGCATTAAGGGCATGTGATGCTCTGGTGCCTTCACTCTCTATGACCTTGGGTCAGCCCGCCTGGGTGGGGAGTGCCAACGAGGAGGTCCACAGCTCTAGAGAGGCCTGGCTACCTCTCTCTTCAGTATGAATCACTCCCACCCACAGCGTTCGTGCTGTCGGCCACACAGCCTTCTCCTACAGCCAGCATCTCTGTCATCTCAAAGTTGCCAAACCAAGTGACAGGCGGTGAGTCCTGGGAGAATGTGAGGGATTCCTCTAATTGGCCCATCAGCCCAATTCCCAGTGTAACACATTCTGTACTATGTTCCCAGTGGACACTGACCCCCACTTCATCATCTACATACCCCAGAAAGAGGACAGCCTGTGCTTCAACATCAATGAGGAACCTGGTGTGATCTTGAGCCTGGTGCAGGATCCTGACACAGGTATGGTGAGTAATGTGCCCCTTGCCAGGTGGGGCAGAGTCAGTTTTTCCCCACCCTCCACATTCGGGTAGATACAGTACTAGACATGGCCTCCGCTGCCCACCGCCCTACATACTGTTCACTTGGCAGACTCCTTCTGCCTTCCTCTTACTCCATGTCCTTGACTGGAACTTACCTAAGGCCACCTGCATGAGTGTGTGATCCACACAGCACACAGGACCTATACCTTGAAGGGCCCCATACTTGGTCTGATGCCGTGATCTTGCTCTCTTGACATCCTTAAGCATTTTCAAACAAGGAGCCTCATTTCTGACTCATATAGGGCCCACACATCACATAGGTCCTGCCCCATCTTTCCCACAAACATGGCTGTGCAGAGTCTCCAAGCACCTCTCCGGTAGGCTATGGTAAGAAAGGCTTTCCTGACCCTTTCTTTCTCCCTCCCCATTCAGTCAGCCAACTGCATGTCTGTTGAGCACTGACTAGGGACTGGAATGTGGTGGGCACAGCAACGGTCCTGCTCTCACAGAACTTAGGGAAGGGAGAAAGCAATAGTGATCACTTTCTCAGATGTCAGTTTTGGAGCATGAGACTTGCCATGTTGGGACAGTGAGGGTGTGGAGGGCTATCAGGCCTCGCAAGTGCATTTCTAGCATCTGCTATGAGTCTGCCCCAATGTGAGAAGGAGCAGGCCCACTCCTGACCTCAGGAGGCCAGAGTCCAGAACGGAGTGCTAAGTATAGGACATTCAGTATGGCAGCATGAGCAGGAGGCAGGCAGGAAGGAAACAGGCAGTCTTGAGAGCACGACCAGTCCTGAAAGCAAGACCGTTCATGGCTGGTGGGGCATGCAGGAGGTCTCCTGGGATGAAAAAAGGCTCCATCCTAACCAGATGACCCCTCACTCCATTTGCAGGCTTCTCAGTGAATGGGCAGCTCATTGGCAACAAGGCCAACAGCCCTGGGCAGCATGAGGGCACATACTTCGGGAGACTGGGGATCTCAAATCCTGCATCAGACTTTCAGTTGGAAGTGACTCCTCAGAACATTAAGTTGAACCCCAGCTCAGGGGGGCCTGTGTTCTCCTGGAGGGACCAGGCTGTGCTGCGGCAGGATGGGTAACTAGGCCTGACTTGGGAGGGGAAGAAGGAGGCATGTGGCAGGGGTCAAGGCCCAAAGCTCTAATGCCAGATCTGCTGCCTGGGCCTTCAGAGCCTGTGTTCTTCAAACAGTGTGAGGAAATAATGTCCATGGGGCCTGTGCAGACAGCTAGACTCTGGACCACCCACACTGTCCATTTCCCACGGTTCCTGGGCATGTGCCTTGGGCTTGGAGTCTTGAATCCCACCTCCATCTCCATCAAGCAAAGCCAGTCCCAGGTCTAGCACAAAGGCTACTCCTTCCCTGAAGCCCTCACACTGGCTGGCTATGCTGAGTTCAAGTCTGGGCTTCCCTTTTGGCACCTGTCATGCCCGTTCCTTCCTTTATTCATTTATTCAACCAAATCTGCTGGGGCCTGGAGCTTGATTCTGGGCAGCAGAGCTACAGGAAGAGGTGAACTGAGTCCAGGTGGAAGGTGCAGGTGATGAGTTTGATTCACAGGACACAGACTTAGATATTAGAATGGCTGGAGTCTAAGTCCTGGCTCTGCTGATTACAAGCTATTGGCGCAGGGCCTGGTACATTCTAAAACATACAGCACACTGGTATATGGGAGGAAACAAATAGCACCCAGACCTCTAGGGGAGAAGGCCATGAGGGGATGCTTATCGCAGCTGGGTCCCAAAGGATGAAGGCAGCAGAAGAGAGGAGTGCAGGGAAATGCTTCTGTCCTGATGGCTACCTGGCCCTGCAGGGTGGTGGTGACCATCAACAAGAAGAGGAACCTGGTGGTGTCTGTGGACGGAGCAACTTTTGAGATTGTCCTACATCGAACATGGAAGGGGAGTGCCATCCACCAGGACTTTCTGGGCTTCTACATGCTTGATAGTCACCGGATGTCAACCCGGATGCAGGGGCTGCTGGGTACGGCTGGCCAGGCAGGCAGAGCTGTGGGCTGGGACACTGGTTCCAGTATGCTTTGGGTAACAGGATAAGCCAGCCTCCAACACAGCCTCCATGATGCAGCGATCCAGAGATGGGTTGTCCTAGTGAGGGTCTTGTCCTTCATAAACATTGTGATGAAATGCATAGTCAGACAAAAGCTAAGTGATCCTGGGAGCAAGTGGGAGAGAAGCCCAATTCATAGATAGAGAGGTCCGGAGAGCTCCAAGAGTAGCAGGTATTTGGTCTTCTGGCATCTTTCCTCTTTGGAACTGGCTAAAAAGACAAGAAGCAAGGCAGCCTGGAAATGCATCTGTGGAGACAGAAAAGGAATGAGGGTGACTTCTGATACCAAAACATCAGAAGTAATCAAGCCCTTGTGAAAACATCCAAGCAACTTGCTTGGCCTCCAGTGAACACTGGCCAAGGGCAGCCTCCACCCCCAACAGGGGTAGGTGCAGCCTCCACCCCCAACAGTAACCACTGCTCCCACATTACTCTCCAGGACAATTCTTCCACCCCTTTGATTTTGAAGTGTCTGACCTCCACCCAGGCTCTGACCCCACAAAGACAGATGCCACAATGGTGGTGAAGAACCGGCAGCTGACAGTCACCAGGTGAGTGGCTGCCATCCAGTCCTCCTGCCCTTGGCTGCTTTTTGTCCCCTCTCATTGGTTTGGCTCTTCCTCTATGTGTGGTGGGCAGAGTGAACTTCATGGTAGAGGCAGCCTTGCCATATCCAAAGGGGAACCCCAGCTGTCTTGTTTGTCTCCAGAGGCTTGCAAAAAGACTACAGCAAGGACCCCAGACATGGAGCTGAAGTGTCTTGCTGGTTTGTCCACAACAATGGAGCTGGACTGATTGACGGCATTCACACTGACTATATTGTTCCCAACATCTTCTGAGGCCTCCAGCTAACATGTCAGTCCTCCTCTGGAACCAGAGGAAGAAAAGGACAGCATCAAACTGGCTCTACCTCCCTGAGCATGTCGGGACCATGACCCCTGTGTCAAAACATCCTATGATTTCATTAAAGAAAGGCCATATCCAGTTCGGAGTTGGCTACTTTGTGGGAGAGAGGAAATGGGCATGGCCAAAGATCACAGTGGACCTAGGGATGGGCAAAGGTGGACTGAAAGTCCACCAACTCTACATTGCTCTCTGCATCTTGTTCTCTGAAACTGCCTGGCTCCATGGACTCTGGGTCCCCTGAGTAACCCCTTTATACAGTTGCCCCCATGGGCTCGGGCCCAGAGATGCTTTGGCGGCAAGGACTGTCACAATCGACCCAGAGCTTTCTATAGCCAGGCTGGCTGCAGTTAAAGAAACTGAGGTTAGATAACCTGTCAGAAGTCGCTCAAGTTATGAGTGGCAGAGCTAGTTCTCAAACACGTCCTATGTGACATCACCCATATCCCACATCTGTCCTGTGTGACTCTTCCAGTCAGCTAAGACATGGGTGGCCAAAGCCTGTTGGTTAATTTTGCATGAATACATGAAAGAACTATTTCCAGGTTGATTTGGAGTCTTGATGAAATTGTATAGGCATGAGAGACTCGGGGCCTCTATTTTAGCCTCATCCTTCTGTTGGGGTGGCAGCCTATGACAGCCAGGCTGGTATGTTCTGAAGGCAGAGACAACCTCTGTCCAAAGATGGGATTTCAGGGGTCTCCTCACACTGTTTAGAATTGCTCCGTTAGTGTTCCTTTCCCTGGCTTGGCCTTGGGCCCCAGTTAAAATGCAACATCACAGAACATAGGGCAATGGACCCACACCTTGGAGGAACTACTGACCCTTCACATGAAAGTGGATAGGCCTCTATCCACTCTGGTCCAGAGTTTCTGCCTTTTTCTCCTCTGGCTTCTATCCAGTTCCCACTACAAATAAAACTTGTGAGGATCCTGAAAGAACAAGGCTCAGTTTTGAATAATACTGATTAGTAACCTGTCTCATTACTGTGATAAAATACCTGAGAAAGTCATCTTAAGGAAGGAAGGGCGTGTTCTGGCTTACAGTTCAAGGAGATACAATCCATCATGGCAGGAAGGGCATGGTGGCTGGAGTAGGAGGCAGCTGGTCACACTGCATCCACAGTCAGGAAGCAGGGTGATGAATGCTTGTGCTTGGCTCACTTTTTCCTTTTTCTTTTTTTCTTTTTTTATTTATTATTTTTGTTTTATGTGTATGTATGTATTGCCTGCATGTAGGTAATTGCACCCATGTTGTGCAATGCCCTCAGAGGACAGAAGAGGCTGTTGGATCCCCTGGAACTAGAGTTATGGACAGTTGTTAGCTGCCATGTGAGTGCTGGGATTCGAACCCAGGTCTTCTGCAAGAACAGTCAGTGTTCTTAACTGCAGAGCCATTTCTCCAGTCCCTACTTTTTCCTTTTTATTCAGCCCAGGACTGCAGCCACCCATATCTAGAGTGGGTCTTTTCACTTCAATTACTCTATCTAGATAGTCCCTCACAAACATGTTCAGAGGCTAACATAGTCTAGATAGTACCTCACAGGCATTCCCAGAGGCTTGTCTCTTCAGTGATTCTAGATCCTGTGGGGTTCACAATCAATATTAATCATCACAAGTTGACCCCTTGACAACTTGACACCTAAACATATTACTTTTAAGTCATAACCTTCTACCCCTGGTCCCCAAGGACTCATGGTGATCTCAACACAAAATGCATCAATACAACTTCAAAAGTCCCCATAGTCTTTAACAGTTTCAACACTATACGTTCAAAGTGTTTTCTGAGACTCAAAGCAGTGGCTTAACTGTGAGCCTCCATAAAAAACAAACAAAAAAACAAGGTGCATATGTCCGATATACAATGGCACAGAATAAACATTCTCTTTCCACAAAAGGGAGAATGGGGCATATCAAGGAAAGATCAGGCCAAAGCAAGATTGAGACTAAGCAGGTAAAGCACAAATCCTGCTGCTACATGTCTAGCATCTAGAGTTCATGATGGAATCATCTGGGCTCTAAAAGATCTAGGTAGCCGTGCCTCTCCAGCTCTGTGGCCTGCAGCACACATAGCCTGTCTTGGGCCAGCTTGACTTCATGCATCCAGCTTTCCTTGGTGAATGTTCCCTGATCTGGCATCTCCATAGCAGCTTAGGCTTCACCCTCAGAGCTTTACCCAGTAGTCTCTCTGGGCCTCTTGGCAGGGACTCTGATCTTTCCGCACATTACCAGACTGCAGCAGCTCTCTGGAAGTGTGGTGCAAGACCCCATGATTCCCTCAATCTTAAATCTTTCATGCATGCAAAACAAGTATGTAGCCAACATTGCCAAGTTCTGCTGCCAGCTCAGGGTAGGGCCTGGCCTCCTCGGACTACAGGTGTAGTAGTCTCTGTGTGCTGACCCTGGTAAAATATTTCCCTAGACAGTGGCTGTCTAGAAGCGGGAAACCCCTACTGTGGCATTTATTGGAGCCTTTGATGAGTAGGGTCTTGCTCACCCTCACGGCATCTTTCCTTTTGTCTCGCTGCAGAGAATGAGGCTCCTCTTTAAGGACTGCAGCCCTCTTTTTTTTTTTTTTTTTTTTTTTTGTCGGCTTCAGCAGGTGCCTTGGCTGCAACATTTAACATGCTTGAGCTCTTTGCCTTGACAAATTGCTTTTTTAAAAAATCTTTCTGCCTTATTTGTTGTTCTTTTTAACTGGAGAACTGGATAAGAATGGTGAAAAATAACCACATCACAGCCTAAATGTCCTCCACCAAATTAGTCCATCATACCTGCATTCAGTCTCATTCAAGTCTTCAGGACACAGAGTGCAGCCAGATTCTTTGCTAGAATACAGCCTGAATGACCTGTTGCCCAGTTCCCAGTAGTCCTTGTTCTCCTTGAAACCACGCTTTTCTCAGCTTTGTTATCTTCCATTTCTGTTGCTATGATAAAATTCCTCAACAAAAGCAATTTAAGACAAAAAGGGTTTATTTTGGCTTACAGTTCTAAGAAATACGGTCTATCATGTCAGGGAAGGGGTGACAGGAGGAGCAGGAGGTGGCTGGTCACATTACATTCACAGACAGGAAGCAGAGAGCCATGAATTCTTGTGCTTAGTTCACTTTCCCCTTTATACTCAGTCCAGGACTCCAGCCCATGGAATGGTACCATTCACATTTAGGGTGGGTAGTCCCATTTCACTTATTCTGATCAGATAATCCCTCATGACCATGCCCAGAGGCTTATCTCTTCAGTGATTCTAGATCCAATCAAGTTCACAATTAACACATAGATGCTGAGGTCAAAGGCTCTTCCAGGTCTGGGAACACAGAGCTCCTCAACAGTAAGCTGTGGGGGTCATTAGAGGGCTCAGAGATCAATTTACCTTCAAAGGCTTTCTGAGTTTCTCAAGGGAGAGTGGGACTGTCAACTAGCTGGGTCAGCCTGGTCAATGCCTTGCTCAAGGTTTTGGGGCCTCATCTCCTTCTGAAGAATAGGTGTGGAATAAGCCCAAGTATCTCTCTCTTTTTTTTTTTTTTTTTTTGGTCTTTTTGAGACAGAGTCTCTCTCTAGCCCCGTCCTGGAACTCACTACATAGACCAGGGTGGCCTTGAACTCACAGAGATCCGCCTCCCTCTGCCTCCCAAGTGCTGGGATTAAAGGCCTGCGCCACCATGCCCGGCCCCAAGTATCTCTTTTTTTAATTGAGCTTTTGTAATTTCATTCAACATTTCTTAATCAAATTTAGACCCCCCTCTCATATTCCCCACTGGACCTCATACATTCTGACATACATGTTAAATCCTATTCAGTCAAACATTTGTACCCACATGTCCTTTAGTGCAAATTCATCCATCCAGAGATCATATGTAAGGCATACTGTCCCTCACAGTAGCAATCAGCCTCCAATAGTTCTCAGTCTAGTGCCAGCCCAACACCCATTTCTTTCCTCCCCTCTGGGCCCTTGTTTAATTGAGTTGGCATGGGTCCTGTGCTTGATGCCACCATTGCCACAAGTTCACATGTACAAGCTTCCAGTGGCCTGGAAGCCTCTGCTTCCCTGTGTTCATGAAGCAGCCCTGGCTCTTACAATCTTTTTGCCCCCTCTTCTACAATGGTCCCTGAGCCATGGTTGGGTGAGGTTCCATAAAGGAGTCCCATCCTATACTCCGCAGTCAGCTGTACCCTTCTGTGTGCAAAGCATTCTTGTATAAGGAAGCTTTACTGGTGAGAGTTGGGGCGTGCATTACTTTTCTTTCTACACCTTGTTCTGCTGTGTTCCATGAGCCTTAGTTGTAGGGGTTCAACTAGAGATGTGTCACCTAGTACTGAGCATCTCTCAGACATATGTTCTCTGTGTCTGACCGGGTGTGCAATTCTGCAGTAGCCTTCATCGGTTGCAAAAAGAGGCTTCTTTGATGAGTGGCATACCATATGCTTGTCTGTAAATGTAAGGATCAATATTTAGCATGTAGTAAGAAATTTCATTTGTCAGGAGATATAAAAGAGGGCTTTCTCCAAGGTTTATGTCCTCTCCTGCCATGTGTATTTGGCTGAGTTTACAGTGCCACCCATGAGTTCACTCCCATTGAGAGGGCTTTAAGTCCAATTAGATAGCTGTTGATGACCCCCCAGATAACAGTGCCACTACTGTACCAATAGAGGCAGTTTGCCATGCCAGTTGTTATGGTTATTAGGTTTTGGGGTTGGGCTGGACCATTGATTCTTTTTCTCCCTTGGCAGTTTGCATATCACCTTCTAGCATTATGATAGCCCAGCCAGTTAGAAGGCTTCCAGGTCAGTTCCTGCTCCATTGCTTCAAGTCCTATATTTGAAGTATGCACAGTCAAGTATCTCTCATTTAAGGAAATATTTTATTTATTATTTTTATTTTATGTGTATGAGTGTATTGCCTGCATGTATGTAATGCACTTGTGTCATGCAATGCCCATGGAGGTCAGAAGAGGCCATTTGGTTCCCTTGGAACTGGAGTTACGGACAGTTGTTTGCTGGCATGTGGGTGTTGGGAACCAAACCAGGTCCTCTGGGAGAGCAGCCAGTGTTCTTAACCTCTGAGACATCTCTCTAGCCCCTCCCCCCAGTATCTCTTACCCTTTTTTTTTTGTCTTTTTGAGACAGGGTCTCCCTGTATCCCCAGCTGGCCTGGAACTCACTATGTAGACAAGACTGGCCTTGAACTCAGAAAGATCCACCTGCCTCTGCCTCCCAAGTGCTGGGATTAAAGGCATATGCCACCAAGCCCAACTTATCTCTTACATTTTTTATAATTCTATTTTTGTATGATGAGTTTCCTCCAAATTCTTGGCTATCCCTCTTAAGCAGCCACAAAATCCCTATTTTGAGCTGCTGTTCTCCCCAAACTCCAAGTGGCTGGGGAGGAGGCAGTGGTCCAAATGAAAGAGGAAGGATGAGACTTCACAGGTAGCTGTGGGCCATGAGGAGGAGCCACTGGGAAACAGGACAGCAGTCCTGACCCAACCTCAGCCTCCCAGGGGCTAGCAGGCACAGGTGCTGAAAACAGCCATGTGACTGGGATATCCCCAGAGCCAGGAAAGAGGCCTGGCTGCAGTTCTGAGGGGTCTTCTCTCCAATTCCAGGTGTTGGCAGCTTCTGGGTTTGGTCTCTTGCAGCAACTGTGGCACTTGCTACAATAAGAGCTGCATAGTACTCAAGAGGCCTTAGAGCAGGTACCACCTAGCTGGGTCTCAGCAGTGGCACCTGTCATTCTACCATCTTTGCCAACTTGGCAGCTCTGCCGTTGCTGTGTCTCCTGGTACTTCCAAACAGTAGGGCAAGACTTTCTGTGTTTATCTCACAACTTCTGCTGTCTGCCTTCTCTCTGTAGATGGCTCTCTGAGATCTGGTAGTCAAGCTCAGGGCTTCCAGACAAGGGCAGGACACCATCCATAAGGCAGCAGTTCTGGGCTAGGTGTCCTTGACTACTCTACTCAGCAGTGGACCATGAAGGATGCTCAGAAAACTCATGGCAAGGCAGGCAAGCAGCAGCTGCCCTGAAGAGGCCAGGGACTGGCAGGACTGTGGTGTGGCTCAGGAGGTCTCAGCTCTTGTGCAGAGACTGGTCTTTCTTCTGAAATGCCAAGGCCCTGACAGGAAGCACAGAAGGAGGTATAATATGGCCTGTCTCTCCAGGCGGGGACAGTTGGATCTGATCACATGAGCTCAATGTAAGGCAGTAAGAGGAACACTCAGAGAGCCTGCTGCTGGGGCTGGAGAGATGGCTCAGTGGTTAAGAGCTCATGCTGCTCTTGCAGAGGACCAGAGGGTCCCAGCACGCATGCCAGGCATGGGTACCTATAGCCACACACATGCACATACCCTCACACAGACACGCACACCCCTAATTAAATTAAATACTTTTTTTAAAAAGCCATCATGCTGTGAATGGTGATATGGATAGGACTTGATAGGTCTGAGAGCCATCCAAAGCTGAGGAGGAAGAGGAGGAGGAGAAGGGGGGGGAGAAAGAGAGAGAGAGAGGAGAGAGAGAGAGAGAGAGAGAGAGAGAGAGAGAGAGAGAGAGACTGTTCTAGAGCCAAGGCCTTTGGGCTGATAGAAGGAGGTGATTCTACAGTGAAAAACAGGCATACCAGTGGAGGAGAGTAAGCTCAGAAAAGAAATTTGAGGCCAAATCCCAGAGAGCTAAGTTACAGGACTTGGGATCTGTCCTCTTCATGGGTCCTAGGGAGCCACAGCAGGAGCCACAGCAGGTAACGAGCTCAGCTATGGGTATCCAGCCTGAGGCTGCCTGCCTTTCAAGGGTTAATGCTGGGATCTAGGCCCAGACCAGAAGCCACATGAGTGGTGAAGACAAAAGCCCTGAGCCCTGGATATGGAAATGTCAGCTTCTAAATGCAGCTCACACCATCTCCACACCAGGGAGGCCTGGTGTGTGGGGGGAGGTCACTTTTTTCGCATAGCTTCTGCTTTCCCAGGGACCTCCAGTCCATAGCCTGACAGGATGAAGCCCCAACATTGTTTACTGTACCCATCAGGCCCTTTTCATACGGACACACTAGGTCATTACTTCACTTCCCCTCTTCCCGGAGGAGCTACCCGCCTCGGCTGCTCTGGCCCCATAGTGTAGGTCACTGACCCTGCTTGGAAAACACTGGGCTAGCTCATATAAGGAAAGCAGGTCAGACCTGTGTGCTCAGCAATGGCGTTTGTGTGGTGGCCCTGCCTTGTTTTGACTCTGTTCTTTGGCTTGGAGACCTCTGGCTTTCCGAGAAGTCCCCTTCGACTGCTTGGGGTAAGTCTAGCCCCCTCTTTGACATCAGGGCCTTGGGAGTCAAGCAGACAGAAAGCTTCACACTCAGCAAGTTCTGTGAATGAGGTGAAGTGGAATCTGAGGGCTAGGCATTGTGTTGCTGGGACAGTGCCGGACCCTGGAGAACCTGTTCCAGCTAAGAGCTATAGTAGCCTGCTGTCTAACTCAGAGCAAGGCTCTTCAAACTCCCAGGCCTCAGTTTCCCCACCTGTCAAATGACCTGTCATAGCACTATGACAGCACTATGAACTCTCCTCACTGAGGGTTATGAAGGCCAAAGTCTTCAGCAGATGTAGAAGACACTACAAAATGCTGAGTCCGATGGATGGGTGGGTAGGGTGTTCTGGAAGAATAGAGTGAGAGGCAGAGTGAGTTGGAGCTTATGGAAAGTGAGACAGCTCTGAGTCTAATTCTCCTGGCCTGCTCCATTGATAACCTGCCCCTTTCTGGATGGATCTCAAAATCTCCATCCCAGTTCTTTTTTAACACATGGCCTGAGAAGGTCCTATGTCTAGAGGCCCCTCAACATGTGTGTGTGTGTGTGTGTGTGTGTAGAGAAACCTCTGATTCCTGGCTTTAGCCCAGAACCTGCTCCCAGTCCATGGCCTTGACCTGCTTTTATTTGTTTTTACAGAAACGGAGCCTCCCAGAAGGGGTGAGAACTTCCACTGGGACTGGGGCTGGGTGGGGAAGCACAGAATGGAGCTGGTTGCCCAACCTCTGAAGGTGCGGGATGTTAAGGGCAGCATCTTCACAGCTGGAAAACAGCTCATGGCAATATTCCAGAAGAGCTCTTCATGATAGAAGACCCTTGGGCCACAGTCTTCCAGCTCTGTGGGAGGGCATCTATCAGTCATCCCCTCCTTTCAAGTGCACTTGACCCTGTGTATAGGGTTGGGTGCATACAGTAAAGCAGCCTGTCACCCACCCCACTCTAACACCCGACCACACACACAAAGCATCTTTAGATCCTTATTTAACCCAGCTTCCCTTGGTCTATCACCCTTGTTGGAGAGAGGTTGTTTGGGGACCTGGCACAGGAAAGGAGGTGTCTATTCAGGAAAAGAACCAGATAACACCAAAGGACACAGAAGGTGGGCTGACTTTGTCGGGGAGAGAGAATTCTGGGAGAAAGATATATAGGAAGAGCCAAGGGAAGATGATGGAAGTAGAGCTCTGGGCATGGCTGGAGCTCAGGACAAATGGAGAGCCGGGACTCTCCAAGAGGAGCCTCGTGTCAGGAAACTCTTCAGAGTTCAAAGGGAGGCCTGGAAAGGCTTTACTTGAAAAGGGGCAGGATCAGACCTGAGTCTTTACCAGCTCTCACTGGTTACAGCTGTTAAGATTACGCTGTCAGGAGGTGCAACATGCATCCGCACTGCAGTGGCCAACTGAATGTGGAACCAAGGACACTGGCCAGACTTCCAATGTGGGTGACCAGGGGGACTGCAGGGCTCCAGAACTCACAAAGGGAGCATTTGCAAGGGGAAGCAGCCAGATTGAAGATGGAGTTTTTCAGGGTGAAGTCTGGCTGATTACCTCCTGGTGATCCTCACCCATCTCTCTCTCAGGTGGTCGACGGCATTGAAGTCTACAGTACCAAGATCAGCTGCAAGGTGACCTCCCGCTTTGCTCACAATGTTGTCACTACAAGGGCTGTCAACCGTGCAGACAAAGCCAAGGAGGTTTCCTTTGATGTGCAGCTGCCCAAGACCGCCTTCATCACCAACTTTACCTTGTGGGTGCCACCATAGCTGCTGGCTCTGAGCTCCAGAGGGCTCTCTGGCTCAGTGTGACCCTAAACTCCTAATCTGCAGGACCATCGATGGTGTCATCTACCCTGGGAACATCAAGGAAAAGGAAGTTGCCAAGAAGCAGTATGAAAAGGCTGTGTCACAGGGCAAGACAGCTGGCTTGGTCAAGTAAGTGTGGACCTCTGGCTTTGAGGGAGGCAACACCTATGATTATTGTTATAGCGGACTGTGTGCCCTTTCCCGGCACTACCCCATTTTAAGGCAATCAAAGATCAGAATAAATAGAGAGGTTTCTAATCAAAGAACTGGGACTTGAATCCAGGGCTGAGGAAGGATGGCTCCTGCAGTCTTTGTGCTAGGCTCTGTACTGCATCCCATTTAGGGCCTCTGGGAGGAAGCTGGAGAAATTCACAGTGTCAGTCAATGTGGCCGCAGGCAGTAAGGTCACCTTTGAGCTAACCTACGAGGAGCTGCTCAAGAGGCACAAGGGCAAATATGAGATGTACCTCAAGGTCCAGCCCAAACAACTGGTCAGACACTTTGAGGTAACCAACCATTCCTGCATCCTCTGCTGGCTTTGCAGAGGGTCTGGGGAAGGGAGGTGGAGCTGGGTGTGTGTGTGTGTGTGTGTGTGTATGGCAGAGACAAGGCAAATCTCAGTGAGGAGTCAAAATGTGCCTCCAAGTTCTGGCCCCTCCACTTGGCTATGGAGGGTTGGAGGAAGCACAGTGGCTCTAGCTACAGCAACCGAGAGCCAAGGGGAGGAGGCAGTGGTGCTGTGACCCTTGGGAGCTGTACTACAAAGTGCTTCTGAAATGCTTGCAATTGGTCCATAGGCATTTTACCAACTCCAAGGCTAAAAGCTGAAAGAAACTCTGTAGTTGTGGAACTTGGGAGTAATGGTAGACAGATGATAGAAATGCTTTGGGCCACCATATCCTCTTTTTTTTTTTTTTCTCTTGGTCTTTTTGAGACAGGGTCTCCCAGTAGCCCCACCTAGCCTGAAACTTGCTATGTAGACCAGGCTGGCCTCGAACTCACAGAGATCTGCCTGCCTCTGCCTCCTGAGTGCTGGGATTAAAGGTGTGCGCCACCACCCCTGGCTCACCATATCCTTTTAACAGTCCCTGTGATCACTTTCCCAGGGGACCTCAGTTTGTCCTTGAGTGTCTCCATGTCATCAAAGATCCTTGTCATCCCCTTAGCTGTGTCCCAGAAGCTGACCTCTGAACTGTCCCTGTGTCACATCGCCTTCATTTGGTCATTCCAGATTGATGCACACATCTTCGAGCCCCAGGGCATCAGTATGCTAGATGCTGAGGCCTCGTTCATCACCAATGACCTCCTGGGAAGTGCCCTCACCAAGTCCTTCTCAGGGAAAAAGGTGGTATAGATACCCCTGGGATCTGGGGTGCAGGGGGAGAACACTGACTGCAGTAGGACAGGTCTGAAGCCCCTGGTTTGCTGATACAAGCGTAGAGGAGGTGTCGGTCTATAATACTGCCTTTCTTCTTCTCCAGCTGGGTCACCAAGGAGAATGATGGAGGCAGGGGGCTGCTACTGTGCTACTGACTGGCCATAGGAAGAGAGAGACAGAGACAGAGACAGAGACAGAGAGACAGAGAGAGAGAGAGAGAGAGAGAGAGAGAGAGAGAGAATGAATTACTTTCCCCAAGCAGATCCTGACACCTAGGGATGAGAGGTATTCAGAAAGATGGGGCATGAGAGCAGCTTTGTTCATAGGAACCTGGCATCTCACAGCATACCAGATCTTCACCTCTGCCCACTTGAGAACTCACCCTTGTCTGCCAGTGGACAGCCTCAGCCAAGCTGAGCAAAGCCCTCCCTCCTCTCCTCAGGGCCGTGTGTCTTTCAAGCCCAGCCTAGACCAACAGCGCTCATGCCCAACCTGTACAGACTCCCTCCTCAATGGGGACTTCACCATCACCTATGATGTGAACAGAGAATCTCCAGCCAATGTGCAGGTACCAGCCGATGGCTCCACCGGGTTCACCAATTCTCCATCATGATAGGGAGAGGGCTAGTGTCCAGAGAGGCTGTAGCATCCAATAACATCCCCTCCATCTTCCACTCCAGAGCCTTTCACAGCACCTCTTAGAGGTGGGAAAGGGATACTTTTCCCTTCAGTGGCAAATGTTGACGTCTACCTGCAAGAGGGGCCAATGTGATGTTAAAACAGACAATGGCCTCCATTTCTCTCCCACCTTTCCAGATAGTCAATGGCTACTTCGTGCACTTCTTTGCACCGCAAGGCCTTCCAGTGGTGCCTAAGAACATAGTCTTTGTGATTGATGTCAGCGGCTCCATGTATGGTCGGAAAATGCAGCAGGTTTGCCCCCTCTCCCCAGCTATACAAGGCAGCATTGGGGTGGAGGAGTGTGGGGAGGAAGAGATTCTTTTTTAAAAGTGGCAAATGCTAGTATTTTTAGTGAAAGAGGGGGAAGTAGAATATAAGACTCAAAGCCTTTGCCCACTTTCACAGGGGTTTGGGGCTTGGGCACTGCTTATTTTTAGGGAATGGTAGGGACTCTGCTGCCAGCCTGGGTTGGGAAGAAGCCTGGCCCACTGCTGCTTCAGCTTCTGGTCTGTTCATCTCTTTCCCCGAGACCAGGGACGCTCTTCTCAAAATTCTGGAAGATATGAAAGAGGAGGACTACCTGAATTTCATTCTGTTCAGTGGTGATGTGACCACCTGGAAAGACCACTTAGTTCAAGCCACGCCTGATAATCTCAAGGAGGCCAGGGCATTTGTGAGGAGCATTAAAGATCAAGGAAGTAAGAGCAGGGAGGGGGACAGATGCATACCCTACCAGTTCATCCCTCCACATGGGCTAGCTTGTTGGCTCCTTCCTGCCTCTCCAGGGAGTAGAGGTGGTCCTTAGGCTTGAAGACAGAATATCAGGGTATCTGCTCTTTGGCCTGGGAAACACTTTTTTGTGTTTCTAACCCATGATCCTAGTGCCCCTTAAGTCTCAGCACAATAAAGCCACAGAGACCTTGTTTTCTCTGGAAAATCACAAATGACATCTATACTGCCTCCTTCCACTCCCAGTGATCCCACCTGGCCAAATTGCTACAATCAGTTGCTGGGACCTTCCTGGCACCCCTTTGATGCCCGTGTGAAAGCCTACACTGTTCATTCTTCATGCCGTGTTCACTATGTACATCTATGTACAAGCCCATATGGTCCTTGCACAAGAGCAGAGTCTGGTGCCACAACCTCCTTCACTCCAACAGCCTCGTACCCTGGCACCCTGAGGACACCCTCCCAGTGTTCTGTCTCTCTGTGTCACAGTGACCAACATCAATGATGGACTGCTGAGGGGCATCAGTATGCTGAACAAGGCCCGGGAGGAGAAACTTGTTCCTGAGAGGAGCACCTCTATTGTTATCATGTTGACAGATGGGGATGCCAATACTGGTGAGGGAGAGGGGGGCTCTGATCCAAGGTGAGTGACTCTGTACCTGGCTCACTACAAGACCTTGGACAGCTCATCCTGGGGTCCCCAACCACTTGGAGAGTAGACACATGCCTTCCTTGCCAGGCTCCCTACCAGTTGTGCATGTACAAGAGTCAGATCTCCCCAGACAGAGCCAGTGCAGATGGTTCCCAGCAACGAACACCACTTTTGCAGGTGAGAGCAGACCAGAGAAGATCCGGGAGAATGTCAGGAATGCCATCGGGGACAAGTTCCCTTTGTACAACCTGGGCTTTGGTGACAATCTGAATTATAATTTCCTGGATACTATGGCCCTGGAGAACAATGGGTTTGCCCGGCGCATTTATGAAGACTCGGATGCTGACTTGCAGTTACATGTACGCTCCGCCTTGCACACTTCTGGGAATGAAGCATTTATTTCTCAGGCAGCCACTCCACTGTGTGACAACTTCAGGTGTCAGAAACTATGAATACTTTTTACGCCAAAAAATTACATAGGATATTTCTAGGCCGGTCATAACAGGAGACATTACCACTGACTGGGTAGCTTAAACATCAGAAACACTTGTGTTAGTCTTGGAAGTTACAAGCTGGAGATCAAGGTGTCAGTGTGTTGGTTCCCTTCTGAGGGCAGGGAGGGAAGGGTCTGCTTAGGACTCCCTCTTTATCTTGTCATGGTCGTCTTCTCCTTGGGCCTTCCAGTGTGTTCCCTCATTGTGTGTCTGTATCCAGTTTCCTCTTTTTACAAAACCCAAGTCATATTGGATTAGTGCCCAACTTCATGACATCATTGGATTATTTTTGTAAAGATTCCACCTCCAAATAAGGTTGCACTGTGAGGATTAGGACCACATGTGAGCTTTGAGAATACAGTGCACAGTTCAACCCATAACATTCTTATACTAAAATAATGTTTTTAAAATATCTGCTATTCAAATGTAACTGTGTGTCTCACCTTTTGATCTGCTGGGCTTAGTTGCTTCCCACAGTTGGGTGTCAGCACCTCCATCTCTGCGAGGGGACCCCAGGGCCCTTTTCCCCTTTGTCTGATCCTCATCACTTTCTCTAGAATTTCTTTATTGAGAGTTCTGTGCCAAGAATGTTGTATGTTCCTTCTAGTCTCTCTGATCTCTAAAGGGTTGGGAGACAGCAAGAGCCCTCCTAGACTCCAGGGCATAGTCAGGGTCATTTAGAAGTGAAAATCCGGGACAGGACTAGTCCAGTCCTGGAGGACTAGATGCCACATAGCAGTGTTGGTCCTGGACCTTTCTATGTCTGGTCTGGGGTCTGAGATGAACAGGTCCCTGATTTGATCTACAGGGCTTCTATGAGGAGGTGGCTAATCCACTATTGACAAGTGTGGAGGTGGAGTATCCAGAGAATGCCATCCAGGACCTCACCAAGAACAATTACCCCCACTTCTATGATGGCTCTGAGATTGTTGTAGCCGGGCGCCTTGTGGACAGGGACATGAACAACTTTAAGGCAGATGTGAAGGGCCATGGGGTGAGTGGGAGCGAAGGCCTGGGGTGTGCTGGGAATGAAGAGTCAGCAGAAATGGGCCCTGTATCAAGGCTGATGGTCCAGGAGTGTCATCCTCTTGAGCCTGGCCTACCCAGTTCTATGTTCCAGTTTTCGAGTCCCTCATTTGCTCCATTCCCTGCCCAGGCCATGAACGACCTGACCTTCACAGAGGAGGTGGACATGAAGGAGATGGAGGCAGCTTTGAAGGAGCAAGGCTACATCTTTGGGAACTACATTGAGCGGCTCTGGGCTTACCTCACTATTGAGCAGCTATTGGAGAAACGGTGACTTGGCCCACCCCTCCCTTTGTGGGGTTAGCGCTGGGAACCTGGATGCCTAGCACCCACCTGTGTCTGCTCCTGCTCTGTGCTCTGAGCAGGGCCACATGAGTAAGATACTTATACACTGAGGAAAGGACCCCCATGCCCATTTTTGCCACTCTGCCCTCTTCTCGGTCCAGCTAAGGAAATGTTTCCAAGTGTTCCACTTCCTATTCATTATCCCAAGCAGGCAAGGACTACCAAGGCTGGTGACTCAAGAGTGCCTCAAAGACAGGGAAGAGATCAGTACCTGTTCCCTACACCCAGCACAACTCAATGGTGGGGAGGCTGAATAACTTGACACCTGGGGCTTAAGCCTCAGCACCCAGAGGTGGAGCTGGGCACTCTTGAGAGGGCGATTGCCAGCATTCCTTTAGGAAGGACAAGGCTGTAAAGCCCCGGCAGGATCTGACACTCACCGAGTGCTTGGTACACAGGCACTCACAGTGATGATCACAGTGGCCATTTCAAGTCTCTTGTCTTTTATGGGTGAGGGAACTGAAGCCTAGAGAGGAAAGTCTGTTCAGGTGCCCTGGGAAGCTGGAAAAGTGTTTTTATTCTGGGCCCCAGTGGATTCCACCCTGGGAGACGATGAGCACAGTGGGGGTTCCCTAGCTGCCCCTGGGATTCCTGGTCTGGTCTGGGGAGCTGCGCACAGAAGGCACACAGGACACTGTTCTCTGGACTGACCCTCTAAGCTGTTCCTCCTTACAGTAAGAATGCCTATGGTGAGGAGAAGGAGAACCTCACAGCCCAGGCCCTGGAGCTATCCCTCAAGTACAATTTTGTGACTCCACTGACCTCCATGGTGGTGACCAAGCCTGAGGACAATGAGAACCAGGCAGCCATTGCTGATAAGCCTGGGGAAGGTAGGCAGAGAGCAGAGGCCAGATCCTGGAGGCTTCCCTCTAGACCCTGGACCCTGGGAGCCAAAGAAAGGTCAAACTGGTAATATCAGACCTTTCAAGTAGGGCGGGTTTGAAGGCATCTAAAGGGGTATGGTGAGAGCAAAGCAGTTAGCAGGGACAGTGGGTGTGAGCCAAGGGGGAACACTGCTCAGGGCCATGTCAAAGAAGGGACTTTGGCTGTAGCACAGGACTAGGCTAGACAAGAAAAAGCACATCTAACCCCAAAGTTAGACCTGGAACAAGCTACTGGGGGGCTGGAAATTGTGAGAAAAAGAGGCCCTCAGAGCTGGAGGAGGCTGAGCTCATGATTTCTCAAGCAAACCCCAGAGTTGACTCACTAGGGGAACCCCAAATACCATGACAACTTCATGGGGAGCTTGGCACTGAGAAGCATGGGACGGGGGGGAAGAGCTGGTCTCTGCTAGGTCCCTGGCTTCTAGGAGTTCTTGGTTCTAGGGGACATTCTGTGGGGACAAAGCTAGCTAGCTGTTAGTTGGCATGGACAACTCTCATTGGTTGCAACGGCCCTGATCAATGGTCTGAATTTTCTAATGCATTTCTCCTCTTCCTCCCTTGATGCGCCTGCATTTTAGAAGGTAAGCTTTAGGTGGGCATCATGGGAGGGAGGGAGGGAGTTGAGACAGGCTGAAGAGGCCCTTCAGACTTGCTCCTCTGAGCCTTGGGGCTCCTACTCATTTTGTTGAGGATGGCTTCCTTGTCCTAAGAAGGGATAATAATTACATAAGTGTCATGACCCTCAGTGACCCTCCACAGGAGTTCTTTATGATTCTCACTTAAAATTTTTAAAAAATTTCTTAGTTTTATTTTACGTGAATGAGTGTATTGCCCACCTGTATGCAAATGCACCTGTGTCATGAAGAACTCCTGGAACTGGAGTTACGGATGATTGATAGTTGCCACATGGGTGCTGGGAACTGAACCCAGGTCCTCTGTAAGGGCAGCCAGTGCTTTTAACCCCTGAGCCATGTCTCCAGCCCCATGACTCCCACTTTCTAGTGAAAGAATAGAGGTACAGAGAGGACTCAGGCAGTAACTAATCTGGGACATAAGCCTAGGCAGTTTGGATCCAGTGCCCATGCTGAAAGTTGCTTCCCCGCATTTCTCTCACTTTAAAATTGAAATCTCATACACCTCCAGTCTAGTACCAGTGGGCAAGGCCTCCTCAGTCTCTCCCAAGCTGCTTGTCTGCATCTCTAAGGAGCACATATACATTAGGCCACTGTGGATCTCACCCTATCCCAACTAGGGGCTGAAGAGTCCAAAGGTAGGGGCAGAAATCTGTGAACATTACTCATAAAGGAGAGGTTGGTGACTTGACAGGTTTGCATTTAGCTACATCAAATGTTGTACCCCTGGCATTAAAATGATACCCTACTACCACAAGCCCTGTAAAGGGATTGCCTGGGCATGCCTGCCAATGTTAGGGCCCTAATGGGGACCAGTAGCCTCCAGACAGGCAGAAAGCAGAAGGTTGGGAGGAGGGAGCCTCCTGACCAAAGTTCATGATTGTCCTTTGGCTTCCTACTAGCGAACTCTGTGATCCCCTCCACGGCCTACATGAGTGAGTATACACTGCCACCCTTGCCTACCATCTAGAGCTCTCCCTTGCCCTGCTCCCTTTTGTGGTATTTCCTGAATCAGCTTCTGGAAGATAGACCAGGTGTCCTAGGGAAGTTGGGTGGTGTTGGAGGGGATGGAGGGAATGAAGTCATTTGAGAGTCAAAAGGGGAGGGGTATAGGCCAAACCAAGGGTGGGAGTCCCAGCCCACCTCAGGACAGATTACTTATTTCAACCTTGTTTTTCTTTGCTCTGTAGCCAGCTACCAGCCTCCTCAAACACCTTACTATTATGGTGAGTTCCTTGGCTCCTCCTTGATCAGGGCTCAGTGAACTGGGTGCACTGCTCCAGTCCACAGGGCCAGGAGGCCGGGGGAGGCTCCTGGTACAGTGAGAGTCTCTTGGAACCAGCCCATTCTCTGATGTGCCCTCAGTGGATGGGGACCCCCACTTCATCATCCAAGTTCCAGAAAAAGACGATGCCCTCTGCTTCAACATTGATGAGGATCCAGGCACTGTGCTGAATCTCATTCAGGACCCAGTCACAGGTGGGGCTATAAACTAGGGTTCTTATGGCAGCGCCTGAGTGCCCAGGTGGGTTCATGAACCAGGTACACCTCACTCTGTCCAGTAGCACATCCATCTTCATATGCAGGTGGGATGTGGGGGACTCACTGAGCCCCCAGTGCTATTAGAGAGAGGTAGAGATATGGGACTACCCTGCATCTGGGGAGCAGTTTTTCTTCTCACAATATTCCATGGCCCAGGCAAGGGGCAGATCCATAATATCCCATTCTATCCCAGACCTGAAGTTTCTAGGACAGGGTTGAGCTCCAAAACTCTGGTCTTTGCTTGGAGCCCTGTCTCTGCTCCCCATCAGCATGTGGCTAAAGGGGAAGGCCAGCCTGGCTCAGAGGACCTCACTGGTCTCCTTTCCTGTCCCATCCCTCTGGCAGGCCTCACTGTTAATGGGAAGATCATTGGAGACAAGGGCATTAGCCCTGATTCCAAGACCAGGAAGACTTACTTTGGCAAACTGGGCATTGCCAATGCTCAGATGGACTTCCGGATTGAGGTGACCACGGATAAGATCACCCTGTGGAATGGGGATGAACGGAGCACTTTCAGTTGGCTGGACACAATCATGGCCACTCGGGTTGGGTAGGTGCTCCAACTGTATTTCCAAGGGAAGCTGCCACCTGAGGAGCTAGAGAAATTCAGGAGGGATTTGAAGCAATTGTAGGACAGACTATTTACAGAAATCTCAGGAGAGATTGGTCTCAGTTCAGTCACCACTGAAGGATGATCATAGGGGATCCCCAATGAACCCTGGGATTCCTGTTAGAGCCAAAGTTTGTAGCTGGGCAATGTACAGGACTTACTTTGAGGGAAGCCCTGGCTGGATGAAGCATTAGATGGAGGTCAGGTGCAGCGGTGCACACATGTAGTTCAGCTGCTTCAGAGGCTAAGTCGAAGGGCTGCTTGATCCCAGGAATTCAAGACCAGCCTGGGCAACAGCAAAACAGCAAAACCCCATCTATCAAACTTTGATGTATTATTATGCATATGTGTGGGTGCATGATATGTGCGGGGGGGTGTTACACATGCCACAGCCTATGTATGGAGGTCAGAGGACAACTTTGTGGAGTCAGTTCTCTCTTTCCACTTTTATGTAGGTTACATGGGTTCTGGGGATTGAACTCGGATCATCAGGCTATTGTAGCAAGCACTTTTACCTACTAAGCCATCTTTCTGGTTCCTACAAGACCTCATCTCTAAACAGAAAGGAAGGTTGGGTATGATGGTACATATCTATAATCCCAGCATTTAGGAGGCAGAAGCAGGAGAATTACCATAAATTCCAGGCCAGCCTGGGTTACATGAGAAGTTCCAAGTTAACAAGGGCTACATAGTAAAACCCTATCTCAAAAAAATATCAATTAATTAAAAATAAATAAGGGTCTGGAAAGACAGCTTAGTGATTAAGAGAATATATTGCCTTTTTAAAAATATATCTTATTTATTTTTATTTATGTGTGTGAGTATATTGCCTGCATACAGGTAAGTGCACCCATGTCATGCAATGCCCTCGGAAGACAGAAGAGGCTGTCAGATCCCCTGGAACTGGAGTTACAGACAGTTGTCAGCTGCCATGTGGGTGCTGGGATTTGAACCTGGTCTTCTGTAAGAACAGCCAGTGTTCTTAACTACTGAGCCATCTCTCCAGCCCCATGAGAATATACTGCTTTTATAAGAGGACCTGAGTTCAGTTCCCAGTATCTATGTTGGACTGCTCACAACCACTGTAACCTCCCGCTTCAGTGGGATCTGACACCTCTGGCCTCCACAGGCCCTGTAAACACATGCATATACCCATCCGCCATACACATAATTAAAAAAATAATAAAATAAGCAGGAAAGAAGGGAGGGAAGGTGGGAGGGAGGAAGGAGGGCTTGATTAAGTGTCAATCCCCATTTACAACTCCTCTTGCTGACTGTTAGTTCTGAAGCTCCTTAGTATTTTCTATGTCTTCGGAACCCCGAGAGCTTGGGGGGCAGGGCAGCAGTACTACTCTGCCTGAGGCTAAGAGATGGATACAACCTGCTCTAGGTCACACAGAAGCCAGTGGCTGAGCTGGGGTTGGTCCCAGGCCTCTGGGCTCCCAAGATAGCCTCTTTCTTGCTCACAGATGAGCGAGGTACACTCAGTGGAAGACAACATGGATGAAGTAGCCTCTTCCAAACACTCCTGAACTAGTAGTGTTTGGTGTCTGTGTGCCTTCAGCTGTCATGTACCTGGAAGGCCTGGCTCAACTGCCCAAGATGGCCAGTTCCAGGACCACTGGGCCTCACTGCCCTTACCTCTTCTTTCCTAGGCTGTCTGTAACAATCAACAGGAAGAAGAATATGGTGGTCTCCTTTGGAGATGGGGTTAGCTTCGTGATTGTCTTGCATCAGGTTTGGAAGAAACATCCAGTTCACCAAGACTTCCTAGGGTTCTACGTGGTAGACAGCCACCGGATGTCAGCACAGACGCATGGGTTGCTGGGTATGTAATGCTCAAATTGAAGGCTGTTTAGTCACATGGCAGCATGGGAAAGATAAGTACAAAGCCATCTATTCACCTTATACCCAGGCCAAAACAAGCCCCTTTAGCAATCGCATCAACCCTGAAAGGTCAGTGACCACGTTACCCATGGCAATGGCTAGGGGCTGATAGTGTTTAATATGTTCATTCCCAGGGCAATTCTTCCATCCCTTTGACTTTGAAGTGTCTGACATCCACCCAGGCTCTGACCCCACAAAGCCAGATGCCACAATAGTGGTGAAGAACCATCGATTGACGGTCACAAGGTGAGGGGGCATACCCTCATCCTCCCCAGTAACAAGACAGGAGGAAAGAGCCCTCTCTGTCATGGTGTCTTGCTTGGTGGATTCTTATTTTCTGTGGGCTATCCCTGTTTCTTTTTGAGGTTTGGCCCTTCTAGGCTCTTCCTAATAGCCCAAACCTAGCTCCCTAGAAAGAGTCACCATGTGGCCTCATTCTTTTTTAAATATGTATATGAGTGCTTTACCTGCATGTATGTAAATGCATGTGTGTGTGCAGTGCCTGCAGAGGCCATAAGAGGGTGTTGGATCCCTTGGAACTGAAGTTACAGATGGTTGTTAGCCACCATGTAGGTGCTGGGAACCAAACCCAGGTCCTCTGCAAGAACAGCCACCTCTCTAGCCCCAATGTGACCTCATTTTTTACCAAAGAATTCAAATTTTCAACTTTAAGCTGGCATGGTGGCACGTGCCTGTAATCTTAGCACTTGGAGAGTGGAGACATGAAGGTCCTTGGCTGTACAGCAAGTTCAAGGCCAGCCTGGGTTACTTGAGACCCTTTCTCAAAAACAAAAGCAAATAAAAAAGCAAGTCAACACAACAAAATAATCCAAATTTCAGGGGCTGGTGGCAGGGATATAGCTCAGTGACAAAGGACTTGCCTGGAATACATGAGGCTCTGAATCAAGTCCTAGCACTGCAACGGCCACAAAAGAACTTCCCAGTTCCCAGCTTTGCTCAACCTTAGGCCCATGATGCTCACACCCACTTTGTTTACCCCATGCATTACAGCTTCCCTCTCTCTCTTTTCTCCCAGGGGCTCCCAGAAAGATTTCAGAAAGGATGTCAGAGTTGGCACGAAAGTCACCTGCTGGTTTGTCCATAACAATGGGGAAGGGCTAATTGACGGTGTCCACACTGACTATATTGTCCCCAGTCTGTTCTGAATAAACATGACAGCTGCTGCTGAAATGGAAGTCAGCTTGCCTGGTATCTGGAACAGGGGCACAGGATGGAGCCTGTGGGAAGGAACTGGACAATAAAGCCAAGCATGGAAACCAGGCGCTGCTGCCTTTGTGTGCCTCGTGAGCCATTACTTTAGAACAGGCAGTTGGCCCGAGAGCTTAATTAAGGGAGGGGATGGCTGGGAGGAAGGCAACTTCCTGGCCTCTTAATTAAGACAGTTGTGGGACAGAATTGGTTGGGGTAACACCTTGGGGATGATGTGAGAAGAAAATTAATCCAGAATTGACTCTGGGGCAAAGAGGCTCTAAGAAGTGAGGAAGGGCCGCATGCTGCTCAGAGTCCAGGAATGCCTTAAGTCAGGCAACATGGCTCAGAGCGCCTTACTTTTCCTATCACTATGACAAGAAGCAACTTACAGGAGGAAGGCTTTATTTTGGCCCATAGTTTGAGAGAGTACAGACCATCATGGGGTAGGCATGGCAGCTGGGACCAGCTTGGCCCAAGGTAGTAGGAATTTGCAGTCTGGCTTTCTCACATCTCTGTGGATCAGGGGGTTAGAAACCAGGCTGTGCTATATAGCTTAGTAAGGCCTACCCCCTAGTGACCTACTTGCTTCAGCTAGACCTCTTAAAGTTTCCACAGCCTTCCAAAACAATGCCACTAAGTGTTCAAACACAGGAGTCTATGGGGGTCTTTCACATTTATATCATAACAGGAGGAAAAATTCATTTTGGCTCACAGTGTCAGAGAATTCTACCTCTAGCTGTTTGACCAGTCAGCATGGGCATGCAGTGGCATGATACACAAGATGGCAGTATGTATCAGAGGAAGTCTGTCTACCTTATGGTGGTCAAGAAGGACAAAGGGAGCTACGGTCAGGGTGGCAGCACATGTTTCTAATGTGAGCAGTTGGGAAGCAGGAGGATTGGGGTCAGCCTAGAGAGTTGCTAGCCACCCTGGGCACATTTAAGACCCTATCTCGAACAAATGAAAAGTTAAAAAATGAAGGAGGAGGAGGAAAAATAGAACCTGATAAAAATGATGGCACATTCTTGTAATCCCATCACTTTTCAGGTGGAGGCAGAAGGATCAGGAGTTCAAGACCAGCTTGGGCTCTATGAGGCCCTATCTCAAAAACAGAGAAAGAGAAGGAGGAAGAGAGGAGAGAGGAGAAAAGGGAGAGGAGAGAGAGAGACAGAGACAGAGAGACAGAGAAAAAAAATATCCAGAGTTCCATTATCCCCTTCAAGGGCATGGTCCTCAATTGACCCAGGTTCCTTCCACTAAACCCAATATTCTAAAAGTTCTACTATTTCATAATAGTGCCACAAGCTGGTATCCAAGTCTTGAACACATGGGTTTTGGGGGACACTCCAGATCTAAAATATCTACCTATCTATTCAACTATTCATCCATCCATCCATCCATCCATCCATCCATCCATGTATCCATCCATTCAACCATTCATCCATCCAGTCATCCATCCAGTCATCCATCCACTCAACTACCCATCCTGATTCAGCAGATAGACACACCCTAGGTCAGGATCTGCAGCACAGAGTTTGTAATACAGTTTCCATTTGCACAGCCATCCAAGTTTGCCTTCAGCAAGGCCAAGCCTCTCTGAGATCCTCCAGTCACTTCATGGTGACCGCTTGCTCTCCCAACAAATCTGGGGTGGGATAGGGAGGCAAAGAGAGGTTCCTAGAGAAAGACTCCAGTATTTCATTGGTAGGGCCTTGGACTGAGAAAGAGAGTGGGAGCTGGGCACCAGCATGAATCACTCACACTATTCTCTGCTCTCACTGTGGATGTAATGTGGCCTTGACTTCACCACAGTAATGGACTGCAACCTGGAATCATAAGCCAAATAAACCATTTTTTCTCCCTTAAGTTGCTTTTGTCAAGATATTTCATCATAGCAACAAAACACAGAACTAAAACAGTGCCCAATGTAACCATGGTTCTTGGCTCATGATTCTTGGTGCAGGCAGGAGCTGGAAAGTCCCTAGTGAATAGAAGAGCGGAAAAACATGAACCTGCTTTCAACTGTTCACAGCACAACTGCATTGCTGTTGCACTGATTCTGCGGCCAGGCCCAGGTAGCTTTCCGGGAGTGGAGAGCTTGGTTTGGGCAAGTTTACCTGTCCTTAAATGTCTCTTGCTAGCCCCACAGCAAGCCCCTAGCCCTAGGCTACTCTCTTGTCTCATAGCAGTCTTTCCTGAGCTTCTCAGGGTGACATTCAAAGAGGCTGGAGTCCTCCACCTATCAAGGAGGCTGGGCAGAGGATCAGCAGTACAAAATGAGTGTTCCTTTATGTTGGACAAACCTGCTAGAACCTCCCCTAACCCCCACTGACCTGATCTCTCACTCCTCTAGAAAGACTCATTCAGTAAATACCCTCCATAGCTCAAGAGGTGGCAAAGAATAGTTCTCTGATGCTCTGATCTGTTTTCCCTAACAGGCTAGTGAGTGCACTTTATGCTTTATCCTGGCTGCCAGGAAGCTCAGAGCAAAGCTGTGTGATCAGTTCCTCTACAGCTTGCCCACCCTGTGTCTGTGATTTAACTGTCCTACTGCCTGCTCTTCTTTTACCCTCATACCCATGGTCTTTGGCTTTATTCTCTTTGTGTTATCTATTTGTAAGCTATGGATTGTATTCTTTTCTTCCCTAGACATAAGTAGAGCCCAGCTGCCCTTGGTATCTACAGGGGATTGGTTCAATGACCCCCCTAAGGATACAAAGTTCATGAATGTTTAAGTCCATATATATAAAATAGTGTAGTATTCACACAGTGTAGTGTTCACAACAGTGCGGTGTTCACAGCCTCCTGTGCTCTTCAAATTCTAGATTACTTATAACACTGAATACATTGCTATATAAAGTTTTACTGTACTGTTCAAGGAATACGGACGAGGAAAGTGTCTGTGCATGTTCAGTACACATGCAATTTTTTTGGAATATTTTCAATCCATGGTTGGTTGATTCTATACATGCAGGACCTCTGGGTTCAAAGGGCCAACTATAATACATACTTCTAAAATATGCTTTAAGTCAAGTGTGGCCAATGCCATGCCTTTATTCCCAGCACTCAGGAGGCAGAAGCAGGCAGATCTTTATGAGTCTGAGGCCAGCCTGGTCTACATAGCAAGTTTTAGGCCAGTTGGGCCTACAAGGAGACCCTGTCTCAAAAAGACAATAAATGCTTTGGATAGTACCTTCAGGGTCCTTAATTCTATGGTATACAGAGGAGAAGAGACCTTCAACAAACAACACAGGACTTAAGAGTTGAGGACCCTAGTCACTCTTCAGACAAAAGCTTTCTGGGAATAGGCTCCTGTTTGCCTCTTGGGGCTGGGCCTCACCTCTGTCTTCTTGACCTTCCAGTGCTACTATTTATTTATTTATTTGTTTGTTTGTTTGTTTGTTTGTTTGTTGTGGGTTCTCCTCAGGCCAGCTGTGAAGATCCTGACCTGGGTCGGGTCCCCTGCCGATTGGTGGGGGGCAAGAGGCGCAGAGTAACGACACACAGACCCCGGGAGTCTGGTAAAAGCAAGCACCAGGCAAGGTGCTGCAGGAGGGGGCAGGCCTTATATTTCCCTTTTCTCCGCCCCCAAGTCTCTTTAGTCAGCATATCGTTTTCTGATTGGTCCGCACCACGCAGTCTGTTAGCAGTCACTGAGCTCCCAAGCAGGGTATGGAGGCGTGGGCTCCTTTTGGCGGGCTATTTGCAGACCTAGAAGTTAGTGAATTCTCGCTGAATCCCAGGGCTCTGGGTCCGCGCCATCTTTGGAGGCCTCCTGCTATATTTATTTATTTATTTTTATTTATTTATTTATTTATTTATTTATTTATTTATTTATTTAATCAGACATTGGGCAGACAGGCTGTTCCTTGTTGTGAAGATCAAACTAAGGCCAATCCCACTGCAAAGGGCCCCCAAAATGAAAAAGCATGGAGTTGACCTGTCCTGGTGTTATGTATTTATTTCCTCAGAGTGGAGACATTCCTCCTGGAGAGAAGAGGGAGCAGATAAGGCTCTGGAAGCTCAGAAAGTGACAAAGTTTACAAGGGACCTTCCCAAGGTTAAACTGCTGGGGAGAGGAAACACTGGTGGAACCGCCCACAAGTTGGGCAAGGAGTGCCAGGGATGCAGACTGACTTCCTTCCTTCCTTCCTTCCTTCCTTCCTTCCTTCCTTCCTTCCTTCCTTCCTCTCTTTCTTTTTTCTTTCTTTCTTTTTCTTTCTTTCTTTCTTTCTTTCTTTCTCTCTTTCTCTTTCTTTCATGTGTATGTGCACATGTGTACAGATGTGTGTATGTGTGTATGTGCACATGTGCAGGTGCCAGCAGAGGCCAAAAGAGGGTGCTGGATCCTGGAACTGGAGTTACAGGTGGCTGTGAGCCACCCAATGTGGGTGCTGGGAATGCTACTCTGGTACTCTGCAAGAGCAGCAAGCTCTCTTAACTGCTGAGCGTCTCTTCTGCTCCCAGAGATGTGACCTTTGAGGGTCACCATCCATGCTGGTGATGCAGTTGCCTTCGAGTCACCCATGCTCTTGTAAGCAACCCCTCACTATGCTTCTCTAAGTACCCCAATAAACTCACTGGTTCACCAAGCTACAGTTGGGTGAAATTTCTTCTTAGGTCTGTCATTGGTGCCCTCTCTGGGGTGAACAGACATGTGTCCACATCTCTTCAGGAAGAACAAAAATCACACCATAGTCCATTCCAGTTTACTCTTATGAGGCAAAGCTGGTCCAGGCAGCTAGAGAGTAGCCAGAAGTCTGTCCCTAGAGAGTGTTCTCCAGCTCTGGTGCCCTCACTGGGTGCTACACTGACATTTTGAGTAGCTGGTTTAGGTTCCTGGTTCAGGGGAAGATAGGGCTGGAAGTTCTCCATGGGCTTCTCTGTCAGTGGTAGAAGAGGCTAGTGGTCCATAAGGCTGAATACTCAGGTTGGGACCCCAAATCCCATGGAATCATGACACCCACTCCCTGGGCTTATGCCACCTTTCTTTATTTGTAACAAGTGGGACTCCCCTTCCCCATGAAGACCTAGGCCACATAGGTGACCATGTAGGCACATAGTGTCAGCCATCTGCATACAACACATGGGCAAAGTTGCTCCAGCAGCACTAGATCTTCACTGTCCAACAAGAAATCTCTGTTCCTGGGGATTCCTGTTGGTAATCCAACTTGAGCTCCCTGGGGTGGGAAGACAGCAGACCAATGGTCAACAAACTTCAGGTGTAATGGAAAGGGTGAATTACTGGACAACTGCAGACAATAACATGGACAGCAGGGAGTCCCAGAGTCCCTCTAGCATAGGTCAGGAAGGCCCAGTTGCCCAAAAGATTACACAAGGGACCCAGAATGTATGGTCTCCATGACCTACAGCTCTAGAAGTTGGGGAAGAGACAGGAAAACTGTCCTACTTTCCCCAACCCACAGCCGGTGTTTTCTGTGGGTCTGAGCTGACCATCCTTTGTGGGAATCACCCTTTCTAGTTTTATGTCTCTACTTCCTGAGCAAGAACAGGAATGGGGTTCCATAGAGCCTAGCTCCTGCTCTCCTCAGCCCACCCTCAACCTTGGCCAGGCCCAGTGGCCTGCCTATGCCAGGTTACCTGATAGCAAGGAAGTGGTTTCCTTGAACTCTCAGTTTTCGTTGGTTGGAATCTGTTCCCTCTGGTGGTTCCCAGAGCACATCCTGGTAAAACTGACCTAAGAAAGAAAGGGTGAGTCAGTGAGGGATAAAGGCACCAAAGGGCACAAGTGAGAGGCACTGCCTGTTCCCAGTCAGAGGTGGTTTCTGAGGGCAAGTGCAGTACCAAGTTCTCCATCGATGTTGCTAGACAAGTGATGAGTGTCATTCAGAAAGAGCAGCAGTCCCTTCTGAGGGCTATCCCTGGATAGCAGGCCAATGGTTACTTTGTCTGGGCCTTTGAGCAGCAGGAGTCCCCTCTTGTCCATGGTCATCTTCAGACTGCAGAGAAACCCCACATTTTAGGTAGGAAGGCAGAGACACATGCATGGAGCCTCAGTGGGTTGTGCAAAAGTGGCAGGGTCTTCCTCTTGTCTGGGGAGTAATTGTGTGGTCTTGGGCAGAGAACCTTAAATCTGCTGGGTTTCAGTTTCCTCATTACTAAAACAACAGTGAAATTAACGTAATGATGTCCAATTTCCCCAGCATTATTTACAAACTACAATAGTTCCATTCCCTCTGGTTTTAAATTTGGATTCTCATGAATTCATTTTATATGATTTTTTTTGAAGGATGATGGTTAATTTTCATTGTTAATGAAAAGCACCTAGGATATTAGTGAAACACATGTCTGGATGCATCTATAACAGTGTTTCTAGAGGATTAATGAAGGGGGAGATCTGTCCTGAATATGGGCTGCACTACCCACAGGTAGTGCTTGGATGGATTAAGAGGGGAGAAAGAGAAAGACGTGCAGGCATGTCTGGGCTGCCATGATAGGAGCTGCCCTGCTCTGTCATGCCCTCCCACCATGGAGGAACTGGAAGCACTGAAAGTGAGCCAAAATAAATCCTTCGTCCCTTAATTTATTTCCCTCGGACATTTGGTCACGGCAACAGGAGAGCTGGGTACCCCTGCTCTGTGCCCTCTGTTTTTACAGCTGGTGCTGCTTTAGAAGAGTACTGTTTAATCAGGTGTTTTAACATCTATGGGGGCTCTCATTCTAGTCCATTTATTTATTTATTTATTTATTTATTTGTCTTTTTGAGACAGGGTCTCCCAGGGTCTCTTTGTCATTGATCTGTACTGCTCACCCTTTTTTTTTCCTTTTATTTGAGACAGAACCACTCTAAATTGCCCAGATTGCCATTGAACTTGCCCTGTAGCCAGGCACGCCTTGAACTCATGATCTTAGGCTGGCCTTGAACTCACAGAGATCTGCCTGCCTCTGCCTCCCAAGTGCTGGGATTAAAGGCGTGCACCACCACATCCGGCTTATTCCTTCTTATTTACTTAAAATAGCCTTTGAAATATTTGCCCTTTTGGTTTCCTTATAAATGTTAAGCTTGGTTAAGCCAGTGGAGTAGGACCTGGTGGCTACTCTAAGTTATTTAAAATAGAATTGTTCTAATTTTACCCTTTCCATTAATTTCATTTAATCCAAAATACATAGTGTATTTTTCTCATGTGTATCTTCTATAGTTCATGAAAGGATTTGAACTTTCTGTCATTACAATGAATGAGAACTCTTGATTTCTTTTTCCAGCATGTATTTCTAGGACACAGAAATGATATCCATCTTTATGTTTCAACCAGATAATAAACTTTGTCTTGGTGGCTGGTCTAGATGGCTCAGCGAGTAAGGAGGACTTGAGTTTAGATTCCTAGAACTCACATAAAAGCTGGACGCTGTAGTGTGCACCTGTCTAATCCTAGCATGCCTATGATAAGATGGAAGGCATCTTATTCTCACAGGAAAATCCGTGGATGCTCACAGGCCAGCTAGCCATGATCCTTTTTCAAATAAGGCAGAAGGAGAGGACTGAAGGACTGACACCCGAAGTTGTTCTCTGACTTTCACATGTGTGCTATGGCCTGCATGCACGCACGCGTGTGTGTGCGCGTGTGTGCGCACACACACACATTGTACACACATCAAAAATCTTTTTATAAAGGAAGAAACTTTGTCTTTTATAAAATCGAAGGACTTCAGATGAGCCTACTGGATGTTCTGTGTGTATGTTCACTTGTCAAATGGGAACAAGGCCCTGCTAAAGGCATAGCGAGGTAAAAATGGACAGGACCTGGGAAAAGATAGGCTATGGCATAAGTAGGAGGCTCAGAGGGCATGTCTCACAGGGACACAGGGTCCTCAGCCCCTTGTGACTTCTTGAGCTACTGAGCTGTTTCTGTGGGCAGTCATGCTTTCCAGAAGTCACCTTCTGCCTCCATATCCACTAGCTGCCCAGTATTTGCTGTCAGCTGGACAGAGCTTCAAAAGCACATGTTAATGGTTGATTGGACTGGGAAACACCTAGAAGACTAGTAAAGCATGTTTTTGAGCACACCTATAAAGGCATTTCCAGAGACCATTGACATGCTAGATAGCAAACAAGCAGGGAGGATCACTCTGAATGTGAGTATCATCCACTAGGTGGGGTCCGGATGGTATAAAAAACAGAAAACCCAGGCTGCTAGGCAGGCATGCGTTCCTCTGCTTTCTCCATCTCTTGGCTGCCACAGGTAAGCCACTTTAACCCTCCTGCTTTCACCCATAATGCTCTGCCTCACCACACCCAGGCCCAGAAACAACAGAGCCATAGACTGAAACCATGAGCCTCGTTTCTCTCAGGTACATGCTATAGCAACTAGAAAACGAACACCACACACCAAGAATAACATTCATAAGCCCTGGTAGACAGTGCCTCCAGCTTTCCACCATTACCATCTTGACCTCACCAGGCACAGAGCATTGACCTTGGGTGTGTCTGGGAGACACCGGCCCACCTGATGGTAAGTGTTCCCCAAGTACTTCCTTTCAACAGGTCCCCCTAGGCCTTAGATTCAGAGACAGAATGAGTATCTCAAGAGATTGTAAGGAAACTAGAGCTGGAGAGATTGTTCAGCAATTAAGAGCACTGGCTGTTCTTGCAGAAGACCCGAGTTTGAACGCCAGCACCCACATGGTGGCTAACAGCCATCCGCGACTCCAGTTCCAGGGGATCCAATGCCCTCTTCTATCCTTTGTGGGCACTGAATGACACAGGTGCACTTATATACATGTAGATAATATACTCATACATATAAAATAAAAATAAATAAATAGCCAGGCATGGTGGTGCATGCCTTTAATCCCAGCACTCAGGAGGCAGAGGCAGGTGGATCTTTGTGAGTTCAAGGCCAGCCTAGTCTACATAGTGAGTTCTAGGCCAGCTAGAGGAAGACCCTGTCTCAAAAAAGACAAAATTTTTAAAAAAATTATAAAAAGAGAGATGGTAAGGAAACTAACACTCAGAAGGGCTAAGTGGCTCATGCAGGGTCACACAGGATTATCTCCAAAGCTAGTTTCAAAGCACACTGTCTTTACATGGGATAGTAACCTGGTGAGTTGTGAGGTCCAGGTCCCAGGGTGATTCCTCATGTCTTCAGAGTTTAGGGAGTTCTGGGTTTGTAGCTCTGCCCTATCAGGAGTGCAGCCCACTACAGAGGACTCACATTCAGCTACTCCATCTGTGGCCTCAGGCCCTGGGAACCCAGCCTGGGACTTACTCAGGAAACACAGAGAACACTGTCTGCTTCCACTTGTAACCAGTGTGTTTTTGGTTCCGAATTACCACCACATAGTCAGGAGATGCGTGAACCAGCAGCTCAGGGTTCCTGAAGATTATCTTGATCGATGAGAACCCAGCCTTTTGTTTATCGTACTGGCCAGTCACTGTAAGCCCTAAGGAGGTAGAACAGAGAGGTCAAAGTGAATGCTGAACAATGGCCTTAACAGGGACTACTCCTGACTATGTCCTTTTGGGAACTGTGTCTCCTCAGAAGGGCCACTCCTTTTGCTTAGCAATATTTATTTCTACCCCAGGTCTGTTTTTTATCTCTTCCCTCATGCTTTAATTTCCTGTGGTTTTGGAGGGGGCCCCAAATCTTCATTGATGGCCTCTCTTGGTGAGACTTCGGAGATGGGAGAGGACTTGTTTCAATCTATAAACCTTCATCCGCCCCCTACAGTGTGTCTGGCCCTGAGTTAGCTACATGGCTGAGTGAAATGGAAAGTTCCTGCTGCAAGGAGCTGACAGATAGCCCAAGTCTGAGTGATGCAGCAAGAATCCATGTGGTTCTCAGAGGTATGAATGTTCCTGAGCTCTTTGTAGCTCTGCATGAGCATTCCTGAGTGATATGCACCCATGTCTGGCTGGACACTTCTAGACTAGTGAAGCCAGTTCAGAAAAAGTAGGTAGGGTCTGCCTGGCACATCTGTTCCTCCAACCATTACCTTCCTCTATACTACTAGGGGCCCATGGAAATATAGAAGCCTATGCTCTGCAGCTTCATCTCCTCTAAATGGAATACCTTTACCCTTTCCTCCATTCATCTGACAATCTTGGGTGACCCTGTACAGCTCCACTAACCCTAAGTAACTCTGGCCTCCTCTTCTCAGCTCTGGGCATGGACCCCGGTATACACAGGTCACCCTGTTGAATGCCCAGTGAAAGCTTGGGGTGGCTGTGGGAATGCCATGTTAGTGCACAGGGAATCTGCCCACAATGGATGTGTTGCTGTGGTCAGGGGATAAGTGTATGTGAGTGGTGTCTGGGTCTCTATGGGGATGTTTGGGATACATCTCTCACCTTGGTCAGCATCTGTGAGCAGGTTCATGAACCTCTCAGATGGCTTCATGTCTATACAGAGTTGGTCCACACTGGGCCCAGGGAGTGACAAGATGATAGTAGGAGCTTGGAGGGGGGCTAGGGTAGTCGGTGGGGAAGGGTGCTGGGAGAGCAACTTATTCAGGCTTGGGCTTTGGGTTGACATGGTGTTTCCTAAAAGAAGAAGGAAGACAAGGTATGGATTTAGGCAGCCCCTTTCTGGGAAAGTGGGCATTGCAGAATGAAGTAGTAAGTGATTGTGGCTGGGGTTCCCACTACACTTCAACATGGGGAAACTCATATAATAAGTTAGAGAGATTCAGGGCTTTTCCTTACCCCTAGGGCTTGTCCTTTCCAGGATCTCCCAGTTAGGACAAGAAGTTACTGCAGGGACTTGGGCTTGAGGGTACCTTTATGCTTTTTGTTTTGTTTTTGGTATTGGGGGTCAAATCCCAGGGCCTTGTGCATTCCAGGCAAGTGGTCTACCACTGAGCTATACCCCAGCCCTAGTGCCTTTATGTTTTATGTACATACCAGTCAACAGAGCATGTCTGGGATCCCAGGGACTGTATGGCGCTGAGACGGGCATGGGTGCAGGAACATTCATAAACAGAAAAGAGAGTTGGTCAGGATGCGGCACCCTGCCCCTTCCCTGCCACCCACAAAGCTCAGACCTAGAGGGGCAGGGGGAGATTTCAAGGAGACAAGTCCTGCTTAGTGTAACAACTGAGTCTGTGTTCAGATTTGGGGATCAGAAGCAATGTAAGGGACCATAGCTGACTTTGGAAATGGGGACGTCTTTCTTTCCATCATGGAGAGCAGATCCTTCTTATTGAAAACAAAGGATGTACAAAGTCCTACTCTGGGGACGGGTAGCCCGAAGTCCATTAACTGGTGGGGAAGAGATGTCTCAGAAAGGAAGGAATTAGCCATGTTGATCCAAAGAGCCCCATCATGAGCCTTCTTGGGGTCCAGGGTTTGTGGGAGGCTGCTCTGTCCAGGCTTGTGGTCTGGCAATCTAGGGATAGCAGAAGTGCCAGGAGAGAACCTACCTAAGGAGATACAATGCTCAGGACTAGGAAAAGAGGAGGCTGGTCAAGGGCTGGGCAGGAAATGCTGTGCTCACCCCCAGCACCTGGCCCTGCCTTAGGACAGGGTTTGGGTCCAGCCCATCTGTCTCTTGGCAGCTGTCTTTGCCTGGTCTGTGCCTGGTGCTTTCTCACTCCATGGGGCAGGGTCACTGAGCATCATGGAGAAAAGGAAGCTTGCTGAGGGTCAAAAAGGTGCTCACAGAATAGCTGTTCCAACTTCCCTTTGTTATGCTGTAGTCCGAAACCAGGGCCATAAGGAAAATGATCAGGTCCAGGAAATCCAGGAAGGGCAGGCAGGCTAGCAAATGAAGGTTGTCCAGCAGGTGCAGGTTGTCTAGGAAGTGCAGGTTGTCCAAATATCCTAGCACCAACATTCTTGAGTCCCACACCAGGTGACAATCTGGAAGCTCCTACTTTGGTAACATTGACATATGTAATGTACTTAGAGACAGTGTCCTGGGTCTCCACAGCCAGGCCTAGGGACCTTAATGTCAGGAGTGTGATGTAAAAAGAGCAGGTAAGCAGGTAGCCCCACTTCTGCCATGCTGGGGTGCCACCCCTACCTGGGAGACCATCACTTCTAGAACTCCTCCCTCTGGAAGGTCAAGCCTCCCCCAGACAATGCCCTTCAAACTTCCTTGAGTACTGAATCCTCTTCCTTGATGGCTGCCTCCTAATTAAACACACCTGAGCTGGAGTCCCAGGCCTGTTACCAGCCAGGTGAACCAGACCAGGCTTTCCCCTTCTTTAGCCAAGGAAAAAGCCCAGTCTACAATCCTGCCTTTTTCCATCCCTTCCTCCTTTGCCACCTGTGTTTCTGGACAGTCTGGATCCTACATCATGAAATTTGGAAAGACGGTGATCTGGAGGTCGGTGAGACTTAGGTTTACTCCTTGGAGCTAGCTCTCTACCACTCCAGTTGGATGAGGACTATGTATGTAGAATCCAGAACAGAGCTTGAGGGATAGCCAGTATTTGAATGAACAACTAAGTACACAGGCATGCTTGGTTAGATAATGCCACCTCCTGGCAGTAGAGCAGAATGGGGCCTTGACCATGCAGGCGGCCCCCACCTAGGCCAGCTTCTGAGCATATTAGGTCCTTACCGAATGACTGGAAATTCCTCTGTGTATTATCTGTATAAAACACAACCAAAAGAAGAGATGGGGGTGGGGAAAGACTGTCAGTTTTGGTCAATTTGAAGTGCTTATGTTTAAACCTGCTTCCCAACCCCAGAACCATATTCACTGCATGCAGTGAGTCTGGGAGGTGGGGGAGCCTGGCTTCAGTTTCTTCCTTAGTCAAGATGGAAGAGTCTCCCTGGGCTTCTAGGAGTCTGTGAATGGCAGGGTTAGGGTCTTGGTCAGAATGCAGGGAGGCATGCTAAGCTAAAGCTCTACTGACTAGGAGGCTGAGCTCTCAGCCCCATGCTCACCATTTTCCACAGGCTTCTCAGCAACTTGAAATTGATCTTGGCCTTCAGGTTTGGTTACCACCATAGATGTGAGAGGAGTGACAAAGTTGTACTTCAGGGACAGCTCCAGAGCTTGGGCCTTCAGGGCTTCTAATTCAGCATCTGATGCTGAAACACTGTGGGTTGAGGACATAAAACCTCAAGAGGTCCCTGGATACCTCTGCAGTCTCCCTCCCACTGGCTCCTTCTTTGAGTCCCCTTAGGAGGATGTAGAGTTCGGACATGATATCTCTTTCCATCACTAGTAGATACTCGGTGCCTGTTGTACCCACCCTACCAGTAAAAGGCTTATGGAGCACTGACGTATGATGCAGCCTACCCCAGTAGCTTGTAAGGATTAGGGTTACTCACATCTGCTCCAGCTTCTGTTGTATGGTCATGTATGCCCAGAGTCTCTCCATGAAGTTGTGGAAGATGTACTTAGGACTGTGGAACTCCTTCTCCTGTTGGGCCACACTGGCCTTTGTTTCAAAGGTGATGTTTTGCAAATGCTAGAAGGAGGTGCCCAGCCCGGGCAGGAGCAGTGAGGGCCTGATGTCTGTATATATCTGGCACTTTAGAGTTCTTCTGTTAGAATCCTGATTGGACCTGGGGCAGGTCAGTGCACTGACCAACCATGAGATCTGTATTTCCTTTAAGTGGTGCAGGGGGTAAGGAGGGAGTTTAGGGTACAACAGTCTCCATCACAGGGTCTCCAAGGGTAAGGAGGAGGTGGGGATAGATGGTAAGCAGCTGTCTAGGTGCAGCAAGACAGCTGTGTAGCTAGGAACTTGGGTCAGCTGATGAAGGGAAGCAACCTCTAGGCCAGTGTAGAAACAACAGCAGGAATCAGTCTGAAATGCAGTGTGGAGCAGAAAGAGATATAGCATCTTCCCCCAAAGATGGAGAAAAGGAAGGACGGGCCTTCCCCAGCATCAGGTGTCATGGCTACAGCGTTGGGGTACATAGAGCCCAAACAAGCTGTCCCTACCCGGTGTGGGCCTTCTGCTGGGACTGGCCACTGTAGGTTGATAGGAAGCATTGTGCACAAGTGCTCTATGGTCTGGCTGCTTTCTTTCTGGGGAAGGGGTGGTTATGGTCCCAGGCTGGCTCAGGTAGCATCTTAGGAAATAAGGCCCAGAGCAGAGGTGCCCCAGGCTTGTTCTCACCCCAGCAGTCAAAAGGCCCTTTACAATATAGTTTATCTGCTGCCTATCTTGTTGACATCATCATCCTCTGGCTCTTACTCAGGGTCTTGTTTGCCAAACCTTTGGTACATGAAAGCCACCTGCACGAATTTTTCCCTATCTATACAATAAGGTTACTTATTTGATGTTTTTCCTTCAGTGAACTTTGAATAGATTAGCATTCTTTATCTGGGCTTATCCCAAGCAATGCTATCTGTGAGTTGAGTCTAGTGGCGTAAGTCTGTAATCCTAGCTACTTAGTAGGCTGAAGCAGGAAGACTGAAAATTCAAGGCCTGCCTGGGTTACAGAGGGAGTTTAAGACTAGCTTTAGTAATTTAGCAGGTACTGTCGCAAAATAAAAGGTATAAAGAGGGATGTAGCTTAGTGGCAGAGTATTTGTTTGAGGCCCTAGGTTCAATTCCCAGTACTAAAAAAAAGTGTATGTACACACACACACACACACACACACACACACACACACACACAACCTTATGAAATTTGAGTCGTGTTTGTGTTTGGGACCACAAACTAATTCTACAGTGACTCTATGAAGCGGGCATGTGAGTTAGTCTCATCTTTAAACAGGAGGAAACTGAGACACAGGGAGTTTAAGTGATTGCCTTGCTTCTCACTTCTGGGAGGTAACAGGGCTGGCTTTAAAGATAGGTAGGCTGGCCACACATTTCATGAACAGTCATTTGAGTCGTGTTTGTGTTTGGGACCACAAACTAATTCTACAGTGACTCTATGAAGCGGGCATGTGAGTTAGTCTCATCTTTAAACAGGAGGAAACTGAGACACAGGGAGTTTAAGTGATTGCCTTGCTTCTCACTTCTGGGAGGTAACAGGGCTGGCTTTAAAGATAGGTAGGCTGGCCACACATTTCATGAACAGTCCCAATACTTGGCTGTTTCTTGTGAGATGAGGCATTGGGTCCCCATGCTCATGCCATTCTCTACAGACATGCCCAACTGGCATATAAGCCTGAATAGCCCTTCTTCACATCTGGTTTCTGCCCATCTCTTATTTATCCCTCAACCTTAGCAAGCCTCCTGCAGGAATCCCATTTTGATCCCAGGTCAGATGGAGGCTCCCAATACTGCTCTCTACAGCCCTGGGTCTGTTCTGTGAGGGACATTTTAGCTTGTCACTCCATGTTTGTACAAGCTGTCTCTACATGGAGGGTGAGGGGGATTGGCTTTATTCACTGCTGCATCCTTTGACCTAAGGATTGTGTTTTTATTTATGGGACAACAGGGACTCTCTAGGAGGAGGCAGCATAGGCTGAGAGCCTGTATGGTTACAGAGACAGTGAAGTCTGAGCAAGGACAGGGCTCGATGAGGTGAGCTGGGCTTCTGACTTAGATGCAGTGGAACCTAGTAGAAGTTGCTTGCCTTGCCTGGAGCTTACTTTGTTCATCTGTGGAACTAAAGAGCTACTCCCATTTCACAGATGAGCACTATGCTGTCTTATTGGGTCTCTACCATAAACTCATGTGGTTGGAACTGGTGCCCTTCAGGGAAATCTGAAGAATAGGGCTCTTTGAGACTCATTCAAGGTCAATCAGGTGGAGCTTGGTAGGGCTAGGACTTGAGCCTAGGCCCTCCAGCTACAAATGAAGGAGTTGCCCAGGCTGCCCAGCTGTCTGCTCCCTTCAGGAAGACTCAGCCACACTCACCATCTGTCCACTGACTTTGGCTGAGAGAACATCAGGGCCTTGGTCCGGGAGCTTCCCAGCTACCACCATCTCTGAGCCTTTAAAGTGGTGTCGGAAGCTGTCCTGTGTGATCACCTCTACATCATGGCTGGGGTATTCAAAAGCCACTGCCAACAGTAGTGGGTTGGCTACCTCCTGGTAGAAGTCCTGCAGGGTAGAAGGGGGCATGTTATAAAGGCCAAGCAGGCAGGGTCTGCCTGGTTCTCTGTAGCCCACCTGGAGCATACTAGTACCTGGAGCTGTAGTGCAGAGTCTGAGTCCTTATAGATGCGCCGGGCTAGGCCACCATTGCCCAGTGCCAGCTTCTCTAGGAAGGCATAGTCAACATCGAAGCCGAAGCCCAGGCAGAAGAGGCTGTACTTGCTGCTGATGGCTTCCTTTACATTCCTCTGGATCACAGTGGGATTGGTTTCTCCTGGACCCATGAGTTTGGGAAGAGGATGGACATTTCTGGAACTTCAGAGTCTAAGGGGCCTTGAGGATCTCCCTTCCTGCCCCAGGTTTCATAGCTAGATGCAGCTCTATCTGTATCCTCTGTGTGGCATGCACAAGAGTGGCTACAGTGTCCTCACCTGAAGTGGGCTGTCCGTCTGTGAGCAGGATGATGAGGGAGACACTCCCCGCAGGCAGCAGCTCAGCCCTGTTGCTGTTATCCAGCAGATCCACAGCCATCAGTACCGCTTTATTGATGTTGGTCCCTGAAGGGCAGACACTCAGGCTGGATCTCGGCCAGGGACCACAGAAGCCCTCGGCCTCCAAGCTGGCAGGGGCACTCACCTCCCTGGGCATGGATGCTGGCAGCATAGTCTGTGGCCTCCTTCACATTCCCAGCTGAGGCCTGTTTCAGTGATGGCTTCCATTGAGTTGCTTCCTCATTGAAGACGATGAGGTTGAACTGGTCTTTGGGGTTGAGGTCATTCAAGATCTTGATTAGGGCTTCCCGTGTCTGGTCATGGGGAGAGAAGACAAAGCAGGTGTTTCAGAAGGGCTCTCCAAGGGTTCATGGTCCTTGGGCTAGCATTTTGGGTTCGGTCACAGCGTATGTTTGGATCAAACTACCCCTGGTAGCCTCCACCTATGATGACAGAGCAGGCCAAGTCTGCTAAAGATATGAGGGGCTTGGGAGTTCTCAGAGACTTGTGCTGGCATAGGAGGCCTACCTGATGGATCTTCCTGCCACTCATGGAGCCACTCTTGTCAATGACAAAGATCACGTTCTTGGGCATAGTAGGAAGGTTCTCAGGGGCAAAGTAGTGCACAAAGTAGCCATTCTCAATCTGTGACCAGAGCAAGACACACTCAGGTGGTCAGAGCTTTAGCCCTGCCCTACTCCCATGCAACCTCCTCATCCCACATCCCTGGGCTGCTCTGTTTTCCTTGTTTCATGCTTCCTCCCCATCCCCACGGCTGATCTTCCCTAAATCCTCACCATCTTTCAAAGCTTAGCCCTTTGCAAACAGATATCTTCCCTGTTCATGCACAGTCACTAGAACTGCACCCTCCCCAACTCTGTCTTCTATTTGAGTCAGTACTTGAAGTGGCTTATACTAAAAGATAATAAACCTGATATCCATCAAGAGTAAAGGGGGAATCACAAATGATGCCAGAAACTTGTGTGAAAGCAGCTGCTGAACTTGAACAAAGATCTGAGCTACAGGCCTCTGGGTAGCAAAGGGAAAGAGGGAAACCCCACAAGGCAGTTCTTCACATAAACAAACCTTTTCTGCCTCTGATAAGGAAATTGTTTCAGGAACAACACAACTGATCTGCCTATTTTCTGTCTGGGCCAACTCCTGGTGCACAGTGCTAAGGAGGGGCCATTATTTGACTTTTCCAGAACACTCAAGCTCAGACCTTTGGGGTAGACAAGACTTTAAGACTGTACCACTCTTGCCTGGAGTCCACCCACCTGAATGGAGCCCCCAGAGGCGGATCGGTTCACATCATAGCGGATGATGAATTCGCCATCCAGGACTGTGTCCTCATGGTCTGGAGACTTTTGCTGCTGGGAGAGTGTTGGCTTGAACCGAATATGAGCCTGGAGGAACAACCGGGCTGAAGCTGAGAGGAGCAGCAAGGCCATGCCAATACCTACTCTGAGTACACACTGGGAAGTCAGACTTCATGTGCAGCCATGGACCAACATTCTAGGTTACGTTTGTCCTGAGCTGAAAGGTGACTACTTCCATGTGGTGTGTGTGGTCATATGTGTATGTGAATCCCCTTTCTGGGACATTGCAAGCATCTGGACTCCATGCAATCTAGCTCTCTCCTCCCAGGACCCTCCTCCCATCAGTCTACTCTCCAAGTATGTCTGCCATAGCTCCCAAGGCTCCTTTATGAGCTGACTGTCCATTTCTAGGCCTTGGCATACACACAGATCTTAGAAGCCTTTCCAGCTCAGACAGCTTCTGTTTTGGACTATGGGAATCCAGCTTACAGGGCTGGACTGAAGACTGGTTCCTGGGTACCCTCACTTGCTGATCAAGGCAGGCCCACCTTGGTCTTGTTCTGTGAGGTGGTAAGGGATTCTGCCAGCTCCTGGGTCATGAAGGTGCTCTCTGTCTCCAGGAAGCTGATACCCTGAGGCTCGAAGATGTGAATATCCATCTGGAGGCAAGATATGGGCCAATGGGGAAGCCATGAGCCTGGCTGGGCTCCCAGGAGGCTGAGTGGCAAGGAAAGGCTGCCTTAGCCAGGTAGGGGTATCTAGGAAGCTTCCTAGAAGACACAGTGCCAGGTACCTGCAAGTGCTTGACCAGCTGCTGGGGCTGCACTTTTAGTAGTAGCTCATACGTTCCTAGGTGCCGTCTGAGCAGTTCCTGGTATATCAGTTCAAAGGTGACCTTGGCAGCAGGGGCCACGTTGACTGACACCTGGAACTGCTCCGTCTTTCTCCCAGTGACCCTAGGGGATAACACAAGACTGACCCATTAAGTCAGGCAGGAGGACAGCTACTGGAGGGGAACAAGGCTAAAAGCCAAGGTAGTGGCAATCTCTATATTTGCCCCTTTCCCCACAGGCTCACTTGATGAGGCCAGCACTCTCTCCCCGGCCGACTGCTGCTCTGTACTGTTCCTGGGCTTCATCCTTGCTTTTGATGTTCCCTGGATAAGTAACGCCATCAATGATCCTGGAGAGGGGAAGAAGCAGCCGAGAGCTTTTCTAGAAGGGCCTTTCTGGGATTTGGTAAGCTTCTTGACACACTGACTCTTGTATTTGGTTGAGTCCACTGCCATTTATTATGCACCTACTATGTAAAGGACTCTGTGTAGGACACTGGGTGAGATTTTCAGCTGCTCTGAGGCATGCACAGTATAGTACACATGTATTTTGCTGAAGGGACAGAGCAGGGAGGTGGCAGAGGAGGCAGGACTGGGCTAAATTTGGCCCACATTCCAACATTCCCCATCACAAACTATTCTGAGTCACTAGTCAATCACCAGTGAAACAAGCGATTGAAGAGCTGTTCCTTATCCAGTCCTGTGTCCACTTCCTAAGTGGCCAAAACTGAGCAGGAGGGAGACACAGGACTGAAGGCTATAATCCTATTCTCTGCAGCTTCTCCATTCTCCCTTCTGCTCCAGGCAGGCTCCACAGGGAGCTCGGCCACTCTGAAAACAGGTTTGGGGAACCTCATGGTAGAGACTCCTGGGAATGTGGCAAGTTCCTAGCAGCCATTCCTTGGGGTTGAGAAAGAACTGCAAGGAAAATGGCTTTTCTAGGAGTTCCTTGTGGGATGAATGAACAGGGACCACACAGGTAAATGGACATCTACTTATCCCAGAGGTGGGGGGGGCACACAGAGAAGAGAGGGGACCTAGCTCAGTACATAGCACAGGCATCTTCCTTCTACCTCTCCAGTTTAATTCTGGGCCAGGAAAGGGATAAAAAGGGGAAGCCTAGGTCTTTCTCTTAGATAAAGTTCTTGGCCTCTCCAGATACCCTGCTGGGCCTCCTGGCTAGGTCAGGAAACAGGTAAACTTGCCCTGCATGTCTCTATCTTTGTAGTAACAAGATCTGGGGCCACTAGGCTAGGGTCAGGAAACAGAAACTGTTTTGGGATGGAGGTAGGTGGGGAGAAAGGGAGCAGCCAATTACATACAGGAACCTCAGCCCCCACTGCAGTTTTCCAGGAACACTCTGCCCTAGCTAGTACCCTTGCTTTACTCCACCCCCAAGCACCCTCCCTGCTTCTGGCAGCAGCCTGCCTTCAACTTTTGCCTTTTCTGGAAGCTAGGGGCAGGCATGGACTTTTACCGTTTAGCAAACATTGCAAAATAGATCAGGTCAGGGTTGGAGAGGACAGCAGAGGACAAGGTAAGGGCTGCCACCAGCTCCCAGAGTCCATAGACATTCCAGGTATCCCCTAAGGAAGCAGAGTAGGCATGCCAGTCCTCTGTAGTGAGATAAGAGGACCCTAGAATTTAGGGGTTCTATGTTCCTAGCTGGAATCTGCTTTTGTTGACTCCCACTGCCTGGCTCTGACCTAGGGATGTCCCAAGCTTGTACTTCTCAAAGGCAAAGACTCAAAGATGCTATCTGCTACCTAGCAGTATTTAGTGATGAGTCTGAATGGCAGGAGGGAGAAAGATATCCTGATCTTGATAACAGGCCTGTTCCATGTGAGGCCAAGAGGTAGAATGGTGTCCTGTGTTTCAGAACATCTCTCAGGACCCATGGGAGATGAGTCACAGAGCTGGGTTGCATGTGGGTGGGGAAGGGTAGGAAGGTACCTACATGGAAAAGTTAGTGATGAAAGCTTTCTTGGGTAGCTCTATCTGGAAGGTGGCTTCTTGCACAGTGTCAGCTCTGTTGACCACCCGGCTGGTAATAACTGTATGGGCAAATCGGGAAGAGACCCTGGAGTCCACAGTGAGGCTGTAGATGTCAATGTCTTTCTGGATGAGGGAAGGAGAAGAGAGTTGGACAGTTTAACCATGACCCAAAGCTCTTCAAGAGTAAGCCTTCACTCTGGTCTCAGACCAACCCCTGTGTCTCATCTGACCCAGATACTGACTAGGCCTAAGACTGAACCTGTGAGGCATTTCATATGCGAATATTCATCTGAAATCAGAGGCAGTTGTGAACCTCATTCCCTACCCCGAAGCACCACAGAGCAGGGGCCACCTCCTTCTTGTTCTATGGGGACCTACATGACCCTATGGGAGACATCAAGCACATAGGGGTGAGGGTGAGAGTCTGAGCCCGAGAGGGGAATTACACTTCTCATTTGGGCAGAAGTGAGGGGCCTGAGGTCAGGAACCTCGTGTCCAGGTTGACCTCTGCTGAGAAAAAGGGTGGTGAACAAGTTCTTTGATTTCTGGAAACTCTGGTCTCCATGGAAATGAGAAAATACTCATGCCACTCTCCTATCAGACATTCGTGGGCACTGGGGGAATTTGCAGAGGACCCAGGCTCTAAGGGGCTGAGACATTTCCTCTGCCCATCTCCCCCACAGTGGATTCTCCCTGACTGTCCCACCCTCTCCACAGAGTATTCCCTACCACAGATGCTCTTTGCTCTGAGGACACAGGTGCACACATGTAGCCTTATCTCTACCTGTTGTATGTACTGTGCTGTGTACACACCAACTCATGGTCACCTGCCTAGTAGTTTAACAGAGGGGCAGAGTGGCTTGTTTTCATGGTGTTAGCTTTGTACCATGCCTGGCACTAAGAGCTTGATTTTCAATCAACCCAACCCTCTGAGTAGGCTATATCATTACCCTCTTTTAAGGATGAGGAAACTGATAGATAGAACATATAAATATCTTCCCAGAGATGGGATCATTCAGCCAGGAGCAGAAGAGCTGGGCTCATAACTTATTTGGATCTGCTGCCGGCTTCAAGGGGCAATAGGCTAAGCTCTATTCCCTCATCTATAAATTGGCGAGAATAGGATCGCCCCCTTCTATTAAGTAGAGGAATATCTGTAAGGACCTCTGGTTAGTGCCTGGTGAATGGTTAGCACCATTTCTTTACACAAGCATTGACCTGCACACAGGCTTACTTAACTGTGTACACAATTGGAGGCTCTCCCTGCCCTCCCAGATATGTTCTCTCATTTCCTAGCTCGCATCACACATACACAGGTATACACACACAGGCACCTATGGGTATTGCTACCTTTCGGGCAGTGGTGGTTTGGAGGATAGCCAGCAGTGAGGGCAGGATCAGTACGATGCTCCATGTGTGGGAAGGGGCTGGGATCTTCATTTGGGTTCAGTTGCCTGCCAGGCTGCTTCTGAACCAGAGAGCAAGTGGGTTATATATTAGTACCTTGCTGGCTGTCCCACCCCTGTGGGGGCAGGTTCTGGGAAATTGGGATCTATAAGCCAAAAATCCCAGAGACAAATGACCTATGTCCAGTGAACTTTGCCTGGGGGCAGGACCTACCTTGAGGAAAGGTAGGCTCAGGTTAGGGCTGGGCATTGGCATCCTTTCTGCAATGTCTAGGTTTCCAGGCATCACAACCTCACATTGGCTACCCTACCAAGCTCTGTAGGGCTATTGGCACATAACAGTGAGGCTGGACTGCCCTCCATAATCCTGGTTTGGGGGAAAACAGGCCACACTAGGAAGACTAGGGCTGGAGGAATACTCTAGGTGGCTTCTTGGAGAGGGAAGTAGCCAGGTGAGCATGCCTGTGGAATGGGGACCCTGAGGCATCAAGTGACCTATGGAAGTGTCTGAGGGAACTAGGAAGGATGGGCACACATTCTGAGTTGAGAGGTACCTGGCCCAGGAACCTCCGTTCATGCTCTCTGGTCGCAGGCTGTTGTTTGAGCTCCATTAATCTAGCCAGATGCTAGGGTCAACTCAACCAGGGCCCTAAACAAGGCTTTCAGAGTTGTAAAGATGTGCATCCTGTGCCTGGAGGTGTGATGCTAGGTGTTCTCTGCAGGAAAGTGGGGCACAGAAAAGCCAGCTGCACAGAGCTCCTAAAGAGGGTATATAGGAAGAGTAGTGGCCCCACACTATCACAGCAGGCCATGGAAGTGCTACTTAAGTGCTGATGGTGGCTTTTCTCTACGTGCCCTTAATAAAGTTGAAGAGCTGCTTTTATAACAAAGAGATAAGGTGAACAAATATTGGGTACTTAATGGAGCTGATGTTGACATTCTCTGGTGACTCTAGAAAGGCTAGCTCCCAAGTCTGTAGAGGTACAGGGAGATAGAGATGAATCATGAGAGTGTTGCCAGGTGCCAAATCCTGGGTCAGGAAAAGAGGATGGCTTAGTGATACCAGCCATTGGGGCAAGCCTAGTAGAGGTCCACCTGGGGCCCTGGGGTCATGAGATTATTCCAGAGGACTGGTTCAGTGTCTGTCACTAGTGCAGCCTCCCTCAAAACTGGCAGCATCTGGCCCTGGATAAGGGCATCATCAACTTTGGAGCAATTTCTGTGGTTCTAGTAACACCTTCTTCCTTCCTGTGGCTGTGGCCAGAGGCCTTATCTCTGTCTACTGCTCATCCTTTTGACTTTGGATAGGACTGGAGTTACACACACCCCTTCAGTATCTGAGGGAAAAATGTCTCCAAAAGACTCAGTGAGCAAGCATAGGCTCTGTCCCCACAGATGATCTGCTCCCTTGGGGCCCAGAGTATTGGCCTAGCCTGGAGCCAGAAGTATATAAGAAGACTAGGCTGACTGGGAACATGAGAAAGGCTCCAAGAAGCCAACTTCTTTTTCCCAGGGGACAGCAAGGGTTTCCTAGCAGGAATTATTCTTGAACCCTTGCTAGCCTGATGGCCTCAAAAGGAGCTATTATCGGCCTGCCCACGGTCTTGCTGCCCCAGCTGGACAGGCCTTTAGTTTCCTGAATCTGACATGTGAACACAGAATTACGTCTGAAGTGGGAGATTACACACAGCTGGGAACCTGGTGCTTCCATACCCCAGGCAGCATACAGAGAGGAGAAAGTAAGGGGTGGGGCAGCAGCTTAGGGACTGCCATACTGACCCAAGGAAGCACAGCTGGCTGTGTCTTTGAAGGAACACAAGCAATCCATAAGGCAGCATGAATGTGGTGGGGAATGGCCGTTGAGAGCCTTGGGGTCCTTAAAAACATCTCAGCGGCCTCTGTGGCAGGCACAGGGAACCAGGACTCCAATGACTTCACTGAGTGGTACCACTGTGCCCTGCTTTATGGAGCAGGCTTCAACTCAACTCTCCTCTTGTGTACAAAGGGAAACTGAGGCTTAGAAAAAGGTAAAGGCAGTGTGCAGTCACACTGATGGTCCGGACCAGGTATCCATGTTGAAGGCCCTTTCTAGTATGTCTTGGTGCTGAAAACACACACACACACACACACACACACACACACATTACGCTCTGCCCCATTCCAAAGCCCAGGAAGGGCAAAGAATGTACTTCTATATCCCACACAGTCTTCTCTGTTCCCTGAAGTTAGTGGTCATGGCTAGTGATCAACTGACACCTTCCCAAGGTTGGAGCCACTAGGGCATCATCCTCTTTATTGGAGTTTCCAAGGTACTGGTGAAGAAGGGCCAGGGTTGCTGGGAGGCATGATAGTTCAAAGACAACAGAGGAGTAAGGCATCTTCTAGCATTAAAAAAAAAAAAAAAAAAAAAAAGAGTTCGTGGGAAAGGCTCCTGTGTCCAGGTGTTTGGTGTGGTATAGTTGTATTTCTCAGCCAAAGACATTCTTGGCAGGTCACTATTTGGGCTTCTCGAAGACTGTCTCGGCGCCTGTGCGGTTACGGCTGAATACAGATGGGGCAGCTGAGCCAGCTTGCTCTGTGAGGGGAAAAGGTATATGAGGTGGCATCCAGGGCCAGACTGGCTTCCTCAGAGGGAAGGCCCCCTGTGCTGGGTGCAGCCCTTCCTAGGCCTATGAGCTCTAGACCCTTGACACCTCCCAGCTACCACTGGCAGATGCCTATGTCCCCAACCCTACCCCAGTAAACCTGGAGTATACTCACCACACTCTCGCATGACCTGGTAGGTCTTAGACTTGATCTCTTGGTTCTTGGCCAGGTTCCCTCGGGCCCCCTTCAGGTCTTCTTCCTTCATAGGGGGGCGCTTCTTCTTGATGGGGTCTTCAGGATTGCCAACCTTGGAAAGTCCAGAATATTACAATGGTCTAGAGGTGAGGAACCCTCCAGGCCTTGGCAGGGGCCCCTTTTTTTCCCAGATCATCGAACTCAGCCAATTCAAGGCCCACTCCTCTTCCAGTCCCTGCATCTCCACACTGGCCTTTCTGCCTGTCGAAGTTCAGGGCTGGGCACAGTGGGCAAAGGAAAAAAGGACTAGCCTCAAGGGTGAGCAGTCCTAGGGAATTTGGTGAGTTTCAAACCTCGTTCACTGGGTAGCAAAGGGTCTTATAGGGCCTGCAATCTTTTCTCAAAAAGCACCAATATTTTTACTTATTGCATTTAGACAATCCAGGTGCCCCCAAGGTTAGAGTCCTACCCATAAAGCAGGCAACAAGGACAACATTCCTCTGGCAGGTTGGACTGTCTGCCCCAGTAGAGCTGGGACAACCAGACTCAGTGTTTACCCCGCCCCCCCTTCAACCCCAGGCGCCTGTGAGTCTGAGGACTTATTCCTTCCTAAGTCCTGCAGGCAGGTGCAAGGATTCCCTCACTCAGCCTGGGCTGGGTTCCCAGGGAAACATGGGCCTGCCCAGAACCATGCCCTGCTGAAGATACAGACAGAGGGACACAGAGCTGTGGCCTGTAGGCATAGCTACCTCCTCCCTACCTCCACTTGCTCCAGAATTACAAATGTCCATGGTTCCACACATGGAGCTACCAAAGGCAGCTCCCTCATACACATACAAAGACACATTTAGTTCTACATAAGTATCCACCATCTCACCCCTCACAACAAACCATAGAATAACCAAGGCCATGCTGAACAGGGATTCAGCTTGGTGGGACTCAGGGTGTCCTCTCCGGAGACCAGCCTCCTAGGGCCATAGTGCCTTTTGTTTAGGCTTGGATCTTAGCTCAAGGTAGCTGCTACAGACAAGTGTCCGCCCTGCCCCTCCCAACTTCCTTGACACCCACTGGGTTCCTGCTGGGCCCTCCTACCTGGGACATGGTGGGTGCTGAGTGAACTCTTTGTCGGTGTTTCTCTGGCAGGCCGTAGCCACAAGAAGAGATCTGCGTGGATCCCAGCCCTCTGGAGCTTATATAATCTGCTCGTCTGTCCTGGGCAGTCACTCCCCTCCTCTGGCAGCTCCCAGATGATTCACATCCATACAGCCACTAGCTTCAGAGTTTATTCTTGGGAGATGACAGGCAGCAGCTCTGGTGAGCACAGACAGCTGGGGAGACCCTGTACCCTCAGGAACAGCTGTTCTACTTGCAGGTGGGAGGCACTGGCACAGGCATTGACAGACCGTGTGTTTATGAATGTGTGCTCTGGAATGTGTGTGAAGGTCTGTGCGCTGGCTGCAAGGGCCCATCCCAGTGGTGGTGGGGGGAGGGTAGGGAAGTGACCCTGAGGAAAGGGAGGGATCTGAGCTTGCTCTGAGCTCCTGTCTTTCTCTTCCACCTCTTCCTCTGGCTTCCAGTGGGAATACATTTTCCATCCGGGCACAGTAGCAGGGCAGAAATTTCCTGTCTGTCACTTGGAAGCATTTCCTTATGGTGAGCACAGCAGACTCAGAGCAAGGAGCTACCCCTGGTTCAGGGGTAGAAAGACTGAGGCTGAGGGGAGCCTGGGGAGCTGTTCTGCCCAGCCTTGCTGAAGCCCTCATCCTCTGTTCAGCTCTGGGTAAGTTTAGTAAAGGGATGAAGCAAAGCATGGTTACAGGGCCCAGGAGACCATGTTTCCTGGTGACGGTCTGGACAAAACCTCTGCCTGAGCAGGGTAAGTGGGGGGTCTGGCTGGCAGCACAACTAAGTGCTGCAAGTTTTGGGGTTGGGGTGAAGTCCACTCTAGCTATTGAGCTAAAGAGAAAAGGACAGGCCTTCTGGAAGGTTATTCACCTCTCCTCTGCTGAGAGCCCCTAATATCTGCATAGGATCCTTTGCAGGGGAAGATCTCCTGGGGTGCTCACAGTGTCTGAGGTGTATTTGGGGGGGTGGTGGATGTGTGTTGGACGTCACGGCTTTCTTGTTAACTTACCTCAGATCTCCTCCAGTCTATAATGAGCATTATTTTTATCCTTGAAGGCTCCAGGCAGACAGTCCAGGCACTGACATATGGTTATCCCAAATGCCATTCCCTGGCAGTTGTACCTCAAACTCCAACCCAGTTCTCCTTCTGGTCCTGATCCCCAGGAGGCCAGTGTAAGTTCTGCCAAGCCTGGGCTGAGATTAAGTACTGACCTGAGGAATGCCCAAGATTCCAAACAGAGGCCACAAAGCAGCAGAGGGCAAGTCAGGCCTTGTGTTGGCCCTTCTACCATGGCAGAGGGGCCCACAGTTGGCTCTGTCTAGTCCTGCTCTCAGGAATAAGGATGGGACGAGGATGTTGGATGTTCATTCCTCACTCTGCCTCCAATACAGCTCATTCCTCAGGAGGTAAACTGGCTTAGACTTTCATTAGTTAAGGAAGCAGAAATGGCTAGACTATCTTTCCTTGGCAGATTTTTTACTTTACGGCTGCTAAGACTCGTTGGAAAGTTTATTAACCACACCAAGCTCTTTTAATTCTAGAGAACACACAACCAATGATTTACAAACGTGATTTTTTTTTAAAGAAATGTAATAAGATGTGAAACTTTATTGTAAACTGTTTTACAATGTAAGAACATCATCTTCTCTTTCATTTAAAAAAAATGTGTTTCTGTGACTCAAAACACCGCTGATTAAACACCCCACAGGGATGGTAGCTAAGGTGGGAGTGGTTTCCTTTACATACATCTGACTTCCAATAAACTATATGAAAAGAAAAATCAAATTTAAAACAACCAAACCAAGCAATCAACCCACTCACCCACCCACTCAGACCACAAGTCTGAAAACAAAGCCTCTCAGACCTGCCAATGTCTTGGTAAAACAGATCTGCCTCTTAGCTAGAAGCAGTGTGAAACTTCACTTAAGAGCCAGCTTATATACAACGGGGTGGCTGCTGTCTCGCAGGAACGACAATCTGCCCCCTCCAGGGTCCTGGGGCATCTTTCAGGTGTGGACCCTGAGATACAGCCTGGCCTCCACTGCTGAAGGGAAGTTTGCAACTTGCATTTGAGCTCTTTTGTTTTCCTTGACAAAAAGGCAAGAGTAGTGACATTAACCTATGACTGTGTTGTCAGTAAGACACATTAAAACTTGAGGCAGGAAACCACCAGCACATTCCAGGACTGAGGGGCCAGAGACCCTTGCTCCACACATCTCTGGGGGCACAGATTGAGAAGCCACTGATACCCAGGATCTCACCAATCTTCCCTGCCTTTATCAGCATCCCACCAAAAGCCAAAAGAAATAAAACCACTACCACCTCTTTGAGTCAGGTGTCAGCTCTCCCTCAGGGGTTTATTTCCGTTAGTTACAAAAAACTTGCTCATCATCTTTGTTTACAAGCTTCTATCATGATTGGCTTGGTCAAAGTACTGATTTGAATAAATCAGATTCATAGCACACATAGCCAAGTCAGTATCCCATTGTTTCTCTAGCTCAGTGATGCCTGCCATTGGCCAGTAAAGGGCTCTGCCTCATAAGGCACCTTGGAACAAGTGATGGGAAACTCATTCTAGGGAGGGAGGACAGCTCAGGAGGAAGTCTTGACCACAGCTTTCTATCTTCATTCTTGTGGGACAGTGCACCACAGTATTGAAGAGACCCTAGTGACCACTGAAGGTTCTCCTGAGGGATGCAGAATCATGTGAGTGCATGTACTTAGCTGCATGTGTGCATGAACACATATTCACTCAGTATAAGGGCAAGGGCAAATACATGCAAGCCTGTACACAAGACAGGCTCCTATGATCAAATACCTGTTAGACCACTTTTCCTGCCAAGCCAGCTACACAGCTGCAGCTCAGAGACTATAGCCCTTAGTGAAAATCAGGATGCAGGAAAGAACTCACACTCACTTGCTACCTCTGTCCTCCAAATCCACTGCTCAGGAGCTGGGAGGAGGCTAGATATGATGTCAACTAAGTTCTGTCCTACTGGAGTTTCTATCCTTCACAGTGAGTCCCCCACCTCTGTGCCTGTTTTGGAAACTCTAGGAACTTAAGACTGAAAACAAGCTCCAACTCTGAGCTCCAGAGGATGGCAGAGACTGTTGTAGCTCAGGTTACCTAAACCATAAAACAGGAGGGGAGAGTCAGGATGACATCAGCAGTGTCACCAGCGACTGACCACCTCACCAGGAATTTGATTCCTATTCTTCCCACACAACTCAGTGGAGCCTCATTAGAGAAGTGGTGGGGAATGACCATGGCTGTGGGATGGGAGAGAAGCAGGAGCAACATAGGACTAGACCAATTCCATTATGGTCACCATGTTCCACCCCCACTACCCCCCACCCCAGGCTGTGAAGTCTCCCACTGCTCAGCTAGTCTCCACTCCTCTCAGTGATGCTTGTCTTACAAGATGGGCTGGTAGGGCCACCCCAGGGTGTGCCCGTCTCTAGGAAATGCAGGACTGTGAGTGGCAGAGGATAGTACCAGGCCTAGGATAAAGGCAGGGCTCACATGCCACAAGCATATTCAGACCCTTTATGCTTAAGCAAAACACATTCTTATGCAGGTTTAAAGGGGGTTGTGAGCAGAGTTGTTTCCCCTGCCCTCACCTCACTTAAGGCCTAGGCTCTCACTTCCAGCCCACATAGTAGTGGTGTATCCTTTTGTTCCTAAGCACCATTTTTGCCTGTTGGATTGACAAGCCATTGGATAGCTCTACCCTGCTGTTACCATAGGAGATGCAATGCTGGGTCAGTCTCTACCACCCAGCAAACTCAGAGCCATGGGTACCAGGGACCATGCTGAGGAGTAGGTGGGGCCACCCAGGAGGGGACACAGCCAGAAGTACCTTGTGTTATCTGTACATTCAGACAGACCTGTACTTCTATCTGCCCTTCCCCAGCCACTTTACAACTCTGGAGGGTGTGAAAACAAGCTTTGCAACCCAGGTAGATTTCTCCAGACTGCTGTGTGAGCAAGCAGGTAACAGCTTGTGACAGGCAACAGAGGCTGGCTCTGCAAGTTGCTGCACTAGAGGGAGCTGCTGGGACAATTCTAACACTTAAGATATGGATGGAGGCAGGAAACAAATGGGTAGCCCAATGGTCTTGAATCCTCTGGACACAGACATCTAACTCTTGGGCTCCTTTCTCAGTCAAGTTTAAGCAAGGCCTCTAATATGCCAGTTCATGAGCCTTGGCAGGGCCCTTTCTGTTCCACCTACACTGGAGCACATGGATCCATTTTTTATCTCATGCTCAGACTTGACCCTCATACACTACTCAGTTTCTGACTGTAGATAAAGGCTGTCCACCCTTCCTTCCCACCAGTACCATTCACCTCACCATCAGACACTACCTAACAATGTTCCCAGTTAAAAAACTGACTTTTACCTCCTACCAGTTCATACCCCATGAAAGGCAAACAAATCCATTTCTTTGGGGATTAAAAAGACTTTTTAAATACAATAGTATGAAAATATAACTTAAAAATATAAAAGTCAAACAGAGTACGGAAGACTTAAAAAATCTGTTTTGTCCATTAGACCCATAGGTACTTTGTAGGAAATAAACACATACTCAAAAAACAGTAACACTATCACAGCTCATAAAACTGGCTTTAGAAATCAAGAGTTACAAAAGCCATTTTGAGTAAGAAAGCATTCCTGTTCCAATTTGGTCAACGTGTGACTGTTAACCACGAGCACGCCACATGTCCACAATGCCCGCAGCCTCGGCATGAGGACCCACCACAGTCAATGTGTGCTCTGTTTTCTTCCACCATGCCGCCCGGTCAGACATAGGACAGGAGTGTCACAACACCCCAAAGGGACAACAACAAACAAACAAAGCTCTTCGCTTGCATATTTGGTCAGTGTTTGTAGTGCAACTGAGCGGGGACCTCTAGCTGCCCTCAGCCCCCTCGGGCACTGGTTCCTCTTCCCTCTTTTAAGTCACAGTAGACTGGGGGCAGGCGGAGAGCGGGCAGAGACAGCAAGAGGAGTGGAGGTAGAAGAGGAGGGGCAGAGAGAGGAGGAGAGGGGTGCTGCTGCAGGGCTGGGCCCTGAACCTGCCACCCCAGCATGGGATGTGTCATACAGGCAGCCCGAAGCGGTGCTTCTTCTTCTTCACAGGTTTGAGGGGGGTCAGTCTGCGGAGGTCCTCCTCAGCATCAGACTCCTCCATCTCGTCATCAGCTGAGATCAGGATCTGAGGCAGTGAAGAGGCAGGCTTGAGACACCGGTGCCAGTGCCTTCTGAGTGTATCCTCCCTGGGCCCTGGTCCCCTCTGGGAGACCTCAAGCCTCCCATTTCTTTAGAAGGTGATAGGGAGGTCCCCCTTCCACAACAAGATTCTGGCCTGTAGAAACTAGCATTAAGTCATCACCTCTGGATCTGCCAATGCTCTTCATGTCTTCATCCAACCTCCAGGTGGACCCAAACCCGATCAGAGCCAACCTCTGAGATCTCAGGGCCTTGAAATTGCCTTAAACACAGCAGTCTCTTTAAAAGGGCAAAGAAATCATCCAAGGGGCCACACAAGGCAGTGAGGTTTCAGAGGGGCTGTCCTGAGCCAACTCTGTCACTTCTAAGGGTAAAAAGGGGACCTTGTCTTACTCAGCCATGCAGCTGAATGAGGCACTGAGGGCAAACCCACTTGCTCCCTGTCACAGCTGCTGGCCTTAGACCTCTGAGTACTCACAGGAAGATCAGAACAACCCACATCAAGGTGGAAAGGACCAAAGCCCACCTATGCAAGGGAAGGTGAACTCCTAGTCCAAGGGTCAGGAGAGCAGCCCCACTATTCCTCCTCTGGACTGAACTGCTCGATGGCTCCCTGCCTTCAGCCTTGGTGCTGTGACTAAACCTTTACTGGCTCCCTACTCCTGTATGATCACAGTTCAAAAAAACATCTGTATCTTATTTCTTGTCATTCCATCCTAGACCTGGAGTAAATGCTGTTCTGGCCAGTGCAAATTTCATATTACTACAGGCCAAACCACATGGCTGTGAATGCCTGTGAACTGCAGCTCTGTCTTAAGGTTGTTTGTCATTCACCAAATATTCACCAATGTCTTATGATGTAAAGCAAGATCCTAGGAACACAAACTTGGAGAAAATATGGGCTTGCCCTCTTTCCAATTACCTGTCTACCTTTCCAGACTCCTTCTGGCCTGCCCCAGGGTCTTCCAGGGCCCTGCTTAAGCCTTAGTCATATATACACTGTGAGTGTGATGATGTGCTGTCTGTGCATCTGCCTTCCCCTCATCTGTGAGTCTAGGGTGGCAGCAGTCTAGGCCTCCTCTGCAGCTCCCCCAGCAGCACAGTGCTCAGCATTAGGGGACCTTTTCCAGGCCTTTCTGACCCAGCCTGCTACATTCTGTGGCACAGATGTGCAGTGAATGCTGCATGGCAGCCAGAGCAAATATCCTTGACCTATGCTGCTGTCCATGCCCACTAATTCTTGAAGTTCAAGTCTTTGAACTTAGGAGGACCATGAGGTTACCTTTGAGAGGGTTAGCTATTCCTACATTTGGAAGTGTTCAGCCAGCACTTTCCTTGCTTGTCAGCAGAGGGCAGGACTTCAAGTACCTCAATGCTTAAAGCTCACCAAGAGCCATTAGTGTCTTTGTCTGTTTTCTTAGAACAAGGCAGATTTCACCTTGCTTATCTTTTTCACTGCTACAGGGACTATCTTAACATATCACCCTGACCATGTTTTCTACCTTCCTGCCCTGAGAAGGTCCATTTGACAGCAGGCCTGGACTCTGGCTAGATGCATCCCCGAGTGACCTGGGCTTCTCTTCAGCTCAGCCTCTTCTCCTTCCCTCTCATTGGTACTGGCAAACAGAATTCATTTCAAAAGATCAAATACAAACATGAGACCAGAGACCTCCAGAGCCCGAGGTATGAAGGCCAGGCCCTCAGAGAGTATCAGGGAGGCCCCTACCTCAGACTCAGACTCCTCATGGGATGCTGCCCTTCGGTAGCGGACCTTGCTCCCATTCCTTGAGTCCTGGTTGGTTCCTCTTTCTTCTAGTTTAGCTTTCGTCTTCCCTTTTCTCATAAGGAAATTGTCCACTACCCAGAACATGAATGCCTGTGGAAAGGAAAAGTGTAGGCTACTCTAGGGTAAGCCAAAGCAAGGCAAAGCGGAAGGCTCCTATAGGCTGTAAAAATCCAGAACTAAGACAAGAGATACCTTGCTCAGCCCCCACTAGCTCTCAGAAGATTCAAGGGAGAGTCCATATCTCTATTTCCTTGCTGTACTTAAAAAAAAAAAGATTTTATTTTTAATTGTGTATATGTGTGTCTGGTTGCACATATGTGCACGTGAGTGCAGGTGCTGCAAAGGTCAAAGGCATCAGAAGCCCCTGGAGCTGAAATTATAGGCAGTTGTGAGCCACTTAATGTGGATGCTGGGAACTGAACTCAGGTTCTCTGGAAGAGCAGCAAGCACTCTAAACTGCTGAGCCTCTATCCAGTCCATATGCCCACTCGTACTTTTATTATAAGAGATTAAAGGCAAGATAATTCCTGCTCTACTCACTCAGGGGTTTTTGTTGTGGTAAGTAACAGGCAGCCTGTCTTGGGCCTAGAGCCAAGATCTCTAGATCTAACCTGTTTTAGGTCTTCACTGGTTCTGCACACTATGCTGTGTCAGTGAGCCCTGGTGCCTTCGGCACTTTACACCACTGCTTCCTCACTTTTAGCTATTATGCTCATGAGTTTTTCTCTGAGGACTGTGCTTAGGAATAAACATCCAGAGCACACCTGAAATGATCCTGATCTAGAAATTACTATTACACAGGTGTAATAGTAACACCTCAGTGAGAGGTGGCTTAGCAGGAAGGATAAAACAAAGTCCTCAGGATCCATCTCTTCATCTTGGAGCTTCATCAAAGCTCCAAGTCTGGATGTAGGAGTGGGAGGTAGCAACTGGTTACACAGAAGGAAAGGTCTGAGGACTGTAAGGTGATTTTTGTGTCATACTCAAAGCTTTGAACAGGAACCCATGAAGGCAGGGCACAAACTGGGGCAAAACATGCAACATGGCACTGACATTGACAAAGAATGGGACGATCAGCATGACGATGGCCAGTTTCAGGTCTGGGTTTTCGATGGGATTCAATAGGGCCACCTATAAAGAGAAGGAGACATGGTGAGGTGGGAGACCAGGCAGGACACAGGGGACTTAGATACCCCAGAGCCAATGGAAATAGCCCCTCACACCCATGGCTGCATAGTCGCCCCCAAGATCTGACTGCTTAGAAGCCACCCTCAGAGCCACTTTGAACTATTAGCACTTTGCAGCTTTCACATTGGTGGGGACTTGAGGCTACTGAATCAGATCCAAGTAGTGCCTACAGTGATTAGGGACAGGCCCTGGAGGGGAGAAAGGGGAGCTTTAGTGGCTTGGAGGGAAGAAATTCAGTGGATGCTCATTAGAGACACAGCAATGAAGTGCCAGACCACTTTTTAAAAATTTTACTTTATGTGTATGAGTGTATTGCCTGCTTGCCTGTAAGTGCACCTGTGTCATACAATGCCCCAGAAGTCAGAAGAGGGTGTTAAATTCCCCTGGAATTGGAGTTACGAATGGTTGTTAGCTGCCATGTGGATGCTAAGAATTGAACCTAAGTCCTTTGTAAGAGCAGCCAGCACTCTTAACTGCTGAACCATCTCTTCTCTAACAGAAATCTTACACATCTGTCACCTCTTCAAAGACAGCCGCTCTGAAAGACCTTGGCTTCTTTTCATAAAAAAAAAAAAAAAAAATTAAAACCCAGCCACAGATAAAACCAAAGGGGGAGTCGATATCTGAGCCACAAGTTCTAGACGGCTCTTTGGCAGTTTTATACTGGGACGAGCAGCACAGGTTTATCTATGTTACAATGGGTCAGAGGTCAGGAATGGGAAACTCACACACTCAGGCAGGTAATTAGCAGTGGCTATAGACCTCAGAAGCCATGGCATAAAACGGCTCTACCTAAACCACTGGCCAAGACAGGTATGTGAGGATCTTGGTAAAGGTAGAGATATTCACATTTCCAAAGTCTGAGGACTTATCAGAGCAAGCAACATACCAGCAGGGACTATATTTTCATGAAGTTTACATATCCCCGAGATTTAATCTAGAGAAGACATTTATTTACATGAAGTGGATGGACACCAAGTACAAGAACGACAAATTGATGCTCTTGTAAATAGCTGCCATGTAAGACCAAATCCAGGATTCACTTATGGAGTTAAAAACAAAACCTGGTTTTCCACCCAGACTGGGGACTGGAGTGTGTGAGTGATAGGGGAGCATTTGCTTAGCTTGGTGGGGAGCTGCAGAAGCAGGGCTGAGAGGCAAACCTTTTTCCACTGGAGAATGAGGAGGATGATGAAGACAACGGACTTTTCGAAGATCATGATCACTATATAAAGGGCGCACTGCCCAGCCCAGGCCCCACATTGCAGAGGGTCTCCTGTAGGGACAGACAGGTGCTCAGTCACAGTGTCTCAGGCATCTGAGGAGGACATCTCTACTCACTGCCCCTGTAGGTCCCTCATACCCCTAGCTACATCCCAGAACCCTGACTCTAAGGGTTCATAAGCCCCTTGAAAGCCCTAACAATTACCTCATTCCTAAAAGAAAGGGCAGTACTATGAACAAAATCAGAGAATTCCTAATTTGGACATACCAGAATGTCTTTCTTTCCAGAAATTCTAAGATAGAATTAAGAGGCACTAAAGTTAGTAAGCTCTCATCGCTGGGACTCTGAAGCTGGCTCTGTCCTCTGGCAGCAGAGGCTGGGCGAAGCAAGGGTGCTATTATTATCTGCTGTTGACTTTTCCAGTGACTGGCACTATCCTTTCTATTCTCTGCCCATGAGCTGACTGATGTTGTGATTTAGAAAGGCTGTAATCAACCTCTTTGTTCATTTCCCTCCTTTCCACCTCTACCCTTTATGCCCCGCCCCCACCATCCCTGCTATCCTTAGCCCTGAGCATATCAATCTGACCTAGAGGAATTCAGATTCCACCTGAATTCATGAAGTGGATGGATGGCAAGTCAAAGAATGCCAAGTTAATGTTCTTGTAAACTGCCCTATCAAAGCAAATCCAGGTCCCATTAATAGTTAAAATAAAAAAAAATCTGGGGGTCAACCTAATTCCTTTGGAATGACCTCCAAACACCTTGGTTAGGAACAAAGAGAGAGGCAAGGAGGTTAACAGTAGCAGGCTGAAGCCAACAGCTGTGACAGAGGCTCATCTATGAGTTTGTCAGTTGCTATGCTTAAGAAATAGATGGGAAAGGTCTAACAGTCCATGCTGGGGGAACACTTGGGCCCTGGAGCACCTCTAGAATGCTTTACAAAGGGACTCAGTGAAGGGTGGAGGACCAGTCTCTCTAGGGAATGATCTAATGACATGCAGAACCTTGGGATGGGACAATGGGAGCCACACATACCTCCTCAAAGTGGGAGAGTTGGCTTTGGCAGGAGTGGGTAGCGGGGGCTTACCCTGAAGCTCTACTAGTGTTTCCTGAGCTCCACTGACCAGAACAGAGACAAATTAACATTCAGGAGGGCACAAGCCCCAATGCAGGCTGTGAGAAGAGAATCTGGTCCAAAGAGACATCTCCAGCTCCTCATTTGATTCTGCTGTTTCCATAGCAATCCCTGTCCAGGCCTATGCTGCAGGCCCCTAGCCCTGTTTGAACCTGCCAATTGTACACAGTGGAAACACAAGTGAATGCCTTTACACAGCTGTAATGGACAAAGCATAAGACTGCGATGTTTCCTTTTCTGGAAAACACCAGAAGGGCAGAAAGCATATAAAACCATATTAGCTGCCTATTCTAAGGCCTTCCTGTCTACTTTCACCTCTGGGTCAGGGCATCTGAGCCAGAGCAAACGACTTCAGAAGTACCATCCCTCCCTGCAAAGTTGCTAATAGAGTTTTGCAATGCCTTTGCTAAACCACCTGACCTCACAAAGTTTCCCAAACAAGAGATGAAACTTTGCTAAAACCGTTAAACAAGAATGGGGCTAACCAGACAAGTACCACTGGGAAATGTCTCTGAAATGGGACTGGTGTGACTGGAAGTCAGCAGACAAGTGACGTTATTTATTTATTGTCACAAGAACACTTATTTGCTCAGAGCGTGTTCACTCCGTTTGTGCGTAAGCAGTGAGTGATTAACAAGAGAGAAAAATGCTTTTACCTCCACCTGTCTTGTTTGAGTTTTTGCTGTACAATTGAGCTACCACTGTCTTCTGCTTTCAATTTGATACTAAAATGATAATGTTCAAAATCATGGGTAAAAAGAGAAAAAAAAAAAACAACCCAAAACAACAAACAAAACACCCACGTCTGGCTCTGACATCTCCTGTGCACCAGGCCCCAAGTCAGTGCAGCTGGACCCAAGTCAGGTTGTTAGCTCATTTCTGTTTCCCTTGAGTCTTTCAAATGCTCCCTATAGTCTGGTCTCTAAAGGATAAACACGCTAGGCATGATCAGTGTGTCCTGCTTTGTATTATCTGAGGCATGAGTGGTTCACGTTTGTAGATTATTCCCTTTAGCAAAGTTGTAGGAATGGGAGGCAAAAGGAGGGAATACATCTGTGTTGAGAGGCTTCTGGAGGCATCATTTGAATAAATGCAGGCAGCAAAGTCCACAAAGCACAGTGCTGTGGGACATGGTCTTTAAGGGAAAAGAGTGGCTTGCTCATCAAATTATAGATAGCACTTATCACCCAGAGCTGTTCACCTTTCAAACCAAGTAATTGTGGTATATGTTCCAAGACTCATGACCTTCTCTTCTAGGAAACAAGCAAACTACCTAGAGATCAACCCCCCTCTTCTTTGTTTACCTGATAAGAGAACAGTGGGGACTACATGGAGCTCCTGCCTCAAGTGGACAGGTAGGCTCATGGGTGGAGTAGGCACAATAATGGTCCTGCAAAGATGTTTGCATTCCAATCTCTGGAACACATGAATATGTGCTGTGACCTGGCCAAGGGGGAATTCTGGCTGTTAATGGGATTAAGGTTGCTATTCAGATTTTAAGTAGAGAGAGTATGTGAAGTATATAGGTGCATGCAAGGTAATTACAATGGTACTTTAAAGTGGAAGGTCATACTGGTGCAATGTGGGAAGAACTGAACTGCTTGTTTTGAAGACAGAAGGAATGTAGACAACTTTTAGAGGCTGGCAGAGCAAGAAAACAATCATCTCTATCACCTCCAAGAGGATTCAGCCCCTGCTGATGCTTTGTTGTTAATCCCACTAGGACTGGGTTGGACTTCTGGAGGAACTATCACATAATCAATTCGGCTATCTTAAGCCACTAAGCCTGTGTTAATTTGTATAGTGGCAATAGAAAACAACAAAGATTGATAATTACAAAGCCATAGGTACATGGGGAAATAGTCTGGGGAGGACTTAGGATGGTCCTTGACACCGGGAAGTTTTTTCAGATACCTTGAAGACTCTGGTTCCCCATGGCATTGATCAAAGGGAATGAGCCAAGAGAGGCAGGTAAGGAGAGGAGAAGGCTTACCCACAGCCACTGCCTTCTTTTTTTCTCTACTCTTGGAGAAGCAGATAAAACCTGCTTAGGAACAGGTGTTACCCTAACACCTGATATATCAGAACCAGACCTGACCTTTACTCCCAGGTCAATAGCTGACTGTGGGGGGACTCACAGTAGCATTGGCTGGCTGTTGTTCAGAGCTCTGGCCTTCCAGAGGGGTCTCAACAGCAAAAGTACAAAGTGATTAGTGTTTGTGGAGGTAGCAGAAGTTTTAGGAATTCTGGCACAGAGGACATGAAGCCCCCAACCACGCCTGTGTGTGTCACCTTATTCCTCTGGATGTCTATTCCATAAATGAGGATGATGCTACATTGGACCACATGTGCTATGGTCCATTTCCATCCTGCAAGCTGAGGACTCCATGATTTGGGGCATCTCAGAAACCTCCCCTTGAGTGTTGGACACTATCTTAAGTAAGTGACTCATTGGCATCAAGTAACAGGCTAAGAAAAGCCCTCTCCTGAGCTCATCACCTTTCAATGGAGACAAACAATTCTTAAGATTTCTAGAAATACCCAAGGTACATCAAGCTCCACAAATCATCCACCCTTTTAAAACGTCAGTCATCCCAGAAGTAAGTGACCTCTGGGCCCACAGTCCTAAGCCCAGTCATCCCAGAGGCGAGTGGCCTCTGGGCTCACAGTCCTGAGCTCTTTGGGTGGCATGACTAGGAAAGGGGAGAGAGGATCCAGAATTCTATCCACAGCCCCCTCCTCTTGTCCTGCTGCCCTCCTGTGGTGAAGCATCCACTGATGCTCCTTGAGAGAGACAAGAGGGCCAGGGCTGATGCTGTCATTTAGCCCTGCCTTAAAACCCTGGAAGAGCCAGGTGTGGTGGCACATGCCTTTAATCCCAACACTTGGGAGGCAGAGGCAGGTGAATCTCTGTGAGTTCTAGGCCAGCTGGGGCTACAAGGAGACCCTATTACAAAAACAAAACAAAATAAGACAAAAAATAAAAATAAAAATAAACCCTGGAAGAGACCTCACCAGCAACTTGCATTGAGACCACCTTCAACTGTCCTTCATGCTTACAGCCATCATGAAAGCAGCTTCCTACTCAAGGTGTGAGACACGGGGCCTGGTAAGGTAGGCTAGTGTACACAAGTTTCTGGTTTTAAGTCTTGTATCTCAGTGAGGATGGGCCTCACGTCTGGGTGACTGACACATCCAGATGTCAGGTGGGAGGCAAGCCTACAGCTAAAGAGAAATCAAGGCAGCTTGGCCTCTGAAGTGATGCACACTCTAGTCCTGGCCGTGTGAGCTCTGCTCTGTCAGTAGAATAACCTAGTGACAGGATAAACAACAGGTGTGCAACAGAAAGAGGGGCAGGGCTTCCACCTCCCTATGGACACTTCCCCAAGTGAGAGCTACTCTCATCTCTCTAATGTGGTGGGCAGATGAGGTGAGATCTACAGGAAGCTCAGCAGTCAGAGGTGGTTTTGCAGTCCTGCAGGTGCTATCTGGTAGATGGGGCAAATGTCTGGATCTTCCCCAAGTCCAGGTTATCTCCTGGCTTTGGCCACCTTCTCTGCCACAAAAGTAAGAGTCTTGACAGTTAAGTCCACTAATGCTGCCTTTGCCCCCAGGAGGGTAATTCTTAGGCCCTAAAAGCAGCCCCTTCCACACACAGCGCCAGTTCCCAAACCTTTTCCAGGTTCCCAAGCTGTGTACATAGGGCAAGCAGTCCCCAACATGCCCCACTTAGTGCCAGTGGACATTACCATATTCACCAAAGCGCAGGGATTCCCACTGCTGCCACTCCACCAAGACGCCGACAGCACGCACTCCCACGTAGATGAGCAGCATGCCAACAGTAGCATCCAGAAGGAAGTTAATGAGGTATCTGGAAAGAAAGGCCACACCTCCACTGTCAGGGCGCAAAAAGCTGGGCACTCAGTACAGTGCTTACCAGGGTCAGAGGTCAAGGCTGCAGACCCAGCCCTTGGCCTTGTTCTGGGGTGGTGGTAACCTTAAATGCACTCATGCAGAGGCTTTCACTACCAGGTATCTGACAACAAGGTGCTAATATTCAACAACTTGGAGGAGGAGGAAGAGAGAGACAAAGAAACTTTAAAAACTTCAAGGTATATGCCAAGGTCAAGATTCAGCAGAAGACAGAGTATCTGGAAGTAGCTAAGGAAACTGGAAAACCAAACCAACTGACAACAATAAATCCATTAAGTGATTCTGTTCATTCCCTGATGGTCCAGGCCACATGAGGTCCCATGAGTACAACTTTCCCAGGGCTCTTGCTCATTCTTATGTGTAGTCACATGCAAGCAATACTTTCTTTTTTTAAATATTTATTATTTTTTTATTTTATGAGTGTGTTGCCTGCATGTATGTGAATGCACCCTTGTTGTGCAGTGCCGCGGAGGTCAGAAGAGGGCTTCAGATTCCCCTGGAACTGGAGTTAAGGATGGTTTGTAGCCACCATGTGGATGCTGGGAATCGAACCCGGGTCCTCTGCAAGAGCAGTAAGTGCTCTTAACCGCTGAGCCAACTCTCCAGCCCCAACAAGTAATACTTTCACTTTTATTTTTTTGTAGCAGGCTAGGGATAGAATCCAGCCATGCACGTGCTATGCAAGGGCTCTACCACTGAGCTACACCCCCAGTTCTGACTTATACCACAACAAGAGAGCTCTGTTGTCCCAGGGGATAGGCCAGAAGATTGGAGGAAGGAGAGCCAGAAGCATGCCCACAGTGACCACACATTTTCCACCTGCCTGACACAAAACCATTTTCCTCACCTCTGCCTACCTGTCTTCCCTCAAGAGCCCTGTACCCCAGATCTGAGCACTGATAGCCATTGGCCACAGCTCTCTAGGGCAGACAAAGTGAGAAATAAGGACACTGGGTCAGGTACTGACTCTGTGATACCACATGGCTCTGAACTCTACAGATAAGCCTGAGAACACTGAGAGACTTGGCTTCAAGGAGCTTCTAAACTGCTAGGGTCTGAGGAGACAGTTTATGCAGACTAGCAGTCCTCTGCCCCAGTCTGGGCTTTGGGAAATGCACAGCACTTCAATATAGGGGCGGCATGCAGTGTGTGGTCCTGGGACCCAGAGAACTTAGCATGAAAGGAAGAAAGTAGCTTTCTTCTGCCTGCCCTTCCTTCTTAAAGTCACAAGGGGTCACTCTCAGACCAGAGTCAGAAAGAATAGTCCAGGCTTCCAAAGGCATTTCCTCTCTGTCAGGGAGGTTTCTGCTCTGTCACTTAAATCTAATTGGTGTGGAATGCTCACACCTGAGTCCTCACGTTTGAGACCCAGCCTGAAAAATAACAAGGACAGTAATAGGTATATCCAGCCTTGCATTCATTCACATACTTTACCAAATCCTTTTGGAACCTAATGTTGTCCTTGGGGATAAAGATCAAGTTTTTTATACTCTGAATTCAACATAGAGGATTTAGGAAGCAACAGAGAGAGTATCACGGGGCCCTGGAGCCAATGAGACTGGCTTAAGTCCAGCTCCACCACTGCTGTGTGAACTGAAGAGCTATAACTGTTTTGTGTCTAAAACCTAATGTGGGGATAATCAAAGTATTTGTAGGGCAGAGCTGCTCTGCAGATAGGAGGCAACAGTAGGGGTTAGGGTGAAACCTCTGTCACTCCATCTGCTGGAACAAGGACCAGTCCTGTCCTACCAGCCAGGAGTACAGCATTTCAAAGCTTGGTTAAGGTTTCAGACATACTACTCTGGGTGTTCTGTGGAAGGCACCCTACACTGACAAGGCACAACAGCCGATGCTCTTTTTTTCTTCCTTTTTCCTTTTCCTTTTCCCTTTTTGGTTTTATTTTGGAACAGGGTCTTACTATGTAACTCTGACTGGCCTGGAACTAGCTATGTAGACTAAGGTTGGCCTTGCATTCAGGGATCCAGCTACCTCTGCCTCCTCCTGGAATCAAAGGCATGTGTGCCACCACACCCAAGTCAGCTAATGTTCTTTAGGTCAAAGAGGTCAGTGATGGTCAATAACAACTCTGCTTGAGTCTCACACCACAGAGAAGATCCCATGTGTTCTGTACTGGCACAGAGCTACTCCTGCAGTGTTACCATGTCCTGTTGGGGGTTGCCGTGAACCTGGGACCACAAAGGAACTAACTGGACTAATTAGCAGAAAGTCAATGCAGAAGGTGACTATCAAGCCCAGAGAACCAACCAACACCTGGGTTGCAAAAGCTGAACTAGAGAAGAATCCATAGGAGAAAGTGGGATGCCTTCCTCAAGCTAGAGGGCTGCACTGGCAGGAAAAAGCAAGACTAGCACATATTTTCAATGAAGGACAGTTTCTCAAACACAAGCTACTTACAGTGAACAAGGGTCCTCTTCAGTCAGATCTGCTAGGTATACATTTGCAAAGTGGATGAACAGCATCCCTATGGCTTGTTTGGAAGTGTCTAAAAACCTGCGTAAAACAGAACCAGCAATGTTCTCAATCTAACAGGAGAGTGGCAGCCACTTTGGGGAAAATTAACAGAGAATATAGATCATCCAGACCAACCCTGTGACCAAACCTGAAAACTATCCCCTAAGCTCTGTGGCAAGGGAGAGGCACCAAAGGACAATATGCCTAAGACATAGAGGGCCTCCCATCTAGGTCTTCACCAGGTCCCTTACCAGCCATGAGGGCAGAACTAAATACTCAGATATTGGGAGAATCAGTGAGGGGGGAACTACAAATAAGAATTCTCATTTGGGAATAATGTTATTGAGAAGTATCAAGTTTGTGTATAACATTTTATAAAGGTCCTTTATCATTATGATTATGAGATTTCTTTTGAAGGAGAAACGGAAGTTTTGTTAGGGTAGGAGGCAGCCTAGGGCAGCCCACACATGCTGCATACACTGTCATCTTAAAGAGTTGGCTGTCTCTTTCCAAATGACTTGTGGTTTTGGAGTTTTGTCCTTGAAGTCTATTTCTCAAGCTTTTTCACCAGATTATGAATGCAAAGCTGTTAATGCAGAGCCATTCTAAATAAAATGAGTATATTTGATATTTAGAGACCTACATTACACACTTCTCTGCCCCTGACCCAGAGCTCCCAAGCCCCTTGTCATTTCCTGAGTGCCAGGTGTGTTAGGAATATCTTTTGTCCTATTTTTTTTTTTGTCTTTTTTGAAGCAGGGTCTCCCTGTAGCCCCAGCTGTCCTGGAACTCACTATGTAGACCAGGCTGGCCTTGAACTCACAGAGATCCACCTGCCTCTGCCTCCCAAGTGCTGGGACTATAGACGTGCACCACCATGCCCGGAAATGTTGAATACTTTTTAAGGTGCTTCTTAGCCATTTTTATTTCTTTGTTTTTTGAGTTCTTTGTATATTCTGGATATTAATCATCTGTCGGATGTGTAGCTGGTGAAGAATTTCTCTGTGGGCTTCCTCTTCCCTTCCTTAGTTGTTTCTTTTGCTGTACAGAAACTTTGTAATTTAATGAGGTCCCACTTACTGATTGTTGACCTTAGTGCCTGAGCAGCTGGTGTCTGGTTTAGAAAGTCCTTTCCTACGCCTATATCTTGGAGGGTGCTTCCTATGTTTTCTTCTAGCTGTTTCCAAGTTTCAGGTTTTATGTTGAGGGCTTTGATCCATTTGGAGTTGACTTTTGTGCAGGGTGAAAGATAAGGGTCAAGTTGCATTTTTCAGGTGGAGATCCAGTTTTGCCAGCACCATTTGTTGAAGATGCTATCTTTCCTCCATTGTATGTTCTTAGCACCTTTGTTGAATATCAGGCGGCTGAAATTATATGATCTCATGTTTGGGTCTTCTATTGTGTTCCATTGATCTACATGTCTATTTTGTGCCAATATCATGCTGTTTTTCTGACTATAGCTCTGTAATAGAATCTGATACGGTATAATCTGAGATGGTGATTCCCCCAGCATTGTATTTTTTTTGATATTTCATTTATTATCTTTATTTTATGTGTATGAGTGTATTGCCTGCCTGTATGTGAGTGCACCTGTGTCATGCAATGCCACGGAGGTCAGAAGAGGGCTTCAGATTCCCCTGGAACTGGAGATAAGGATGGTTGGGTGCTGGGACTCGAACCCAAGTCTTCTGCAAGAGCAGTCAGTGCTCTTAACCACTGAGCCATCTCTCCAGCCCTGCACTATATATTTTTTAAAGTGTATGAGTATATTATCTGTATGTATGTAAGTGGTCCTGTGTTGTACAATGCCCTCAGAGGTCAGAAGAGAGCATCAAATCCCCTGCAATTGGAGTTACAGATGGTTATTAACTGTCATGTGGGTGCTGGGATTCCAAGTTGGGTCCTCTGCAAGAGCAGCCAGTTCTCCTAACTGCAGAGCCATCTCTCCAGCCCCTAAAGGTTTTAAATACTATAGCAGTGTTTTCAGCCTTTCTTTCATTATTATCCTAAGTGGATTTTTGGACAGGTTTTATGATTACTACTATTATTTGTGTGTATTGTGTATGTGCATGTGTGTGAGGCCAAAGATCAACCTCATCTTTTATGGGACAGGGTCTTTCAGTGAACCAAGTTGGCTAGGCTTGTGGGCCAACACACTTGGGATCTGAACATTTCTGTACCCCCTGCACTAGGGTTACAGGCGCATGATACATGCTTGGCTTCTCTGTGGGCTCTGGGGATTAAAAGGTCCTTGTGTCTGTGTGCAGTACTTTACCAACTGAGCCAGCACCCCAGCCTCACAGCTTTTTCTGATCACTTACAGTGAAACTTTAATACCACAAATATATTGTATATCTATTTGTATATTGTAATGCTTGGCAGGCTACAAACCGTTGAGATAACTAGAGTTTTGGAGATTTGGTTTTTTGTTTTGTTTTGCCTTTCTCCAAGAATCATATTTTGCTTCATCTGAGACAACATCTATTTCTCTTAACCCCAGAGGGACACCAGGCTGGCCTTGAACCTGCCTCTGCCTCCCAAGTGCTGGAATCAAAGGTGTAATTCTTATGTTCCCTTCAGGTTTGATGTTTCCCATGGTTCTGTGCTGTATGCACCTCTGCTTTAAGAAAAAAAAAAAAAAAAAGCTACTATGTGAATTTAGAATAAGCCTCCATGGTTGTAGTGAACAGCCCTACTGGGGCATGGATTAGGACCACAAAGGACCTAGGCTCGAAAGGCTTGGAGCACAGTGATGTTTTTACAACCCCCTCATATATATATAAATTTTTTTTTTTTTGGTCTTTTTGAGACAGGGTCTCCCTGTAGCCCCAGCTGTCCTGGAACTCACTATGTAGACCAGGCTGGCCTGAACTCACAGAGATCCACCTGCCTCTGCCTCCCGAGTGCTGGGATTAAAGCCGTGTGCCACCCCGCCCGGCATTAAAAACAAATTTTATTTTTAGTTATTTGTTTTTATTATGTGCACGACTGTTTTGCCTGCATAGATGCAAGTGTACCACATGCTTTGCAAAGCCCATGGAGGCCAAATGAGGGTGCTGGATCCTCTGGAACTAGAACTAAGGATGGTTGTGAGCTGCCATGTGGGCACTGGGAACTAAACTAGGGTCCTCTGCTGGAATAGCCAGATCTTTTAACTTCTAAGCCATCTCTCTAGCCCCCTAATACTTGGTTTCTGATCCCAGTTTCCCTCAGGGAGCTCCTGATCCTTTGAAATGCTGGGTGATAGGAACATCTTTTGTTCTAAAGAGGTGACTATGGCTCCTGAAGAGCTTTAGGATGAGGAAGGCCAGTGAAAGACCAAGCCATGGTTAAACTAAGTGCCACCAAACTCCAGGGAGAGGAGAGGGGCTGGAGACTAAGTTAATAATCAAGTCTATGTGATTCTTAAACTACGGGGTCTGGAGTATGTAACTGTTGAACAAACTAAACATAAGGAGGATACTGTACTTAGATTCACAGGTACAGAATTCCCGTGCTCAAGAACATCCCAAATCTTACTTATATATTCCTCATCTAGCCATTTATCTGTATCCTTTACATTAAACCAGCAAATATAAATATTGTTTGCCTGAGTTTTAAAAAATAATTTATTTATATTTATGTGCATTATAGTATTTTGCCTGCATGTATGGATGTGCACCAGATGCATGCCTGGTGCCCACAGAGGCCAGAAGAGGGCCTCGGATCCTCTGGAACTGGAGTTACAGAAGGTTGGTAGCTGCCATGTGGGTGCTGAGAATCGATCCCAGGTCCTCTGCAAGAGTAGCAGGTACTCTTAACTGCTGAGTCATTTCTCCAGCTCCCAGTTCCCCTGAGAGTTTATTAGTCATACCTGGTGGGGGGAGTTGTAAGAATACCCAACACACATGACTAATTTCCAAATTTAGATTATGTATTTTCTTACAAATATATACTGTAGAACTCAAGAATTTAAGCATAACGTAGCAACAAGTAGAGATGAAGAAGCCCCACCAGAGACTGCTACATTTGTATTGTAAGCAACATGACTGTAAATAAAGGTAGAGGGGCTGGAGAGATGGGTCAGTGGTTAAGAGTACTGCCCCTGAAGAGGACCAGAGTTCAGACCTCAGCACCCACATCAGGCAGCTCACAATTGCCTCCAACTCCAGTTACAGAGAATCGTAGGCCCTCTTCTGGCCTGTGGGCCCCCTCCCCCACTCCATTCACATATACAAATATATACACACGAACAAATAATAAATCTTAGAAAAATAAAGGTAGGCATCAAACGTTATTAGGAAAAATAAACATGCTTTCTTTCATATCATGCCATTCCTAGTGATTAACTCAACTGAGGGATCCCACACACTTTATGTGATAGGTAATTTCTCATATTCTATCCTGTACCCACCCCTATACCCCCGCCAGCTCCTCAACTAAAACACCAACACAGTGAAAAGCACTCTAGGAGTGAATTAGCACTTTGGTACATACCATATCCTCCATGGTCGCCTTTCATGCTTTGGCTCTCGGAAGCGTTTGACTGGAAAAACAGACAGACATCACTATTTCTCAGACCAACAGCAAAGTAAATGCACAAGCTGGGTTACCAGTCCACTGTTGCTTATACTAATACTGTCTCTGTTAGCACATAGGATAAGACCAATGAAGGTTACAGAGGGCCTGTACTGCTGTGGGCAGCATGGACTCTTCAGAAATAGACACTTATAAAGCATGCCTTCTCATATGCAAACCTGTCTTTCCTTCTTTGTGACAAGACTCACTTAGGTTGTTACTGTTTCTAACTTTAGGATATGTTCTGTCTGAGGACAAATCCAGCCATCTACCTTGAGGTTTACCAAGTGTCTAATCCAAGCTAGACACCGAGGAACAAATGTACAATCAGCTGTTGTGGTGTCTCTCCCTCCCCTCGTGGGTGGGTCATTGGCCACCAATCCACGAGAACAAAGGGAGCAGAAGCGACAAACGGGGTCAGGACGGCCAGTGAGTACTGATGGAAGAAAGCCCTTCCGGGGAGGTAGATTCAGTGATACAGTAGCTCCAGACTCAGTGAAACAGCTCTGTTTATTCAGTGGGGGTCAGGGAAAATCTAGTGTGGAGGCAGCAGCCAAAGCTTCAGCTGATAGGTGCTCATAGTATGCTTTACATGTGGTAGGGGGATCCTATCATCCGACTATAGGGCAATGCCTAATTATCATATAGAAAAAACCTGGGGTAGTTTTATTGCAGGTAACTATGCCAAAGGTCATGTTCCAAATAAGGTCAGGCATCCTTGCTTGGTGGCACTTTCCAGGTAGGTCAGGCAGAAAGCCCCTGCTGAGACCTTAACAGCTGGGTTCCCCAACAATCAGCTGTGCAGCAAATAGGGGGAGAGACATGTAACCATACAGGATAAGTGCCAGAAAAGAGACAAATCTGAGACTGGAGGCAGAGAGGCAGTAGTTAGCTGTACCTATGAGAGACAGTCCGGACTAGGTAAGAGCTTGTTGAAAGGCCAGAGAGGAAAGAAGAAACTTCCTGGGCAGAGTCAACTTCAGGAGCTCATAGTGCAGCAATAGAATGTGACAGTGTGTTTGGAATAATTTAATTTGGCTCAATACAGCAGATAATAAGAGAACCTGCTGGAAAAAAACAGGAGGAAGGAGGATGACAAATTGAACAGGGCACATATGAGGGAGGGTCTTGAGAGCTGGGCTAGAGTCTAGAATGAATTCTGTGGAAAGGAAGACCCAGGGAAGATGCTAAGCAGAGTCAAAGACCCACTGGAACTGGTTAGAAAAGCAGCTCTCACTGTGTAACTGATGGGTTTCGGGGGTGGAGGGACTGAGGAAGGACTCAGGCTGTATTCATGGCTCCTGGTAGCCATCCTCTAATTACTGAAGTGTCGGCAACAACCTGCTCAATCCCAGTGGCAAAGACTCACTGGGTTTGCACCTGTGCCCTGAGTTGCCCACACGCACACTGTTTAAACCAGAGGAAACAAAAGTTTCAAGGCTACATATTCACCTGAAGCTCTTAACAATAATCCCACAATGACTCCGTCTAATAAAACACTGGATGCGTGCCTGTATGATATTTAGTCACAGTAAAGTACTGAGAAAGAAACAGTGACTCAAGCCCATGGAAGATGCCCCATCACAACTGGTAGTAGGTGAAAACCAACTTCTGGAGAAGTCCCCAGCTGCCAATGAGAATGCAGCAGCAAGAGGGTAACAGAAGAGAGAAAAAACAGTACTCAAATCAAGAAACCGTGAATAAACACGACCAGTCCACAATGGGCAGAGCAAGGAATCCTGTGAAAAGACCTAAATAATAAGCCTGGTGTTCAGAGTCATGTTGATACAGAAGCTGGTAGAATTTCAAGAAGGTCTGCCATGCCCTTGATACATCACAGACTCAAATCCTCAACAATGCCAAAGAAACTAAAGTTGAGGCCAAGAGCTTCTGCTGGCCTGAGAGACTCCTGAAAGCTGGAGGTTCCTTCTCACAGGCAGGCCAAGGATCACTGAGGGGCCGGGGACTCAGGACTGAATAGCCTGGAGGGAAAACTTCCAGTCAAGGTCAGAGACACTTTATGTGTATCAGTTCTTCTGTTCTTATAATTATAAAGTAAAAAACATTAAACCTGGGGTAAATATTCTCATTCCTATAAAATACATACTTAAGCATCTGAGTGGCTGTAATTTTCCTTCCAATTGTTTATGGGGGAAATTACACATCATATATGATAAATAGATTACACCAGAAATGGCATAATTAAAGTACATTATAACTATTAAAAAGTAATTATATAATAAATTTATCATCATAATTAAGCTATATTAGCGTGATGGATATGCAAAGGGAAACAAATGTGATACTATGGCATAGACCGCTAGTGACCGTATTTGGAGATAGCTCCTTTGAAGAAGTCATTAAGGTAAAATGAGGTCATGTGGATGGGCCCTGATCCAATACAACTGCTGTCCTTATGAGAGGAGGAAACTAGAACACAGATGTATGAGCACACCAAGAAAAAATCATGTGAGGATGTGGCAAGATGCAGCCATATGCACGACCAGGAGAGAGGCCTTAGAAGAAACAAAACCTGCTGACCAGCTCTTTCATCTCAGATGTGACCTTTCAGAACTGAAATAAAAGAAATGTCTATCATTTGAGCCACCCACTCAGTGAGATTCTGTTATGGCAACCAGAGCAAACTCTTTCATGTAGAAACACAGTAATCTGTGGACCAGGTCAGGGGCATCTGAACACTTATTACACTATTAATTAATTAGTCTTTTCAACAGGTCTAGTATGTTTCAAAATAAAACGCTGGAGAGAAAACATACTCCAGAAGAATTAGCTAATAAAACCAAGTTCAGCTTGTTAAAGTCTATCAAAATATTAAATACCCATGTGCTTTTACCCTGAAATAAACTCCAAGGTATGTATTCTACATTGCAGATGTACCAAGATGTATACCGATGTCACTGCAATAATACTGTTGTAACGAACCTGGAAAGAAACTAATATCAATAAATATCAGCAGGGCTAGGATATATCATGGGGTATGGACATACACACTATTCAATACTAAGCACTGTTTGTAAAAAAAAAACAAAAAACAAAAAACAAAAAAACCAAGGTAGATCTAGACACAATAACTTAATATGGAAATATTTCCAAATAAATAATTAAAACTGTATCTTTAAAGGGACTGCTATGTAACAGGCTCCATTCAGCAGGAGATGAACATGCAAAACCCTTGACTTCTTTTTAATTTTTAAAAATATTTTATTATTTTTATTTTATGTGTATGAGTGTATTGCCTGCATGCGTGTGAGTGCACCCATGTTGTGCAATGCCGCAGAGGTCAGAAGAGGGCGTCAGATTCCCCTGGAACTGGAGTTAAGGATGGTTCGTAGCTGCCATGTGGATGCTGGGAACCAAACCCGGGCCTTCTGCAAGAGCAGTTAGTGCTTTTAACCACTGAGCCATCTCTCCAGCCCCAACCCTTGCCTTCTTTACATGGGAGGGTGGGCTGAACTATGGAGCATGAGTTGGTGTGTTGGCAAGCTCTGCTCAGGGCAGGGTCTGGGAAGTGGGGTGTATGAGGGGTTCCAGAAGGTCATCTAAGACCTGAGGATGGCACAGTGGGGCCAAATGGGTTCACCTTGAAGCCAAGGTAAGTAGGGAGACCCATCAGAGATCTTAGGCTAAAGGACAGCAGGTTCACCTGTAGTCACCGGAGGGCTGGGCAGAAGACTGGCTGTTTTCTAAACTTTGAGCTGTCGCCATGAGAAGCAAGAATGGAGGGGAGGGAATCCTGGTGGCAGGAATCCTGCACTTCACCTGAGTATGGTAACCCTAGGCTGGGGAAACTTGGGGAGACACAAGACTCTCTGCAGATAAAAAGCCAGGAGCTGCCAGACCCAGGGAATCAGAATGTTCCCAGAGGGGGTCTGGTAGCTCCCTCAAACAAGGCTCACAAAACAAGTCTCACAGAGCTCAGGACAACTGACTTCTCCATTAATTTGTTGCAGCAGAATGGAAAGAATTCACTCTGATGGAGCCACCAGGCTAAGCAAAGTGCCACCTACCTACCTCCACATGCATTCCTTTGGGCAAGGACTGGGACAAGGGCAAAGGAAGCAGGCATGCCTTTAGGCTGGGTCAGACTCTCCATAGCAGAGCAGGAATCAAAGGCTCTAGAGCAAAGGGAAGAAGGAAAGCCAGCAAGCTGGAGACTGGCTGGCCCATGGGCCTCCAGTGTTTAGTGAAAGCTGCTCCTTCACACAGGTCCCTTCCTTCCTGTTGCTTCCATGCTACTATGTGCAAACTGCTTCTGGGCCATGGAGAGATCCTACGTATGTTCTTGGTCTTTGTATACACATGTCCTGAAGACAGGCAGAGTCCCAAGCCTTTCAAAGAACGGCCAAGAATCTGGGGCTTTATAAAGATCGAGATGCTTTTTATTCCTCTGCCTCTAATGAGAGAGAGAGAGAGAGAGAGAGAGAGAGAGAGAGAGAGAGAACAGATTGTCAAGATTAAACGAGTGAATAGACACACCAGCACAGTACACGAGCTCAGGAAAGCAAAGATTACTCCCCCATTCCTGCCTGGCACCCTGTATTCTTGGTTTTCTCTGCGTTGATCTCCTCAGTCCTAGGCTGAGTCACCCCTTTATACTGGTTGCAGAAGCATATGAACTTGGATCTTTCAGCTGCAACCTGACCTCTGCAGGCCAGCACCCTGATTTCTTCTCTTGTCACACACAGCTCAGAACTGTAGGCCTCCCCAGCTGTGTTTTTTACCCTTCCCAGCCTTTCAATGTCCTGAGTGCTACCTCTGGCTTGTTCTCAATCCTTGAGGAAGTTTCCATCTCAGGCTTCTATGCTGAGGGCATGCCAGGCTCCAGCCCAGTAGGATACTATGGGATAGCTTGGGCCTCGGGCCTCCCAGTGACACTCCTACTGGAGGCTGTTGTCTGCCTGCCTCTCTGTCCTGGTTTGTTTCTTAATTGCTGTGACAAAACACTCTGACCACTAGCAACTTGGGGAGGAAAGGGTTTATTTCTCATTTGTCTTACATCTCCCAAGTCACAGTTCATCAGGGAGCCCAAGGTAGGAACTCAGGGCAGGAACCTGGAGGCAGGGTCTGGAGCACAAGCCATGAAGGAACGCCGCTTACTGGCTTGCTCCCCTGGCCCCTGCTCAGCTTGCTCTCTTATCCAACAGAGGCCCACCTGCCCAGGGGTGGCACTACCCATAGTGGGCTGGGCCCTCCCACATCACTCAACAATCAAGAAGATGCCCCACAGACATGGCCACAGGCCAGTCCAATAGAGGCAATTCCCCAATTGAGGCTCCCTCAACCCAGGTGTGTCAAGTTGACACTAAAGCTGTCCAGCACACTCTCCATCACATCTACCCACCCTGCCAGACTTGCCCAGCTCTGCCACATCTTCATATGATTAAAGTGCCTTGTTTCTGGGCTTCCTTCTTTCCTCCTTCCCTCTCAATTGTAAATCTCCTAGGCAACACTGTAAATGAAGAATCTTGTGGACACACCCCTGTCCTTATTCCTCATCAAACCCACCCAAGAATGCAGGTCTTCAAAACTGCATTCTTGCACTGAGTGTTTTCTAAGTCTTCCTCACCCCTGACCTCATCAACTGCCTCTTTCATTCCTCCCTACCCTCACCCGCACAGAGCACTTGCTCAGTGCTGGGGCTAAAACTATGGACCACTCCTTACTCTCAAGAACTTTAATCGTGCTGCATACCACCTAATATGCTTAAAACAACCTCTATCTCCTCTACTCTGTCTCACCTTTGCGTTAAAAGACATCTTTTAGAAAAGTTGCATATATGAAATCTAGAAAATTCAGGATATGCCTTTTTCTTTTTTTTTTTTTTTTTTTTTTGAGATAAGATCTTGCTGTGCAGCCCTGGTGGGCCTTGAACTTGAGATTCTCCTTCAGCCTCCCAAGTGCTAGAATGGGCAGCCACACTATTTTTTGGTAACATTTCTTTGGTATATCCTTTCCAATATCTTCTTTCAATTTTAAATTTCAGGTGTGTCTATGGTAAGCAGCATATAGGCTGAATTTTCCTCCTAAAATTAAGTTAGTAACTGTAATAGGGTGAATGGTGGTCCCCAAATGGTCAAACACCTTTGAAATCCATCTGCCCTACATCCCATTTTCTTCCATGTTTATACTGGGAAGGAAGCCAACCAACTCTGGTCACATAGCACAGTGACTCATAATAGCTTTCATTCTATCATAAAACATCTGAACAATGGAATTTCAGTACTGGAAAAGGGTTGAAGGAGAAGCTATCTTTCAAGAAAGACCTTTATTATTTTTTAGTCGTTTTGAGACAGTCTCCCTAGAGCCCCAGGTGGCCTTGAACTCAATAGATCAGGCTGGCCTTGAACTCAGAGAGCTCCACCTGCTGGGATTAAAGGCATGAGCCACCTCGCCCAGCTCAAAAAAGACCTTTTAAATAACCCTGAAAGTCATACCACATGGGTAAATATCCGCATGTGTGTCCATTTATAGACAGCATATGACCCATCCTCAGCAAAGAGAAGGCTGAATTGGCTGGGTGTACCAACAGGCAGAACCTAGGCCACATCTGCTCACCACAATCAACAAACACCTATGGGGGCCTGCAGACTGTGCAGTTCCAAGTCCAAGTCAACTGACAGTTTTCTGAGTCAAACTCATTCAGACATCAAATGACACCTTCAATCACTCTTTCCCATAAAATAACCTGCTTGGAGCTGTACTACATTTTAACAAGACAAAATACTGTTGGTTTATCTATCTACCTATCCAGCCATCCATCTGTCATATAGCTGTCAGTGGTCACTCTAAAAATACAGATAGGATTATGTTGTCCTTGCCACTTAAAATTCTCTTGACACATAAATTCATCAAACTTTACACTGAAGATCTGTATGTGTTACTTTATGTATATAACACAATTAAAGTTATAAACACACAAACACAAAATCGATCCATGCCTTTCCCCAGAATTGAGGATAAAAGTCAGGCTCTTTTTCCAGTTAAGGTCCTCCGTAGCAGAGATCCTGCTCATCTTTCTGACCTGACCACCCTAAGTCCAGGCACATTGGCCTTCTCTCTGCACCACACACCCACACCCCATCTTGTCAGCAACACTCTGCTATAGACCAACAAGTAGCTGGCTCCCTCTTCTCATCCTGTCTTGGCTCTCAGGTCAGCTCCTTGGCACCTCTCCAGATCTCTGCATCTATAGGTGTGAACCACATCTGAGCATCAACCTCATCTCCCTTCACCACACTTAGAAATTCTCAGGATTTTCCTCCCTTTTTCTTTCCTCCCTCTCCCTCCTCTTCTCCTTCCGTCCTTCCTTCCTTCCCTTCTTCCCCTCCTCCCTCCTTTCCCCCTTCCACCCTCTTCCTTCCCTCCTTTTATCCCCCTTTGGTACTAGAGACTGAATTCAGGGCCTCCTGCATTCTAGACAAGCAACTTGACACCAAACTATATTCCTAGCCCTTTTGTTTGCTTGTTTTACTTTGAGACAAGGTCTAAGTAGTTTAGGTTTGCCTAGAATTTGTTTTGTATCCTAGGCAGACTTTGAACTTGTGATCTTCCTATCTTAGCCTTCTAAGTAGCTGGGATTACCAGCCTGAGCCACCAGGCTTGGCTTCCCACATAGTTCCCTGACTACTGTCTTCTCTTCAATATCATGTCAACTCCATAGCTTCTGGTCTTTTCAATCCTATTCATCTTTGGCACCTAGACAGAGCCTGGCTCCTATCAGGTAGCTGAATAATGTTTGCTGAACAAAAGAATTCATTCAGATTGTCACTCAAGCCCTGTTTCTTGAGGAATGTCTGGATATTTATTTTGATTTCAATAAATTTCATGAATTTTCATGACGAGTCCTTCTAACTTAGCTGCAAAAAAACTAAAATTGTTTTCATCTTAGACAAAGGGAGCTGCCAGCAAGAATACCAGAGGACAGTTACCTCAGACTTTCTTTGTCCTAACTAATGCAAAGCAGGAGGAACTGGCCCACCAAGGCCTTGATCACCACATCTGTTCTTAGAAGCCAGAATCAGGTGATTGGGTTTGTTATAAGTCTAAGTGCTCATGCATAGTTTCTGGTAAATACTTGATTTTTTTCTAGACTGGATAAGGCCCAGATTCTAAGTCAGCCAGCTTTAAATTTCCTATGCAGAGGTCCAGTCAAAGGCTGAGAGACAAATGACGACCCCTCAAAAAAGCTAAACTAATAAATATGCTTACTTCTCTGAACATAGTCCTTGAAGCCACTGTTTCCTCTGGGAGCAAGCAGGGCTATGGTGCATCTGCTAATGACAATGACCCCAGTAGTCAGCAAGTGTTACCACTGAGCAGCACCTCATAAAGGATTGTTTGATAGAGATACTAGAGGCTGATATACAAGATAATAAGCTTTGACAACACTAATTTAAAAATGCAAATCAGTCATTATTTTCACCCAGATTAACAAAGATGAAAACATTTAGTGAGTATTAAGAAACAGGTGAATCTCTGTGAGACCGAGGCCAGCATGGTCTACATAATGAGTTACTAAGTGAAGTAACACAGACTCAGAAAAAGAAACAAACAACGTATGTTCTCCCTCATATGTGGCTCCTAGCAGCAAATCCTTTTAAATTTCAGGTCCTTTTAATAAGATGATGCTATATAGCAGTCCCTTCTGCATAAAATAACTACCATCATCACGACTTCGGCTGAGCCTGATTGCTAAACATAGTCATAATTGGGCTTGCTGACGGTTGTGCTCATTCATTAGAGGGCCAAGCAGGGTGACTGGACCCTCACCTGAGTATCTAGTCACTCTTCCCAGACAACTACTCCAGCCTTGGAAGACAAAAGAAAAATGAGGAAGAACCCAACAGAGGGATGCTTTTGGAAGCCCTTGTCAAGAAACTCCAGTGGACTCTCATATGAACATTTGAAAATTGCCCTGTTCCGACTTTTTTCTAGTTCCCTGTCTAGAACTTGTAACGCTAGTTACTCTTGCCTTTACTTCTCCTTCACATCTCCTATTCATGATTCAAGGACTTTCTTTTCCCCTTAGAGACAAGAATTATGCAATTTGGGAGTCTTTTAGATGGACCCACTGAAGAGGTACTCCAATTGCCTCACCCTGAGTCCCTGTTCAGCATGGAAGAAGCCAGAGTGGTCATTGTCCCTATTCCCTATTGGTAATTTGGGTAACCCTTTCAGAGGATGGAGTGATAAGAACAGGAGGTAGGAATTGGCTAGGCAGTTAGAGTAAAAAGACCCCAAAGAAATGTAGCCAGTTCCTTGGCTAAAAGTCAAAATGTCCTTTCGCCTGTTAGCAACATACTCTGTTCCAAAGGCCAAAAATGTCGAAAGTATTTGGGAGCTTGTATCTAATCCTTAAAAGATTTTAGGGTTACCACTTCAATATGGGGAATGTTGGAGGGGAGGGAGTGGGCATGGATTTGATCAAATCACCTTATATACATGTATGAAATTCTCAATAAAGTTTTTGTAAAAGTTAAAAAAAAAAAATCTCTTGGCAAATGTGGGGAAGAGAATTTGTGATCCTGGGCCAAATGAGGCCCTGCCTTGATGTCGAGGTGGTCTCTGTGACCTAAGCTTTCTTATATCCAGAGACGCTGTAGGTAGATGTGTCCTAGATGCTGCTTCGGGACCTGGGAGTTGGTACTGGGAGGTGGAGCGTAGAGGCCTTCATGATACAGCAGGACCTAAGAACCAGGAGCTGGAGACCTGTGAATTCTTAATGAGGGCTTGACTGTTGTGTAACTCCTTCCTAAATTCTGATGAAAACTCCAAGTAGAAACATGCTGTCCTGGAAGGACCTATCCCATCTCATCAGTGCCCCTGGGCAGCTGCAGATAAGCTAGTTATGGGAAACTCATGAAACTATGATACATCTATGGCTTTGTAGACCTCTGCACGGCTATCCTATATATCCTGGATAAAGAAATTTAGAGATTCCATTTAATCTCATAATGGATGGAGGTGTGTGTGTGTGTGTGTGTGTGTGTGTGTGTATGCACGCACGCATGTGAGAGGGATGATGGTGTTCGGTCAATTTACAGATCACATGAACAGCTTCAGCAAGCTCTCTGGCAATCTTACCATTTTGAGTACTTACATACCGTGACCCAGAACTCTGTACTAGGATTTCCTCCTACAGTTACACCAGCTTAAACACGCACAAGTCTGTAGATAAGAGTGTTCTCTCCAGCGTTATCTCCAAGAGTAGAAAACTCAAAAGCCACATAACTGTCAACACAAGTATGGAAGGGGTTAATATTCACTATCATACAATGGAAATCAACTGTTAAAAGGGTGGAGGCCATGTACTTGAAATGGGTGAATCTGATGTTACATAAATTATAACTCAATAAAGCTACTTAGAAAGCAAGATCGAGTTAGGGGTATAGTTCAGTGGTAGAGAGCTCTACTTGCCTATCCTCAACATGGCCAAACCCAGAATGCCAAACCCCAAAATGAGCTAGGTTCATTTAACAGACATAGAAAAATGTACAGTTTGGGGCTGGAGAGCTGGCTCAGTGGTTAAGAGCACTTACTGCTCTTGTAGAGGACCTGGATTTGATTCCCAGCACCCATATGGCAGCAAACAACCATCTGTAACTACAGTTCCAGGGGATCCAATGCCCTTCTCTGACCTCCATGGGCTTTGTATGACACAGGTGCACTTACATACATGCAGGCAAAACACTCATAACACATAAAATAAAAATACATTAAAAAATACTATTAAGCAGTAATAAAAACAAGTTATAAATATGTAACATGACCCCCCGCCCCCTTTTTGGTCTTTTTGAGACAGGATCTCCCTGTAGCCCCAGCTGGTCTGAACTTACTACGTAGACCAGGCTAGCCTTGAGCTCACAGCCTCTGCCTCCTGAGTGCTGGGATTAAAGGCATGCACCACCATGCCCAGTTAACATGAACCCATTTTTATTTAAATGGAAAGAACAAACCACGTATGGAGGCTCATGCCTATAATCCTATCTATCCCAGCAGTTGGGAGGCTGAGGCAGGAGGACTGGCCACAATTCAGGCCAGTCTGAGCCACATAGTTAAGTTCTAGGTCATGGTGGGCTAATGTGGGACTTGGTTTCAAAAAAGGAAATAAAAAAAAAAAGGAAAGAAAGAAAAGACAAAAAGAAAGACACATGCAGAAATTTGGAGGCTCACACAATGAACTACTAAACATTGCTTGTCTTAGAACATGGGGTTACGGCATACTTTTTACGGTGTGTATTTTCATAATGTTCTGGCTACCTATCTACAGTAAGCATAAGTAAACATTTATTACTTTTGTAATAAGCTATAAAAAGATAACAGGGGCTGGGGCTCAGTTGGTAGAATGTCTGCCACATAACACATAAGCATGAGTTCAGATCCTCAGTGGGCACGTGTGCATGAACATGAGAGAGAGAGAGAGAGAGAGAGAGAGAGAGAGAGAGAGAGAGAATACAGAAAAGTATCCAGCAGGCAGAACTCAGTAGATGTGGAAAACAGATCTCTTAAGCCAGTGTGGTTTCCACTGAGGCAGGCATAGGGTCATGGCTGCAGTGTCACCCCAGAATGCACAAGTTTCTTCTGCCCCATTTGCCAGGCCAGAGGTCTGTTCTTACTCTAACAGCCAGAAGTTAAAATAAAATGTCCATGGCACGTTTCTACTTTTCTAGACATTTATTTGTTTGTTTTATTTTTTTGGTGTTTTTGAGACAGGGTCTCCTGTAGCTAGCCCCAGCTAACCTGGAACTCCCTATGTAGACCAGGTTGACCTTGAACGCACAGAGATCTGCTTGCCTCTGCCTCTTGAGTGCTGGGATTAAAGGTGTGTGCCACAATGCCCAGCTATTTTATTTATTTATTTATTTATTTATTTATTTATTTATTTATTTATTTATTTATTTATATGTATCTGTATGAGTTTATGTGTACCACATGCATGCAGGTGCCCATGGAGGCCAGAAGAGGGCATCAGATTCTCTGGAACTGGAGTTATAGGTGGTTGTGAGCCACCTGAGATGGATGCTGGGAACCAAATCCTCTGCAAGAGAGGAAAGTGCTCTTAACTGCTGAGCCATCTCTCCTGACTGTTTCTACTTTTGAAGGATTTTCCACTTTCCTGCCTTTTAAACATTAGCCAATCAATAATCAATCCTGGTTGTATTGGATAAGATATTTCTGACTATTAATCTTCAAAGTATCGTCATAACTCACCAAACTTTTAGAAAACAGAATGATGCTGCAATTTGTGTTTCTTACAAGTGACATGTGTAGCCCCTACTTAATTCTACTATAAAGGCTAATTCCTAGCTTTCTAGGCAGTATGGCACCTGTCTCCTCCCTAAGAGCAGAGGAGATTGCCACTGGCCCTTCACCAAGTGATGACCTACCTGCAAATCACAAATAGGATTTCCATCCTTGTAACCCAAGGTTTCTGAATAATTCTAATTGCGTAGGGAGTCCAAACATGGCAGAAAACAGAACTTGTATTAGGCATAGGGAGGGGCACTGTGATGATTTTTCACTCTGTGAACCTTGAAGGAAAGGGTGAAGGTCCTGGGATTAAACATCAAAATCAAAGGACTGAATGCAAAGTTGTCAGTTCAGTCTGGCCACTTGACTGTAAAATATTTCATTAGGAGAAAATACGGTGTTATATGTTTCACTCCAAGCTGATTCCACTTGACTGCTTACCTAATCTGCAGGTCATAAATTTATTTATTTTTATTTTATGTGTATCAGTGTTTGCCTGCATGTGTGTATGTGTACTACATACATGCCTGGTGCCCAAGGAGGCCAAAAGACAGCTTTGGATCTCCTGGAGCTGGAGTTACTGACAGCAGTGAGCCACCATGTAGAAACCGAACCCAGGTCCTCTGCAAGAGCAGCAGGTGCTCTTAACCACAGAGTCATCTCTCCAGCCCCCTAGTGGTCATAAACTTTGCAGTTGCGAAGGGGACACATTCACAGAGGTAGCTTTGATCTCCTATAGCCCTGGTGAGCACTGTATGTTCTTTTGAACAGCTGGCTCATTTGGGAGAGCAGTGTGAGGGTGACTGAAGATGAGTTCATCTCAACATGGTCACGAGCAGCACCCTGCCTCATCTTCAGGGACAAACAGCTTCATCTGCTATCTATTTAATGTGTTCCCATAAGGATTTCTGAGTCAGCCCGATCAGATATGGTGTTGTTAACATGAGTAAGACTGATGGCTCCCAGGAGGCACTCCAGATAAATTAACTCAATCATCCCTCACTCAAGTTAGGTGGTGAACAGAATCATCCTAATTTTTAGATGAAGAAACTGATGCTCAGGGCATTTAAGGAACTTGTTGAAGATTTATAGGTGGCAACTGGTAAGGTCAGGACCAGGACACGTATACTTACCTTTAACCTCCACTGGCCTGGATTCAGTATCAGGAATGACTGAGTCTAGCCTCTAGGTACAAATGTAAAGCTTGTGAAACTCAGAAATCAAGAAGAGCACTGAAAAGATAATCACCTTCAGAAGGTAAATCTAGGGCTGGTGAGAAGGTTCAGCAGGCAAAAGCATTTACTGCTCAAGCCTGGTGACCAGAATTTGATCTCTGGAACCACATAAAGGTGGAAAGAGAGAAATGACTCCACAAAATTGTCCTCTGAGCTCCATATGCTCCGCACCGATCCCCAACAGTTTAAAAAGAAGGTAAATCTAGATGGCAAAACAATTCCAGAAGGTCATTTGATCTCTCAGGTAGAGAGGGTCTATATATATAAGAATAACTCAAAGTTTCACAATCTATGGTAAGAAGTCAACTCAAATCTCAATTTAAGAAGTGAGAACGTTTGGCTACTTAAGTTCATGGGTACAGTGAAGTGGCCAAACTGGCTCCTCTGACAAGCCCTGCTTGTGGCTACTCCTGCCATTGCCCCTAGTGTAGTTCATGCTGTTGAGCAACTGCACATCTGCTCTGCCACTGGGCACGGGGCAGAGGAAAGCTTGTGTTTCCCAAGCCTTTGCAAATCCCTCCACTGTCACTGCAGGCTTCATCCACCTTTCCACTGGCTGTTGCTTCTGTTTGTGGGATGTTGTGGCCAAGGGGCACAGTGTCACTTAGGAAAGTCGGTTCACATGTGGGAAGAGTTTCCTTTCTCATGCCATAGTGTAGACCAAACACTGGGACAATCCAGTGCATATAAACGTGTGCTGCAGCAAGGGTACAAACAGCAGTAGAGTAGGTGGCGGAGAAGAGCAGAGGCCTAGGGAAGGATACCAGGGTCTAGTTCTTGCTCAGTCTCTCACCTACTGGGAGGCTCAAGAGAGCCACTCAATTCCTCTAGTTCCACCTGGACATAAAGTCTTAGATTAAGAGGAGCATATTAAGTGATACAGTGGAACTGGCCTACCTTCCCAGGACCATCTGTTGTGGAGAGCCATCACCAAAGTGGGCAGCAGTGGGCTAACATTCACTGTGCACATACCAGACTAAGCACTTTATCCCACTCAATTCTCATAAGAATCCATCAAGACAGGTAATCAGCTCCCCCATCTTGAAGACAAGAAACAATCTCAGAGTTATAAAGTTATCTGGGATAAAGTCACACAGCACTGGAAAATTAATTACCTCTATGCAACAAGGTACAGTAGTCATGAGAGGCCAGGCCCAAATTCAGGTAGTTTGATTCTAGAACTCAAACAATGACTTCCAGGCTGAACCACATCCATTCCCTGGTCTAGAAACTCTACAGGCCTCGCTGATCCACATCTGTTCAGGTCTAGGAGACTTCCCTTTGGATAACAAGCACTTGCCTGCCTGTCTGTCCCAATAGCCTCCCTAAATGCATTTGTATCCTGATAGTACTGAATGGAAACACATCAATTCTTTCCCTAAGGACATACATATATCTAAAACCAATAGAAATGGGCTTGTTACAAAAGCTACATAAGATTCCTTCAAGTTAGAGGATTAGCTCTGAAGAGTTTCAGAAGGCTGCAAATTTACCTTGTCAACAGACAAGAGCCAGAGTGACACCACCTTTAGAGAGTACTGGTGAAAAGGAACACATTTTAAGACAAGTGGGACTGGGTATGTTATAGCTCAGTGGTAGACTCAGCAGAATGTATAAAGCCATGGGTTCAATACCCAGCACCACAAAACAAAATAAACAAAAACCAAAACAAAAAGTTAATACAAAAAGTTGGCTGTTGGCTGGCAGGCAAATGCTGAACAGGATGAGGCAGAAGGCCAACCTGGGCTATCCCTTTCCCTTTTAGGGGTAGGGGATATAGTGGTAGAATGCTTGCCTAGCATGCAGAGTCCTGGGTTCTATCCCTAGCACTGCATATATTGGATGTGGTGGCCCATGGCTATAATCCCCAGCACTCAGGAGGTAGAGGCAGGAAGATCAGAATTTTGTCATCCTAGCCTGGGCTACAGGAGACCCTGTGTCAAAAAACAAATCAATACAGATTAAACACAAACTCCCTCCAAAAAAAAAAAAAAAAAAAAAAAAAAGGTCTGATGATGACCAATCTTCAGAGACACCTGTGGTGTACAAATAAGGGTGTATAAGACCACACTTCAGCTTAGTGAGGACACTGTACCCAGACCAAAAAAAAAAACAAAAAACCAAAACTGTACCTGTGGGAACACTGGGATGGTCATTTCAATTTTACCCAGAGGAGCAAATTAATGGGTATCCTTGCAAGAACAATTAATGGAAGATCATCTCTCAACACCAGAGGTGTACAATCACACTTCAGACCTTCTCCCTAGTGCCTCAGCCCAGTGAAGTTAGCAAAGTAGTCTCTCTCTCTCTCTCTCTTTTTTTTTTTTTTTTTTGTCTTTTTGAGACAGAGTCTCCCTGTAGTCCCTGCTGTCCTGGAACTGTAGACCAGGCTGGCCTCTAACTCACAGAGATCCACCTGCCTCTGCCTCCTGAGTGCTGGGATTAAAGGTGTGCGCCACCACACCTGGCCAAAGTGTTCTCTTTTTAAACAATACAGTTGGCTGGGCAATCAGTCAAAATGTGAGCTAAGCAGGAGCAGTAGAGCTCCTGTCCTGGGTCCTGTCTTGAGAATCAAGTGGCATTAGGCAGGACAGTTAAGAGCAGCCAAGGAGGTCTTACCTTGACAATAACAGCCATACCCCAAGAATGCTGAGAACTGAAAGTGAAGATGTCATCAGTCCCACAGGTTGTATGCATAGACCTCTTTGGCTGTGAGTGTGAATCCCATCTAGAGAACCAGTAGGTGCCAGCTCCGCTATTTCTCCTTTAAAACAGGCCTGCCTATGCCACCTACGACTCGGAAAAGTTGTATGCAATCCACAAACAGAAGAAAAGGAGGTCTGGGACTCTCTAACTTGTCCCTGGACTGTCCAACCAGAATCCTGGTTGGCATGCAATGTTTGGACTTGCTTTTCAGCCAAGCTATCTGCAGGAGACTTGGCTAAAGACTACCACACCTAATGCTATGCAAAGGAGCCTGATGTGGGAGGGCAAGTACGGAACCAAAGGAAGCAGAACTAGAACACTGCCAAGTGACCAAACTATTTGCTAACCAAGAATCAGAAGGGGCTAGGGAGATGGCTCCATCGGTAAAGTGCCTGCTGCTCAAGCATTAGGACCTGAATTCGGATCCCCAACACCCATGTAAAAGTCTGGCAGTGATGCAAGTGGCTGTAACTCCAATACTGGGGAGAGTAGAGGCAGGTGGATCCCTGAAGTTAACTGGCTGGGGTGGGCAGCCTAGCCAATTCAGAGAGCTCCAGGTTCACTGAGAGACCCTGTCCCAAAAACTGAGGTGGAGGGCTGAAGAGATGGCTCAGTAGTTAAGAGCTCTTGCTGTTCTTCCAGTTGAGCTGAGTTTGGTTCCTAGCACCTATGTTGGGTGGCTCATAACCTCTTGTAACTCCAGCTCCAAGAGCTGATGCCCTCTTCTGGACTCCACAGGTATCCCCATACATAGCAACACACACACACACACACACACACACACCACACACACACACACACACACCCCCATACATAGCAACACACACACACACACACACACACACACACACACACCAAAAGAATCAGAACATAAGAATGGTAATTATGTATAAGCATATTCTAGAAGAAAGCAGGTGTTTGGAAAAAGACTACTAAGAAAGGTCATGGCAGAGAACAAAGCCAAGTTCTGTGCTGTGTATAAACTAGGACTTCAGAACTTGGAGAGGGCTCCTGGGGCTCTCTTTCAATGAAGAGGGAATCCATCAAGTGCCCCTTTACATAGAAGAGATGGAAACAAAGCCACAACTGAGATGAAGAATGTGCAAAAAGTCTCCATGCACAGAGTGAGCAGGTTTGTTTTAAATACTGGCCCCTGTTTGACTCCCACATGTAATTCAAAGGCTTACTATATAACAAAAATAGTTTGAAACACATTTTTGTTCACCAACCCAGTGTGGATTACAGAAACTCAGCTTTCTTACCTGACAAGTATAAGCAGTAAGCAATCAAGTAGGCTTGCTAAGAACAAGGCAAATTCAAGAAAGATAAACTGCCTCTCTGAGGCCCTGAGGATGAAGAGGAAGGCCACTCCTGTGTTGGCTCAGATGTCTGCAGGTGAATCCACCTTCCAGAGCTCAGAAGGGGAAGCAATTCTTCAGCCCACCCTGGGGGTTCTGGCAGTCCTGCTCACCAAGCTTACTTCTGTTCCCTCAGTTCTCACTTTTCCACCCATAGGCAGACAAATGGGAATTGACCTTTGCCCACTTGGCACATAAGCCTAGGACAGTAAGTTACTTGTTCAAATAATCTGCTTTCCTAAGCAGACTGCAGACTTTTTTGAAGAGCAGAGATCAAATTTCTCAACTTCTCCCAAATCAGCCTTGCTGTATCATGTACCACTGTGTAACATACACATCACTCTAAAACTCAGTGGTTTGAAACAATAAACATTTGTTATCGGCTTAGCTGCGTAGTTCTGACATGATCTCTTGTAAGGCTGTAGCCAAGCTGGATCCGTGGGGCTGGCTGGGGAGCCACTCCAAATCCTACTTCCCAGCAGCTCCAAGGTCCTCCCACATGGGCTGGACTCTCCATGTGCCCTCAATCACAGCAGTTAGCTTTCATAGTGCAAGTGATTGGGCAGAACAAGTGAGAGAGCATACCCAAGTTGGGGCTGGAGAGACGGCTCAGTGGTTAAGAGCACCGACTGCTCTTGCAGAGGACCCAGGTTCGATTCCCAGCACCCACATGGCAGCTACAAACCATCCTTAGCTTCAGTTCTAGGGGAATCCGAAGCCCTCTTCTGACCTCTGCGGTATTGCACTACACAGGCACACTCACATACATGCAGGCAATGCACTCATACACATAAATAATTTTTTTTTTGGTCTTTTTGAGACAAAAAGTCCCTGTAGTCCCAGCTGTCCTGGAACTCACTATGTGGACCAGACTGGCCTTAAACTCACTGAGATCCACCTGCCTCTGCCTCCCAAGTGCTGGGATTAAAGGCATGTACCACCATGCCCGGCAATAAATAAAATATTTAAAAAAAAAAGAATGAGTCCTGTTAATAACCTATTCTCAGATGTCACACACCACGTAAGACAATCCTGTTGTTTACAGATACTAATACCAATACAATGTGGTAGGGCAGAGTTCAGGGTATGGAGGCTGGCTGCCAGGTTCACCACTCTAAGTCCTCGGGAAATTTTTTACTGAACATGGAATGGATGCACCTTTGCAGAACTTGAAGCTGCTGTTGTTTTCAATTTGGTCTGAGCCGATATCTCATTCTCTCTGCTGACCAAACTATTTGGCTAACAGGCCTCCAAGGGAGGAAGAAAGAGGGTGGTACTGGAGGTATTTATTACAGTGTTTCTGTCATTCTTAAAGGTGATTCCTCCTATTCTACTTTAAAAAAACCAAGTTTTTTTGTTTTGGGGGACAAGGTCTTCCCTGCAGCCCCAGCTAGCTTTGAACTTGCTATGTAGACCAGGCTAACCTTGCTTAATCTCACAGAGATCCCCGTCTCTGGCTCCCAAGTGCTAGGATTAAAGGAGTGTGCTATCGCACCTGGCTCAGCGTTTTAGGCTAAATCTCATTTCTTCTTCACTCTTATCAAAGCAAAGCAGAACTAGATATCTGGCTCAGTGGAGATAGCTTGCCTGGCATGGACATGGGCAAGACTCTGGGTGTAATTCTCAGCACTGAAAAAAAGGCAAGGGGATGAGGGGGTTCCACTAACAGCAGCAGCTTGAACCCAATGATACAGGGTTATCAAGAGGTGCTTAGGATGTGGCACTTATAATGCTCCACAGCAGAGCAGGGGAGGATGGAGAAAGGAAAAATAAATTCCCCATATGGCTTCTAGGAGCCTAAACTATACTGCTTTTTGCTCTTATAGTGGTCATAGTTTGTAATGTTAAGAAAGCAACTGAAGAGCTGAGCACAGTGGTAATACTCCTGTAATCTGAGCATTTGGAAGACTAAGGCAAGAGGATAGGGCTTTCAAAGACTGCTTCAGCTGCACAGCACACTAGAATCCACCTAGACTACATGAGATGCTGTCCAGAAGGTAAAAAGAGAGAGAGAAAAGACAAGCAAGATAGTGCATGTCTTTAATCCTAGCACTTGGGAAGCAGAGGCAGGAGGATCTCTGTGTGTTTGAGGCCAGCCTAGATTATATAGAGTTCTAAGTGCCAGCAAGGGCTACATAGTGAGACCTTGTCTTGAAAGGAAGGCAAGGAAGGAGAGAGGGAGTAATGAAGGAAGGGCCTTAACTTCTTTCTACTATAACTTGCTAATATCACACCGAACTGGGAGATTATAACTAAAGATGCCAATCTGATAGACGCCCAGGAGCTAAATTGGAATGGTCACTATAAGATTGAACCACTTACTTTGGATAAAGAAGGCTCAAAGTGCCTTTATCCATTAAAATTTTTTTTTTAATTTACTCTATGTGTATGTTTATGTGAATGTAAGCCATATATGTGAATCCTGCAGAGGCCAAGAAGAGAGTATTGGATCCCCTGGGGCTAGAGTTACAGACAAGGGTGAGCCACTCAACACAGATGCTTGGAACCAAACTCAGGTCCTTTGGAAAAGCAGCAAGTGCTCTTAAGCACTGAGCCATCTCTCCAGCTCCTCTATCCATTAAAAAAAAAAAAAAAAAATCTGCCTTCATTTATAAAAGGCATGACTCAGTGGATCGAGACTTCTGGGCTGACAGGCTTTTACTGTCCATATTTGAAAGACGGTCCATTGTGCTCTGGCTCACACAGCCCCATGCAAAGTCTCTATTAATTCTTATGTTTATTTCCTTGTATGCAATGACCTTCTTCTGGGGGCTTTTACAGTTTTCTTTTTATCACTACTTTTGAGCAATCCAATCTCACTGTGGCTTACTGTGATTTTGTGTTTATCCTTCCTGGAGATCATTAAGGTTCTTGGATCTGTGATTTTACAGTTTCCGTCAACTTTGGAAAATGTTCAGTCATCATGTATTTCTTCAATTAGTTCTCTACTCTTTCTTCTTTCATCTCTTCTGGAGGTTCAGTTACACACCAGACCTTTGATACTCTATGACTCCTCATAACTTCATTTTCCTTTCAGCACTCAATTTATAATGCTCTTATTTTTCACTTCAGTAATCTATTTTCCCACACAATCTAATTTTTTTGCTAAGTCTGTCCAGTGAATTTTTTGGGAAATTTTCTATTCCAGAAATTCCATGTGGTTCCCTTTAAAAATCCATTGTACTCCTGGATATGAGCTGATTTTTCTTTAAAACATTTAGCAGGAGGCTAGGGAGATGGCTGAATCCGTAGAGTGCCTACCATGTAAGCATGAAGAACTTGAGTTCAGATCCCCAGCACCCAGGTAAAAGGCCCATGTGGCAGCATGTCTGCAATCCCAGCACTGGGGGAACAGAGACAGACAGATTCCAACAGCTACTGACCAGCCAGCTTGACCAAATCAATCAACTCCAGGTTCCATGAGAGATCTCAACTCAAAAAATAAGGTGGAAAGTAACTGAGGAAGACAAGAGTTGTCAACATCTTTCACACGCATGCACGCACACCCACACACGTGCACACACTCATATGAACATATACATAAGACACAAATTCTTCAGCACACTTATAACTGTTTTAAAATCCTTTTCAGGTGATCTTATAATCTCTATAATTTCTTGATATATTCACATATATTAATTATTATTGTGTGTGTATAATGTGTGTCTGAGGGTGCCTGTGTCATGGTGCTCATGTGCAGGTCAGAGGACAACGTTCAGGAGTTGGTTTTCTCCATCCATCATGGTGAGTTCTGGGGATCCACCTCAGGTCATTAGGCTTGCTTGGCAAGTGCTTTAACTCACTATACCATCTCACTGTCCTCCTACATACACTCACAGGGCTTTCTTCTGATGATAGGTCACAATGTCCTGCTTCCTCTCGTGCATGGTGACTTTTAATTGGGATTATATAATGGCTACTGACACAAGAGTCTGGACTTTGATGTTTTGAAGTTTGTTTGAACAAGCAGTTAAGTTTGTAGAACAGTTTGGTCATTTGGGGCTTCCCTCTCTTTTCTCTTTAAAATATTGAGGAATAATTTACACCCCCGAAGAGTGACTGCATTAAGTGTTTAATTCTAAGAGTTTTAAGAAAAACATATGCTGATGTGACCTTCATAATAAAGACTTAATATTTTCTATAATTTCAAAATATCCTTTTGCAGTTAGTACCACTCCAAAGCAGTCACTATAGAGTTTTCTATGTGTCTATTATTAATAGCCTTTGCCCGTTTTAAAAGTTCATTATCTTTTTACTGAGTTGTAAGAATTTCTCATATGTTTGGGGCTGGAGAGATGGCTCAGTGGTTATGAACACTGGCTGTTTTTACAGAAGACCCAGGTTCGTATCCCAGCACCCACATGGCAGATAACAATTGTCCGTAACTCCAGTTCCAGGGGAATCTGAAGTCCTCTTCTGACCTCCACAGCACTAAACAACACAGATGCACTCACATACATGCTGGCAATACACTCATACACATAAAAAATAAATATTTTTTCCTGGATTACTCTTTTGAAACAAACATTATTTTTAATTGACAACTCATAATTATATGTATTTGAGGGTACACGGTGATGTTTACACACAAAATGTGGAATGATTAAGTCAGGCTCATTATACATGCATCATCTGACTTTTTTTTTTTTTGGCCACCACAATTTTATTCTTAAATAAATGCTCAGTTTGTTTTTTAAAATATTTTCTTCTTATGAGATATTTGAAATTTCCTCTTTCAGTTGTTTTAAAATACATAGACTTTGCTGGTTGAGTAATTCAAAATCTGAAACTTTTTTGTCACATCGGATTTGGGCTAGGGATACTCAATCTCTATATAAATTATCCTTTTAAGATATTACTGTTAGTTGGTTCTCTTTCCACCTTTATATGGGTTCCAGGGATTGAACTCAGATCACCAGGCTTGTGAGGCCAGTGCCTTTACCCACTGAGCCATCTCACTGGCCTCATATAAATTATTCGGAATTACAGTCATCTGCAGTGCAACAAGATCACAAAATTTACTCCTATTTGAAAAGCTGTACCCTTTAACCAACAACTCCTCCTTCCCTTCTTACTTTTTCCTCTTTAAAAAACAGCATGATAGGAAAAACAGGAAAGAAAAATTTTTTGGTCTTTTTGAGACAGGGTCTGCCTGTAGCCCCAGCTGGCCTGGAACTCACTATGTAGACCAGGCTGGCCTTGAACCCACAGAGATCCGTCTGCCTCTGCCTCCCAAGTGCTAGGACTAGAGGCATGCACCACCACACCCGGCTGAACAAAACAATTTTAATTTAAATAATATCTATCTTTTTGTGTGGCTTAAGCCTTTTATTTCCTAAGAAACCTCTGCCTAGGGTCAGAAAGGTTTGTTTCTGTGTTTTCTTGTAGGAATTTCAGTTCTCACTTCTATATTCTGACCTGTGATCTATTTTCAGTCACTTAAAAAATTTAAATTTATTTTTATTTTATGTAAATGACTGTTTTGCCTGCATGTCATACAATACCCTTGAAGAACAGAAGGGGTCTTAGATCCCCTGAAACTGGAATTATCAATGGTTGTTAGCCACCATGTGGCTGCTGGGAACTGAACCTGAGTCCTCTGCAAAAGCAGCCAGGGCTCTTAACCACTGAGTCATCTCTCCAGCTCCTCCAGCTCATTTTTTGTATGGCACTACATTATTACATTTTTTTTTATTCATTCATGGTTCTTAGCTCAATTTATTTCATTCATAGTTCTCAGCTCAATTAAAAAATTTTTTTTTAATTAATTTTTTTTTGGTTTTTGGAGATAGGATCACACTATGTAGCCCTGGCTGGCCTGAAACCTGATATGCAGACCAAGCTGGCCTCAAACTCAGAGATCTGCCTACCTCTGCCTCTCAATAAATTTACATATTTGAGATCTGGTCTCACTATATAAGCTGGGCTGGCTTAGACTTGTGATGATCCTCCTGCTTCAGCCTCTTGAGTCCTAGAGGAATTCTAATCTTACCTGACCAGCCATGCTCTGATAACCATGAAGATGTTATTTGACTTACCTTGTTTGAATATAGATCATAAGACTTAAGCCCTGCTCAAGAATCTGGACACCTTGCTGGTGTTCCTCACCCAAGTCCTGCTCTTTTTGGCCAATCACATTTCGACATGTCTGTCCATGCTTCAATCATGTCTATGCAATGAGGTCTCTATAAAGACCAAAAGCATGGTGTTTGGAGTTTCCAGATAGCTGAATGTCTGCGGGTTCTAGAGGGAGATCCAGCTGGAGAGGTCATGGACACTTCTTGCTCCCTCCTCACACCCTGTTGTGAGTTTCTTCATCTGTATCCTTTGTCAGTATCCTTTATAAGCAACCAGCAAACCTGCTAACTGTTTCTCTGAGTTCTATGAGCTACCCGAGCAAATTAACCAAACTCAATGTGTGGGTTGGGGGAACTCCAATGTATAGCTGTGAGTCAGAAGCACAGATAAACAACTGAGGTTTGAGCCAGAAGCTAAACAGAAAGGATGGTCTTGGAGACCAAGTCCTCCTGTGGGATCAGACATAAAGTCCATGGAGACAACATCGGAATGGAACTGAATGGGGAGGACACTGATCAGGTGTCTGCTGCTACAGAACTGACTGCTTGCCTGAACTGACTTGCCTGGGGGAAAACAAAGTCCAGTGTGTCTTTCTTGCCTTGTGAGAGAGTTATGAGCCAAGAGCACTGGAGGGAAACCCTGTATCTGGAATCAAAAGTGGTCTGTGCTGTGTGTAGTAGAAGGAAATGAGGGTTGCTATTTCAAATTTTATTTATTTATTTTTATTTTTTGTGTATGAGTGTATTGCCTGAATGTATGGTAAGTGAACTCGTGTTGTGCAATGCCTGTAGAAGAGGGCATTGGATTCCCTGGACTGAAGCTACAGATGGTTGTTAGCTGCCATGTGGGTGCTGGGAATTGAACCTGGGTCTTCTACAAGAAAAGCCAGTGCTCTTAACCACTGAGCCATCTCTACAGCCCAAGTGTTGCTATTTTATTTAGTTATTTATTTTTTTTTTTGGTCTTTTTGAGACAGGGTCTCCCTGCAGCCCCAGCTGTCCTAGAACTTACTATGTAGGCCAGGTTGGCCTTGAACTCACAGAGATCTGCCTGCCTCTGCCTCCTGAGTGCCGGGATTAAAGGTGTGCGCCACCACACCCAGCCAAGTGTTGCTATTTTAAACAGCTTGTTTTTAAGCTATAACTGTTCTATAGAGTAGACACTGGGCATGACTCTTTTGAGGTACCTACTGAAATCCACAGATGTTCAATATGATCTCTCCACTATTCCTCCAGACCAAAATCCAGCCCGAATTATTGTCCATATGGGCCTGACCCCAGGATCCCCATTACAGGGAGAGTAAGACCTCACTATAAAACAGCTTCAGCATAGTAAACATAGCACTTGGGACACTGAGGACTCCCATGAGTTTGAGGCCAGCCTGGGCTACACAGTGAGTACCAGGTCTGCATGACAAGACTATCTCAAAAAGCAAAGCAAATAAACAAATGAAACAGCTGCACTCAGAACACTATACCATCCAGAGCAGAGACACTTGAACTCAACTCTATAACAGCATTCTTGTGGGATGTTCTCCTGAAGATCTTTTTTTCCCCCTATTTAAGATGTGACTCATTTATAGACTTAAATATACACAGGGAAAAAATAAATCAATGCTAGTTAAATTAACTAACAGGCATTTAAAAATATCCTTGTTTACTATAACTTCATGTAACAGAATCAGAATTTTGTTGTTGTTGTCAATAACTGATAGGATTTCTCACAGGAAAATCTGAGAGTAGAACTGCAATTCCAGGGTTCCCCCGCCCAGTGCTTAGGATCAAATCTAGAGCCACATGCATGTTAGGTAAGCTCTCTAACCCCTGAGCCAAATACATAGCTCCCAAACCAGACCTCTTGACAGAAAAAAAACACTGTCTCTAGACTGTGCCTGTAGGACTCCAACAGTCCCTCATCTCTGGCTTACCTTGTGTTTCTAGATCCTCATTTGTTCCATGGCTTGAACCACACTGGGACAATCATGGAATCAGCAACTCAGAATCTGTAGTCTGTTGCCTCAAAACTCAGTGGGAAAGCCAAGTGAAGAGAGATTCTCATGTGTGACACATACTTGTTCTGTCTTCCACACTCGCTCCGGGGGAAACACTACAAATGCACACACCTGTACATGTGCAAACACACACACACACACACTCCACAACACACCTTGGGTACAGAGGGCCTTCCTCACTGCAATGGTTTGCAAGGAGTCCATCCCTAAATGTACTGTTGAAATACAAAGCTTACCTCAGACTATGTCAGCTGGGACATTCACACTGTACAGGGTCTGGGCAACAGGATGTGGAGTGTGCTATGGCTGGGTTTCAACAGTTGTTAACTACATTGTTACTACCTCATCTCTCTACATAATTTCATATTACAAACTGAAATGTCTTCTATAAAAATGGAAAAGTCCATTGTCTTAGTTTGTTCTTCACTGCTGTGACAAAATACTCTGACCACTACCAACTTGGGGAGGAAAGGGTTTATTTAGCTTACATATCCCAGGTCACAGTTCATCCAGGAGCCCAGGGTAGGAACTCAGGGCAGAAACCTGGAGGCAGGAGCTGGAGCACAGGCCATAGAGGAACGCTGCCTACTGGCTTGCTTCCCTGGCCCCTGCTCAGCCTGCTTTCTTATGCAACACAGACCCACCTGCCCATGGGTGGTACCATCCACAGTGGGCTGGGCCCTCCCACATCACTCATCAAGAAGATGTCCCTCAGACATGGCCACAGGCCAGTCCAATAGAGGCAATTCCCCAATTGAGGCTCCCTCAACCCAGGTGTGTCAAGTTGACACTAAAGCTATCCAGCACATCCATGAAGAATACAGATGAGTTTAATAGGTCTAGAAAGACCCAAAAGCTAGAATGGAAGTTGGGGAGGAAAACATATTTAAGGGAAAGATGAACCTATAAAAAAAAAAAGGTTTGGCCCCATGTGTGACTTGACCTATGCATGCAACTTTCTGAATAAAGGAAATAAAGAAAAATCACAAAAACTCCCGATACCCATCAATGGCTGGTGATAGGAAAAGCCACAAGAATCTGTACCAAGTCCTTAAAAGAAATGTCAAAGTCAGCAAGAACACTGGGCTGCATGCCCCAGACTCCCCTTCTCCCTCTATGGCTCCCTTACTGTGTGACACCTCCCCCAGACTCCCACAAAACTGCGCTCTTGCTCATACTGGGTCCCTAGCTTCAGCCTCCTCCTGTCCAAAACGGCATGAGTGGAACCTCCCTCTGGCACAAAGTGCCCTATAGAATGCTATCTACCAGAAGCAAATGAAATGGAAGGGAAGACACGTCAGGTGGTAGCTCAGGATCACAGTAACTCAAGGGAGAAGGAAGGCCCTTGCTGAGTCACAAAGGTAATTCTCACTGTCCCTGACCCTGCTGTGGAAGACCTAGGATTTCCAGAATGTGCTAACAAGTAGAATTCCTATTGGAGACATTCCATAGCAAAGGCCAACCCAACCAAGACCTGGGGCCATGCTCAGAGGGGGACTTGTCACAGAGGGGGAGATACAGTTCTAGTACTTGCACAGACTGGAGTGACTCTCTGTAACCACACCCTGGGAGGAATACAGAATTAAGGCTGGAATCAAAGCTAGGGATCCAAGTGTCTCTGCTTCCCCTATACCTCTGTGAAAGGGGTAGATAATCAATAAAAGCTAGTTAACAATAAGGACCCGCCTTCATTCGTCACCTAAAAATGAGTCCTCTGTGTGGCTCTGCTTACTGGCTTTGTGACCTTGAGCAAGTTATAAAAGCTTCTCTATAACTCAAGCTCCTCAGCTGTAAGGGATACAAAGAGCACCTCCCTGTCAGGTGGCTGTGAAGACTGTAGGCTTGGCCAGGAGCAAGCACAGCATATCTGCCCACATGCCACTATTATCCATTTTGGAAGGCACTTCCAATTGGACATGATGAGCTAGGGCCCCGGTTCTTCTCTAGTCTAAAAGTTGTCAACAATACATCCCTCCTCTCAGGGACCTGTGAGCTCACCTGCAGCGATGCTAGATGGGAACCACTGGAGGAAGGGGACTGAGTCTCGGCTCTTTTTTAAGTTAGCATTTGACAGCTCACTCAGTGCCCAAGTACTCAGCAAATCCTGAGAGCCTACTGTTCTCATACTTTGGGGACAGCATACCGTCCTGCCAATATGAACTTCCTGAGTAAGGCACTCACTGAAGAGATTCTGTGGTTCTTGAACAAGGGCAACTGTACCCCCAAGGAATACTTGGCAATGTCTGGAGACATTACAAGGTGTAAACTAAAATAGACTGACTACTTCTATGCATGGAATAACTTACAAAGAGTAACCTTTAAAATAATTGATAATGGGGGCTGGAGAGATGACTCAGTGGTTAAGAACACAGGCTGCTGCTCTTGAAGAGAGCCCAGGTTTGATTCCCAGCACTTGCCTGGTGGTTAACAACCATCTGTAACTCCAGTTTCAGGGGAATCTGATGCCCTCTTCTGACCTGAGGGCACTGCATGACATGAATACAATTACACACACTTGCAAGCAGTATGTTCATATACATAAAATAAAAATAATAAATAAAATATATTTTTTTTAATTGATAACCTCTCTTACAGTCATACAGATCAGGCAAGTGAGCTTGGTATTACTAGCAGGTAACCTTAAGTCACACAAGGCCCTGGAAATTCCTTCCTCACCAGTCAGTAACTGGACCCCTGTACTCCTCTCATTCACTGCTTAGCTATCAGACCTCAGCCCTAAGGAGGACCACCATTCTCCACATGGCTAAGGGAGCATTTACAAACACAAGATGTGATTCAGATATGCACAAAATGATCAGCAAGTCACTTCAGATTTATATATGTAAGCATCCATGTTATATTTTACACCCCCTCTCTCATTCATACACACACACACACACACACACACACACACACACACACGGTTTTTCTGAGACAGGGTTTCACTATGTAGCTAAGGCTGGCCTTGAAGTCAAGATCCTCCTGCCTCAGTTTCCTGGGTACTGCGATCACAGGCATGAGCCACTGATAGCCAGCTCCAAATTTATACACATATACATGCATTGAGTTTTTCTTTTGAGACAGGGTCTCTCTGTAGACCGTGCTGGCCTCAAAATCACAGAGATCCACCTTTATACAGAGTGCTGGGACTAAGGGCGTGCACCACCATGCCCAGTTAAATTTGTATTTTTTGGTCTTTTTGAGACAGGGTGTCCCTGTAGCCCCAGCTGTCCTGGAACTCACTATGTAGACCAGGCTGGCCTTGAACTCACAGAGATCCGTCTGCCTCTGCCTCCGAGTGCTAGGATTAAAGGTGTGAGCCACCACACTGGCTAAATTCGTATTTTTAATGTTATCGATAGTCATAAGATTATTCAAAATGACAGACAATACTTTGGACATTAAAAAAAAATCAATAAAATCAGGCTAGGCATGGTGGTATACATTCCCAGTCCTTGAGAGGCAGAAAGGGAAGGACTGCTACAAGTTCTAGACCAGCCAGGGCTACAAAGTGAGCACCAGTGTCAACGAACACATAGACACACACAGGCACACACACACATACAGAGACAGACAGACAGCCAGAAGGAGGGAAACAGAAGGAGAAATGGAGGAAGAAAATGAAAATTGCTTACACAGCAAAGCTGAGGTAAGCAGCCATGCAGAGGCCGTCAGTGCCGTGTGCAGAGCAGAAAGGACAAGCAGGCTCAGGGAAGCATCCAGGAGTGCAAGGAGTCAGAGGGACTTGGCTCACATTTCCTCTTTGTGTCTTCAAACATGAAGACAGGATCACAGCTCTTGTTGACAAAACAAAAACAACCCCATTCTTAGGATTCCTGTGAGTATATCAGGTGCTGAGCACAAGTAACACATGCAGGACAACCTGTAGGAAAGAGACCAGCTCTAGTGGCAAGCACCACCACCTACTACCATGAGCTTGGGCAAAAGAAAGCCAGTGAGTTGGAGCAGGTTTGTTGCCTGGAAGTGGCACAGTCACAGCCTACTCTGCTCTTGTGAGGTCTTGGGGAGGCATTGCAGAGAGACACAATAAAGGGCTGGGCAGAGGAGGGCAGGAAGGCTACCGAAGCCACAGACCTGGGTACATGTGTATTTGGAATTTACACGACTTTGCTGGCTGGGTTTAACAGAATGCACTCTACAAAGAGGGCTAAAGGTAAAAACACTGTTCAAACATTGTTCAATGTATGGACACTGTGCAAACAAGGTGAAGAGGGGAGGCAAATTCTTAACCCAAGTCAGAAAACAATTTACTAAACACTTGGGAAGTGCTTTTCCCTGAAGTCTGAATGGACAGTCTGCAGTAAGGAAGCTAATGACACACCCCTAACCAACACACCCACAGAGGACCTACTTTGTACTTGATACTGATCCTTCTAGCCTTCTAATTCCCACAGGCCCAGAAGAGAGAAAACACTATTCCCATCTTACGAGGGAGGAAACTACACTGCTCAAGGACAGAAGCAGAGTCGGAAGCATAGACTGGATCCACAGCGAAGGATCCTGCTATTTTTAACTTCTTGTGAAACTCCTTCAACATAACTTCATCTTCATGCAAATATTATACTAATTACAAAGGATTTTAAACAGATCATTAAAACAGCAGAGGTCTGATTAGTCCCCACAGAGCAACACTTGGCCAACAGAGGTATTTAATAATTTTTAAAATGTATTTGATGAAATTATTCTACAATTCAAACTGTCCCCTAATTCAGACAACTCCAAATTAATGAAGTTTCACTATAAATAAGAACAACATTATGGATAAATGCTACCAAATAAATGAGCATCTAAAAATCTAAAGTCTAAAAACAAACACCTTGAACCAATATTGACTGTGATACTTTCCCCAGTGGGCACAACACCAGCTGGGGACAGAAAAAGGAATGTTTTTCCTTTGCTTTCTTTTCCACAGGAAGGAGAGGACGTGGGCATAGAGTACTGGTTCTAGGGAAAAGTGCTTTTGCTCCTGAGCTCCATCCAGTTCCAAGTGAGGCACCACTTGCTTTACTAGGAGGTAACCACTGGGTGAAATACTACCAAGGAACCGGGCAGTCCCTCAATCTCAGAGCACTACCATTACCCAGGAAAAATGCACTTTCACAAGGGAGAGCTGACAAGTAATGGACCTTACTCTTTCTAAGAGCTACAGCCTCCTGATAGGATGTAACAGGGTACACAGAATCTTTTATGAGTGTTTCTTACATAAAATGGCTATGTGAATGTAACTGTTCCAAATTGGGGGAACACAGGGGTCACTGAAACAACACAAGCACCCTAAGGAAAACACTCAGATACCTGTAAAATGTGGATGCTCTACACAACTACTGGCCAGGACTCTTTCAAGAGTCAATGCCATTAAAAACTAAAAAAGTGTGTGTATGTGTAGCTGTAGATTCTTCTAGAAATAAAAGTGACTTAAAAAGATGACAAGTGGGGCTGGAGATGTAGCTTAGTGGTTGAGTACTTGCCTAGCACAGGTGAGGTCCCAGCTTCATTCTTAGCAACAACAACAGCAGAAAAGTCATAACCAAATATAATACATGAGGCTCGTTGGGTTAATTTTTTTAAAAACTCCAGCTTTTATATAACATACATTTGGGGAAATGTGAACATGGAGTGGACATCAGATAACATATGGCATTATTAACCTGCTTACATGTTATGTAGGAGACTGCCCTTATTCTTAGGTGATAGCTGAAGTATTTAGAGGTAAAGTGTGGTACTGATTACAACTTTTCTTCAAGTAGTTCAGCCAAACTGGATGTGGCGACCCATGCCTTTAATCCCAGTACTCGGGAAGCAGAGGCAGGCAGAGATCTGTGAAATTGAGGCCAGCCTGGTCTATGTAGCAAATTCCAGCTGGAACTATAGGAAGACCCTGTCTCAAAAAACCCAAACAAAACCAAACCAAGAAAAGAAAGGTCCAGTCAAAAAAGAAAAAAATTCATAAAGAGAGAATGTCATAAAATGTGAACAACTACTGAAATGAGGTAAAGGGCAGACAGGAGTTTGCCTTCTGACATTTTTAAAGATAAAACTGGGTTGAGATATAGAGAGGCGACCAAAAGAAACGTTGTACCAACATGGCATGTGTGCACAGAGCACACAGGGAGGGCCAGATCAGCATGAGTGAAAATACCAGGTGCTCTTACCTAAGCTTAAGATACAAAGCTGAGTAGACTGGTTTGTGATTTTGCTTTGGGCCACAGGAAGAAAGCTATCATTTCTCAATGTCAGCACGCTGTTGGTACCACATGGATCCATATTTCCCAGTTTGCTAGCTCCAGTATCTGTGATGTACAAATATATAGGCAGATTTATCCAAGCTGTCAAAATGCTTGTTTTGTTAAAAGCCAATTCGCTCTACACTTCAGCTCAGAACACTGACCGTACATGGTGAAGGAAGCTTGAGTTTGCTCTGCACTCACAAGTCCTTAGAGCAAACACCCCAGATGCCAACACACACACACAGGCCAATTCCGACCTTTGGCTGACAGCTGAGTGACTCTCTTACACTAGAAGTTTGCTGAGCACCACAGCTGCTCAGCTTTGCTCCTCTGCAACTCCAGTCTGAGTGACTTCAGCAGGTCACTAGAGACAAAGCCACCAAACAAGAGGAACTGTCTGGCAGGCAGATCATGACAAAGCCTCTCCCTTAAAGTGTTTCTAATGCAGATACCCAGGCACTGCCATGACATCTCAGAAAACTCAACAGTGGCAAGTAACTGTAAGCTGGTTTGGGTTTGCTGGGCTATCCCACCACAGGTAGAACCTTGGAGAAACCCATCAACTTAATTCACAGAGTGATGTTGACAGTGGGATACACAGGTGGTTGGTGGCCTGTGACAATTTACATACTTATGTAGAACAGGATACATACAGGAGCTGGCAGACATGCTCTCAACCACCAACGCCACACACATTAGGCAAGAGTCACAGGGGGAGAAAACCCAGTGAGAACCAAAATCTTCCCCAGGAGATGTTAAGATAAGTGCAAATTCTTCCTCTGGTATAAAGCTCACTCCCTATCCCCCAGAGAAGAAAACGCAACTGGTAATGAGGGGAAAAGTGATGGCTGGAGACAAAGGAGAATAAACAGGGTGGTCTGAGGATCCACTACAAGTCAGGAATGTGAAGTGCGAAAAATGACTCCATAGTTTGTCAGCCAGAGAAGTGGGTCGTTTCATGAACAGAGAGAGCTGGTTCAGCAGGAAAACCCAAATAGTCCCTGGGAAGAACTGGGAAGTGTCCAAGAGAGGCACTGAGACACTGCCTCAGGGGACGCAGTACAGGAAGGGGAAACTGTGACCTCAAAGAGAACTGGAACGCTCAGTTCAGATTTCTCAGAACAGTCTGACAGGAGTTTAAAATGTGCACAAAGATAAAGATGGGGATGATGAAGGAGGGCACTCCCCCCTGCCCCCCAAGGGTGTCAGGTGTTCTCTCTGGCCCAGAAAATTGGTCTGTGCCTTCAGGAGCTCTGTGAGCAGGAAGAGAAGAGCCCAACAGCTGGCAGAGGTACTTTCCCAAGGCCCCTTCCTTCTCTTCTTCCTGATCTACTCCAAAGTATAAGGTAGCCCCTAGGGATTTCTTCCTCTTCCTGGCTACTCCAAACAGAAAATATCCCCATTCAACTTCCACAGGACCAAAAAACTAAGCCATAAAGTACGTCCCAGTCTGGGTTCTAGTCAGTAGGATCTCCTGATCCAACTCCACAGTCCTAGCACTTTGACTGGCTCTATCTGCTTTCTGTGCCCAGGACAGACCCAGGTGTGGCCTTCCCAGTTCTTCTACACATCATCCTACCCCACATTGTCCCAGGCCCTACTGGCCATGTTCATAAACCCCTTCTACATCAAGCTTTCCCAAGAAGAATTTATGTTCTCAGTCTATGCTCACAAAAAGTACCAACCACACTAGAGTTTGTGCACATGCTGACACTGAAGTAAAGAGGAGAGCGTGCTCCGAAGATGTGCAGGGCCAGCATCACCACTCTGAACACATTTACCCCAGCACAGTTCTCAGCTGTGAGCAACTCTTCCCTGTCACAAAGTGCCAAACCCTAGGGGATATGCCAGGCCATCAGCATCAATCAAACACATGAAAACAACCAGTTCCAGGCTACAAAATCTCAGGTTAGGGTGCAAAATAAAAAAAACCCTAGGATTCCTGGAAAGAGTGAGGAATGCTGGCTAGAGGACAGAAAGGTGAAGCTGTGAAAATAAACACATAGTAATATATGCACCTGCCAGCAATCAATTTTGGCTAACTTGTCATAAACTATTACTGTGAGGACAAGTATTGTTCAGCAAAGAAAACAGCAAGGCAGGTAGGGATGAAAAAGTAAAGAAAAAGTGGCAAACACATGGACTGTTGGGCACTTATTGCGGATGGACTCCTTGTTTAAACCCTGACAGCCAAAATAAAGTAGTGCCCAGGATCAGAGGCTGGCCAGGGGCCACCTGAAGCCTGGGTGGGGTCACCCAAAGAAACCCCTTGTTATAAAGAAGTAGGACTGAGCCTACAAGACACTTGCACTGTTTCAGAAGCCACCCTGGGGACCAACTGTGGAGCACACCCTGCTGGAACTCCCTACAGAACAGAGAGGGGAAGTTCTGAGAACCAGTCTGTTTTAGAATTAACGTCTCTATACAGATAAATTATAACTTTCCTTTCTTATAATACAATCATAGGGCCACTCCTCAGCCTGTGCCACAGAGCTTCTCCACACTTTAATAAGGGGAGGATGGTCACCAAGAAAACAGCACAACCTCCCAACCCAGGGGCACACAGGGCCCTCACTCCCCCACTCCATGGGGCAACATAGACCATCTGGGACTTCCTTCTTTACTGTGGAACTCCAAAAGAAGTGTCCCTAGTGACTTAGCATAGGGATTCTGAAACCTTAGACCCTCTGAGCCTCCTTGTCTGTTAAACCAATTAGGATGCCAGACTTTCAGGAAAAAGAAATTTAAAATATAAATAAACGTGGAGTGGGAAGCCAGGGGAAGCTTGAGATGCGACTTCATTAGGAAAGCTTGGGATAGAGATGGAACAGGTGGAGAAGAAAGAAAACGATGAGACGTGGGGTAAGAAGGCAGTCTGGGGAGTCTTGCCCTGAACAAGGGAGAGCTGTAGGGCAAGGGATGGCAGGGCAATCCGGGGACACGGGCTGCACAGCCCTAACATTCGAGGTGGGTGTGGGTGGAAAATAGCGGGATTCACGGGCCAAAAGAGAGCAAACCTCAGCGTGAAGGTTCAGAAGAGAGCTCAGCATTAAGACTTAGGGATGTGGGTTCAAAGAGCCAAGGGGAGCCTCAAAGGAGTCCTTGAGGCTCAAGGACTGCCTCAAAGGAGGCAGAGAGCGGGGTCTCCGACTAGACTGGAAAGTGGGGCAACCTTAATTTGCGATGGCAAGGTGGGAGGCGACGAGCCTTAAGCCGGTACCTGAGAAGAGGCAAGTGTAAGGCACTGCGGGGCAGGGTCACTCCTGGCCGCAGCCCGCAGCAAAACGAGGGATCCCTTCCAGCCCGGGCACGCGGGGGAGGGAGGCTGCCCGCCCAGGCCCGGTCCCTAGGCCGGAACACTTCCCGCAGCAGGGTCCCCCGGGAGGGGCGGGGCCTACGAGGGCGGCGGGGGCCGAGAAGGGGCTGGGGTCCCGGACTCACGCATCAAGGTGCTGAAGGCCACGACGCCGAGCAGTCCCTGCAGGAAGATGCCGAAACTGTGCATTAGCGCGCCGCTCTCACAGCGGCCCGCCCCGGACGCCACGGTGGAGGGCGGCGCGCCCGGCAGCCCGCCACTAGCGTTCCCGCCCGGGCCTTGCATAGCGGCCTGGCGGGAGGGCGCGAGGGGCCGCGCCGCCGCGCCGCGACCCGGGAGCCGGAGCCGGAGCTGGAAGCCGGTACCTCAGTCGGCGGCCCACTCGCCGCCGCGCGTAACCCGACGTCTGAGATTGCAGCTCCTGATTGGCCAGAACAGGCGTGGGGCGGGGCTCCGGATCTCCCCCTGAGGGGAGGGGCACCAGGCAGGCCAGGGGGCGGGGCCAAGGTATCCAGATGCAGGTGGACAGGCCAGGTGAACCAGGCTGAAGGGAAGCAAGCAGCCCCCAACTCCCCGTGCTGTAAGTCCAGAGGGCAGCGGCCAGACAACGATTAAGTCTGCGATTAAATTCCTTTCTCCACCAAGGTAAATCTTTTATGCCCCGGACAATTTATTAAAAATACTCTTCGGGGGCTGGAGAGATGGCTCAGCGGTTAAGAGCACTGGCTGCTCCTGTAGTGGACCTGGGTTTGGCTCCCAGTACCCTCCAGTTCCAGGGGATCCGACGCCCTCTTCTGACCTCCGTGGGCAGTGACTGACACGGGTGCACTTACATACATGCAGGCAATACACTCACGCACATAAAAATATTTTTTAAAATACTCTTGGATTTTACCCTCAGATTTAGATTCACTACTTAAGAAGTGGAGCAATAAACTGCAGCTAGATTATTCTGATGCAAAGTTTTCTGTAAAACAGTCTAAGACTGAAGCTTCTTCCCAAGCCAAACAGTGAGTGTTCTGCTTTCATGGCCCAAAGACAAAGGATTCTACTCATTAATCCATATTAAATTCCGCCACCAAACGTAATTTGTGGGGTGGTTGTTTTGAAACAGGGTCTTATATAGCCCAGGCTGACACTCACACTTGTTATATGTAAACCAAAGATGGCTTGAATTCCTAATTCCCCTGTTTCTACATTCCAAGTCTTGGGATTACAGATCTGTGACACACCATGTGTTACTGGGTTGCCCAGGCTGGTCTGGAATCCCTGCATTTGAATGATCTTTCCAATTCAGCCTCCAGGATAGCTGGGACATTACGAGGGCTAAATGTTATCCAAAAGATTTCTTGGTTAACAGGACTATTAACCTGATTATCCAAGGGGGAGAAAATGCAGTTCTTCAGTCCTTCTCTTATGAAACACTCACACACCTATGTCTTTATGCAGCATTCTAGTTGCATGGATGCTCTTCCCTATTCCTGCTCCATCAACTGCCCACCTGACCTCCCTATTCCCACTGTGCTCCTGCTTTCCTTGTGTGTGCTAGTCCACCAGTACTTTGCAGACTGCTCAATCACACAGCTATAAATATCTGTGTCTGTGTGTGTGAACTTCCTGAAGACAGGAACTCATTTTTATTCACTCTTGAATCCAACAGGTTTAGCACAGAGAACATGCAGCAAATGGTAACTGAACTTTAATTCATAAATTTAAAAACTCTCCACAAATTCATTGACTATGGAGAAATATAGGAATCAGTTTAAGAAAGTAAATGGATACAGGAAATTTAAAATTGTATTATTTCCTTCAAATCCAAGAAGGACCTTGTAAGAACACTCAATAGTAACAGTTCATGTTCAGCGATCAAACAAGAGGATGTGTCTTAAAGCACAGGAGGTTTGGACTGGGCACAGGGAATTATTAGATGCTTGAAGACATAGTTCAAGGAAAATTGCACATAATGCTGAGAAAAGAAGTTTTGGGCAAGCACTGATCTGCTTATTCAGATGAGATTGATTCTCATAGAGAACAAGAGACAGTCTTCAGAATTCAGGAACAGAATTCCCAGGTCATAAGGGCTGGGGAGGATTCTGCTGAGTAAAATAAAAATTATCTAAATCTAGAAGGGAAAGGATGAGACAGCAAGAGAGGAGGGGAAATTCCAGAATTTTATTTAAGTAGGAAGGACCTTTCTCATCAGAAATGAATCATTTCTCATTCAGAAATGAATTCTCTGAGGCCCCTGGGCAAAGAATTTAAAAGAATATACTCTCACCAAGATGCCTTCCTTACTGTCAAAACAGCACAAACGAAGTTAAGGTTAAATAAAGATTAATACCTGTCTCAATTTTCTCACAACTACTTAAACTGTCATAACATACCACAAGTTTAATACGAACTTATTTACCAAAAAGAGAAGAAAAACAAGCAAATATTCATTTAAAAATAGCTTTTTGTTTTGTTTTTAATCATTTGAAGCTATACCATCAAACTTGATGGGAGTTATTTTAATAATATTCTTGTCCATATTTCTCCTTAAGTGTACTTTATCTTCAATGCATGGTTTTTGAAATTAAGAGCAAGCAGGAAGGATACAATGCAAAAAGCATCTCATTTTGTCCCAAACAAGCAGCTTTAAAAAAAAAAAAAAAGGTAAAATACATTAAACAAAGTGCATTACTTCCAAGGAATTAGTATTAGAGAGAAGCCTAAGGACAGTACTGGAACCAGTCAGGAGTCCTGTCCTGGTAGGCCTCTGATTGTCTTTAGAGAAATTCAACCAAAAAGGAAGAAGGGGAGGAAAAAGAAATGAGCATTTAAAATGAGAAATACTCAAACTATCTTCCCCAGAGGGTCTTGTAAAAGGAGTTAAGAGACATCCTGTTTTACATTTACTTAAGCTTTGTAACCTTTTGTAACCTCACAATCATCTGCTTTGTGGCTTGATTTGCCCTTAAAACTTATATACATACCTTCAACATTATGTGATCATTTCTATTCTGCCAAGCTAGACATACAGTTAGACTGAATAAACCATGTAGGAACCCTTAGGCCTGAGTTCCAAACATCCTGAGAACAGCCCCCTACCCCCATCCCCATCAGCAACCATTTCACTAGTGAGCATATGACTTGCTTCCCATGGCTCAGGTCTGCACTTTAATGCTGGAATTGAAGACGGTTTCCACAAGTCGTTGCTTACTCAATTTCCTTTCGCAACAATTCTTTGTGATAGTTCATAGTACCTCATCAGTCTAGTCACAAAGTGTTTCCAGCTTTAGGCCTACTTTTCTACCCCTCCCCCACCCTCCACTCCTGCTTTGCTGGTGCTTGTGAAATTTTGACTTCTTAGGCACTGTAGCAAGAAAATCAATATACACTTCATTTAATACTCACAGCCTTCTACATTGAAGGCTGTTTCCAGAAGCAAGGCTATCTGTGTGGTTGAGAACAAGTACTAAGTAAAGCACACCAGGTGAGTGGGCCTGGAATCGGATCCAGAATTCTTATACCAAAACTCTAGGTTAATAGGTAGCTTATTTGGATAAATTCAAAGATTTCTAACATCTATACATTCTCATACAAAGGAATCAAGATTCACTAGTAAAACATTTAAAGTGAATATAGCCAAGAAGAATTAAAAATGGCAGGAAAATGACTCATTAATTTTTGGTTGTACAGGAGCCTCTGTCCTTAAAGTTTCTGGCCTTCCTCATTTCATAAGGACAACATATTTTCTACTGATAAAACAGAACAGTTTTGAGCTTGTGTGTATGTGCACACACATAAAATATCTTCAGTATGTAAGACAAGTTCAAACCCAAGGTTTTATGTCCACTGTCAAGGCTACAGACTTTCTCAGCAGTTCTGTGTTGGCTTGAGAGAAGGGAATGTTTTGAGTCCTACCTAAGGCCTACTTGAGCTTGCAAGCTGCATTCAGGTATCACCTACTAGTGACTGAACTGGTACTACAAAGTACATAAAATGTATTCAAGTCTTCAAGAAACTTTGGTCCAATGCTTACTCACTCCTCTCTCTCGTAGTGCGAATCATTGTACTTCAAGTAGAAGAGACATATAAAGGCCAAATTCTGAACTGGTTTTCTATGCCTGCCTCTATCACAATTCAATAAATATTTACCAAGATAATCTCCAGAGGTTAGTAAGGACCCTTCCTAGACCCATACTATAAATGCTAGGAGCATGCACACTGCTAAAGATACAGTAAAAATGTTTCATTGATACATTCCCTACATTTGAGAGGGCTGAAGCTGGTTCACAAAGAAAAACAGTACAGTCACTAGGAACCCACAAAATATAGTCAAAATGTCAGAGCAAATCTGCATGTACAGTTGAAGATTTCCCCAAAACACTGCACAGCAGTACAGTCTAGAATTTGTCAGCTAACTACTCAGGTTCAGGAGGATGATACAGTCCATTAATAAGTTTCTAAATTGGCCAATCTAGGGTAAAAATGGATCATGAAAAGCCTGACTGCAGACAAGTCAAGAAAACTGTAGGTGAACTCCAAGCATATACAGTCTCCTTACAACGTACCTCTCATAAATTTATGAAGTTGATGCTCTTAAAAACAGAGTTCATACACATATGTGCAACATACAAACATTTTACCCCAACAATGTAAGCTATCATCAAGCTTAAAATGTGTCAGGATCACAGGAACTGAATCATCACTGCTGCCCAATTTAACCCAAGCATCTTCATTAGATAAATAGAAGAAAAATAATTTTTTTGAGGCAAGGTCTCATGTAGCCCAGGGTAGCCTGGCATTCTCTATGTAGCCGAGAATGATCTTGAACTTGTGTTCCTCTTGCCTCTGCTTCCCAAGTGCTAGAATTATAGGTGTATGCTTGGAATTCAAATTTTATACTGAAAAAATATCCTGTGCAAAATTTCTACACAATTATCTTCTTCTATGTGGTATCAGGGCGCAGGAGTGGGAAAGAGTAATTCTTCTGTAATGTGATTGTCCAGTACACTGCATTCCAATTAGTGTAAGGAATATTGAGGGAAGTCCCCCTCACATGTCCAATTTATAACTGGCCTTTTGCTAGGAGGAAGAAGAGACTGAATAACCCTGGTACAATCTGACAAGCTTGTGTCCCAACCCTCTCCCATTTAGGACCACATTGCTTTACCTTACAGAACAATACCCCTAACCTGTGGTAGTTCTAAATTTTATGGTCTTTAGAGTCAAGAAGAGAAACAAAATAAAATTCATTGTTGTTATCTTTCATTTTACTAAACAAGATAACAATGTAAGGCCCTACAAGCTAATTCCAAAAGTTCTGTGTTCCATTACTTTTCCTCCAGAGATTTCCCCTCTGTTATTAGTGATTTGACTGCTTGAGTTCTCAAGAAATTCTATTAAGATAACCACTACCCCAAGTCTGCCTGCTTAATACTAGCTGTTCCCAGGGCTGGAGAGATGGTTCAGCGGTTAAGAGCACTGACTGCTCTTGCAGAGGACCCAGCACTCACATGGTTTGAGTCCCAGCACTCACATGGTGGTTAACAACCATCCGTAACTACAGTTCCAGGGGATCTGACATCTTCTGACCTCCACAGGCCATTGCACGACATGGGTGCAGTTACATACATGCAACAATACACTCATACACATAAAATTAAAATAATAAATATTTTTAAAATATACTAGCTGTTCCCTAATGTCAAATATGCTTCTCTTCCATGGGAATAAAATAGCAAAAATTTTAAAACTGAATCTCTAAGTAAGTTCAAATACATCAACTATTACACAAAGCTTCTTTCCAGATATGCCTGTGGGCAGCCTATGCAAAGTTATTTATGGTTTAGTTGGAGGGCTTAAGTTACGGTGGGTCAAGAATTATGTAATGAAGAAGAGGATCCAGACTACAGACTTTTTGCCAGTTTCCATAAAAACAAGTTGGGGGTTGGGGAAAGAAAAAAAAAATCACAATCAATTTAAATTTGTAACATTACCTTGTATTTGTATAGTTGTTCAGGATTTACTCAGTTTTCAGTCTGAAAACATTTTCAGTTATTGGGGAAGAATGCCTAGGTTATAAATTTTTAGGTGATTAGTATAATCCAATAAATAAATAAATAAATAAACAAACAACAAAGTAAAACATTGAAAGGAGGCAACCTGTGTATGTATCCTTCTTCATTCCTCATGGCTACAACAGTAAGCAAGTGCTATTATTCTGTAATAGCTAACAATGCCATCACCAGTGAAAATTCACCTGGAGTTTCACGTCAACTTGAGTGATAAATACTCCAAAGAATACTGAGTTATTGAGTGGGAATCCTTAGACTATAAAACATTGCCATTTAAATTGGTTTAACCAAGACAAGCATAAATGTGGCTAGGCAGAATTCCAGACTCCTTAACCATGCCCTTCATCCAAGTAGTAACCAGTCTCAACCATGCTTAGCCCTCAACAATAGACAAGATCAGGTGCCTTCAGGGTGGTATGGCTGTGAACTCCTTAACTATCTCTCAGTTCTCTTTGCTACTGAGAACATTGCTACAGAAGCTCCATATTCTGTGCCATCCCCAAGTCACATTTTCTTTCCTGTGCTTCTATACTATCTAGGTGGATATACCTAGAAAATGGGAAATGGGCTTGACAGTGCGTCCAAGGAATACCTACTGATTTTCACCAAGAGTAAGGACTCTAGAAATGAAAGAGAGGTAGACAAACAACTCTAGAGGAAAGTAAACAATAAAAGCCACTTTAAGTACCTCTCAAAACTAATAGCAAGAGAACAATTAATTGAAATACCAAATCTTTGGGAGGCTACTTAACAAAGGTGGCCTGAACTGGGTCAAGATGGAAGACACTGACAGTAAAATTCTTAGGGCAAATTGGTTAAGGAATTGGTCTAAGTGCCAATCTGACAGCTTTACAGTATCCTCCCTAACTTCTGTCATAGTTTTGGTGTTCAGGAGCTTAAAAATGGCATCATACAAAAAAGTCATTCATGGCTGTAAGCTCAATCATCAACAGAGGTAGTAAACAAAGGAACTCCTAAGAATAGATTTTAAAATGGATCGAAGTGTAACTATACATTCAAAACCCTAGAGCCATATAATTATCCTCAAAATGAACTGTTTTAATTTAAAAAGCTTAAAAACACAATGACAATGAAGCACTGATGTGCTTTAGGCACAGTCTCAAATCAGTGCCGACTTAAAGCTATGTCCTCTCTTTTCAAGAAAGAGAAAGCAGAGAACAGAGTTCAATCTACAGCGGGAAGGAGCAGAATGAAAATAACCAAACTGGTGCTGTCCAGCCGTTGAGTTCATACTTTGTTTTCAGGCCCCACCAATGGAAATTTGTATTCTTGAATTTTTTTCCTCAGAACACTTTTTTTTTTTTTTTTTTTGTTTTTTTGGAAGTGGGGTCCCCCTGGGCCCCCGGCTGCCCGGAAACCCCCTTTGTAGCCCGGGCGGGCCTTAACCCCACAGAGCCCCCCCTGCCTCTGCCTCCCAAGTGCTGGGACTACAGGCGTGCGCCACCATGCCCAGCAGAACACTTTTTTTTTTTTTTTTTTTGTTTTTTTGGAAGTGGGGTCCCCCTGGGCCCCCGGCTGCCCGGAAACCCCCTTTGTAGCCCGGGCGGGCCTTAACCCCACAGAGCCCCCCCTGCCTCTGCCTCCCAAGTGCTGGGACTACAGGCGTGCGCCACCATGCCCAGCAGAACACTTTTTTTTTTTTTTTTTTTGTTTTTTTGGAAGTGGGGTCCCCCTGGGCCCCCGGCTGCCCGGAAACCCCCTTTGTAGCCCGGGCGGGCCTTAACCCCACAGAGCCCCCCCTGCCTCTGCCTCCCAAGTGCTGGGACTACAGGCGTGCGCCACCATGCCCAGCAGAACACTTTTTTTTTTTTTTTTTTTGTTTTTTTGGAAGTGGGGTCCCCCTGGGCCCCCGGCTGCCCGGAAACCCCCTTTGTAGCCCGGGCGGGCCTTAACCCCACAGAGCCCCCCCTGCCTCTGCCTCCCAAGTGCTGGGACTACAGGCGTGCGCCACCATGCCCAGCAGAACACTTTTTTTTTTTTTTTTTTTGTTTTTTTGGAAGTGGGGTCCCCCTGGGCCCCCGGCTGCCCGGAAACCCCCTTTGTAGCCCGGGCGGGCCTTAACCCCACAGAGCCCCCCCTGCCTCTGCCTCCCAAGTGCTGGGACTACAGGCGTGCGCCACCATGCCCAGCAGAACACTTTTTTTTTTTTTTTTTTTTTTTAAACTGAAATCTTCTGAACAAGAGAAGTCCACATTTCCACAGCAGGAGAGTCACTTCTGTGCCACTTTTGTTTCTTCAGTGTGGGTCCTCCTTCCCTGAAAGTGCAAAGAGAGCAAGCCAACACTTGCAGGGCCTGCAGCCCCAGAACTATTTCAGCCACCTCTAGAGCTGGATGAAGGATTCGCTGCATTTGTGCTTCAAAGATCCGGCTCACTTTGACTGTCCTTTTCAGTTGGCAAACTGCTCATAAAAAGCAAACTTGATCCTCTCTATGTGATGGCAAAGCTTGATGGCAGGGCCCAGCTTTAAGTCCATGCACTCCTGAACAGTGGGAAGGGTAAGGAGCAAAAGGGCCTGCCCATCGATTTCCTGTTAAGGCATAAAGTAAAAATTGTCTATGATGTGCACATGAATGGCAGCTCAGTCATAACAGTCCCTACTCGCACTGTCACAACCACACTTCCTGTGCTTCCTTTCCCTTTGAACAAGTGGCATAGTCCTCCTTCCTAAGAAGCTTTCAGATAATAAAGTTGATAATAAAGTTTATCAAGCATGAGAATCTACAGAATTTCTATTCAGGAGAAATTCGATAATCTGGGGATCCCTATTAACTAGTAACTAATTGTATCCAAAGAAACATCTTTTTAGAGGGCTCTTTCTAAATTTAAAACTGCCTGAAAATATTAACTATAAACTTTAATGTTCTCCTCCTACTTTGTAACCTTCATAAAAACCTTCAAACATGTTCAGGCTTTTTTTTCTTGTTGTTTGTTTATGACACATGGTCTCACTGTGTAGGCCAGTCTGGTCTTCAATTCACTATGTAGCCCAGGTTGGCCTCCAACTTGTGAGCCTCTTACCTCAACTACCCAAGTGGTAGGATGACAGATAAGGCCATCATACATGTCCTACCACACCCAGAAAGATGCTGTTTTGAGCCTCTCCACTTATCTAAACAAAATTTATCTCAATATTTACTTAAGGCCATTGAACTGCATTTGTCTGTTTATGTGGTGCTAAGGCTCAAGCCCAAAGCCTTATGCATGCTAGGGAAGTCCTCTGAGCTACATCTTTTGCCTATTGTATCTGTTACATCAAATCTGTCTACCACTCTAGAGTGAACTGAAACAAAAAATATTCTTTAAAAAGATGAGATTAATTAATACAAGCTTGATTTCAAACCACCATTTAAATATTTGGAGGATAAAATTAAATTTTGAGTGAAAACAAGAATACAATAATCTTCAATTGTCATATGAATAACTTGTTTTTTAAATTTTTTGGTCTTTTTGAGACAGGATCTCCCTGCAGCCCAGGTTGGCCTGGAACACACATGTACATAGATCAGACTTGCCTAGATCTGCACCTCTGCCTCTTGAGTGGCATGTACCACCACAACATGCACATGAATTTTTTTTATCATCTGTTCTCCCTTGAAAAGGGAACTAAAACAATACTGCTCTTCTGGGTCAACATTTTAAAAAAAAAACTTATAAATTATTGTCTATTATATGCATAGTTCTTTGATAATGAGACATTTTTATTGTATTAATCTGTGATTACCTGGTCTAGGAATATTCTCGCTAATGGTGCACAGTCAGTAGATCTAATGAACCGCACGACATCTGCCACACTCCACTTCAGCGGGTTACTGTCCAGGTGAAGCCTTTCATCAACTTCAATCCTTATTTCCTTCAATCCAACAACAAAATCAAACCAGATGGTGTAAGGGTGATCATATCCTAAAAATGTCTCCCCACAGAATTCAATAATCCTTTTAAAAAATATTTTATTATTTTAATTTTACGTGTATGACTGTATTGCCTGCACATATGTAAGTGCACCCGTGTTGTGCAATGCTGCAGAGGTCAGAAGAGGGCTTCGGATTCCCCTGGAACTGGAGTTAAGGCTGGTTCGTAGCCACCATGTGGGTGCTGAGAATCGAACCCAGGTCCTCTGCAAGAGCAGTCAGTGCTCTTAACCACTGAGCCATCTATCCAGCCCCTCAATAATCCTTTAAGACAGGATTTAAAGTAGTTTTAGACCCTCTTCCCTCTCCCCACCACCCTGACTCAATTCTTCCAGTAAAGAACAATGGCAAGAGGCTCACATGTATTAGGTATTTGGGAATTATATTTATTTATTTTTATAAATTTCATTTATTATTTTTATTTTATGTGTATGCAGATCCCCTGGGACTAGAGTTATGGACAGTTGTTAGCTGCCATGTGGGTGCTGGGATTCAAACCCGGGTCTTCTGCAAGAACAGCCAGTGTTCTTAACTGCTGAGCCATCTCTCCAGCTCCGGTATTTGGGAATTAAAAAAAATTTTTTTATTTATTATTTTTATGTGTATGAGTATATTGCCTGCACATGTGTAAGTGCACCCATGCCGTGCAATATTTGGGATTTTTAAAGAAAAATCGTTTCTTATGTATTTATTGTCTCATAACATAACGTATCAATGAGGAAAAATTAACCTCGAAAATTTCTGAATAAATAGTTTTTGAGACAGGGTTTCATGTAGCCCAGGTTAGCCTTTAACCTCTGATTCTCCTGCTTCCATATCTCAAGTGCCGAGATTACAGGTGTATGGCACCACACCAGTTTTATGCTGTGCTGGGATCAAACTGAGGGCTTCATTCATGCTAGACAAACACTCTATAAACTAAGCCACATCCCCAGCTAAAACAATCATTTAATCATAGTCTTTATGTTACATGTCACATAATGTGCATATATGTACATACTAAATGTGCTAAACATGAAAATTTAAAGGGATAATTTGTATAATATAAATTTTGTATAATATATATAGAAAACTATATATATATTATACAAAATTATTTAAAAAGCAGTTTTCCTTAACGTAAATGATAGGCTAAAAGGAAATTAGCAATGAAACGTTTTTTTTTTTACTTAAAACAAGCAGCTTCTCTGAGACTATTCCCTCATAAATTGTCTCCAAACAATCATTGTAACACATGTGAATCACTGCTTTGGGGTTCATTTTACTTTCTTAAAATATGTTTTTCAAAATTTTATGTGCATGAGTATTTTGCTTGCATGTAAGTGTACCCATGTTGTGCAATGACCTCGGAAGTCAGAGAGGGCATTGGATCCCCTGGAACTGGAGTTAGACACAGTTGTTAGTTGCCATGTGGATGCTGGAAACTGAACCAAGGTCCTCTGCAAGAACAGCCAATGCTCTTAACTACTAAGCCATCTCTCTAGACCTACTTTATTTACTTATTTATTTTTTAAGATATGTGTGTGTGTGTGTGGTTTGTTTGTGAGTGTGTTTATACAGTTCCCACAGAGGCCAGAAGAAAGCCTCAGATTCCCTGGAACTGGAATTACAGGCAGTTGTGAGCTGTCTGACCATGGGCACTGGGAACTACACTCAGGTCCTCTAGAAGAGCAGAAAGCTCTTGTAACCACTGAGCCATCTCTCCAGCCCCCTGGTGATCACTTTGAAAGAGACTCCAGAAATTCTTCCTAAGCTTTTTTGTTTTTGTTTTTGAAAGAAGAATGCTAGCATCATTAACGATAGGTTATAGAGCGAAATTATAGAGAGGGGATATGACAAGAGACAAATTATTTTTAACATGGTACCTTTGGTGAAGGAGGTTTATTTTCATCATCAGAAAATGAAAAAGTGCGAAGCTCTCTTTTTCTCCTTTGTGTATCTGGGGGGACTGAGGTGGACACCTCACTTTGGGTCGGAGAAGAGGAACATGACTTTTTTTCTGACATTTCTGACTCTTCCTGTAACTCATCCTGTTGCTCAGATGTACTACCCTCACTTAGGGAATCATCATCTCCATCATCTGCATCATCCTCATCTTCACCTCCACTTCCCTACAGGAAAAGAAGAGAAATCTCATTGAAATTCAGGACTACAAAACCATCTATTAGCTAGAGACTGAAATTACAAATATGTGCAGGTATTACGTGTACACACTGTAAAGCAGTGGTCATTTGGCTTCTGGACACAACATATATATCACAGATCTCATACCTGGGGTGAGCCCACTGGAGTATTATCAACAGACGCAGAGGAACGTTTCTTCTTATGAACAAAAATATTTTTCCGCCTTTTTCTCCTCTTACTGGCTTTTTTCAGGGCACAAGCTAAATTACTATGGCCACCAGGTGGCCTCCCAATTCTTTTGTTTTTCTTCTTTCCATAATAGTGTGCTAAATATGGATGACCAAAAAGAGGGGAAAAAAAAAGTGGCTTCATTATTGTTGTGTACCTCAAAACCACAAGATTCTACTAGCATAGCAAAAATCAGGAGTATGTTTGCAGTTTAAATTACATACAGTGGAATAAGCAGATAAATACGTAACTGATTTGTACTAACAGGTAAAATTCTGAATAATCCTAACTCTATCTAGACAAAGAACATCTCCATTAATCCAGAAAGTTCTCAGGGTCCCCAGTCATTGTCTTGTAGAGCAACCAGTATTCCAATTTCCTTCACTACAGATTAAGCTTGTCTCTACAGAACCATACAGTAGTACTGTTCTGTATATAGGCTTCTTTCATACAATGTAGTGTTTCTGAGTTTTATGTATGCTATTTTATATATAAGTAGTTCATTCCTTTATGCTGGTGAATAGGATTCTATTGTGTAAATGTACCAGTTTCTCTATCTTGCTACTGATAAACACTTGGGCTATTTCCAAGTGTTAACTATAATTAATAAACTTGTAATAAACAATCTTTTTCTGTTAGTAATAAACATTCTTGTACAAACATTCTTGTACAAAGCTCTTAATGGATGTGTCATCATTGCTTTACATAAAAACTCATGATTAAATTGCTGGATCATAGATGTGTTAGACAATTTAGTGTGTATAAGTTTCCCATTGTAGTTTTTTTAGGGGGTTGGAGAGATGGCTCGGCGGTTAAGAGCATTGACTGCTCTTGCAGAGGACCTAAGTTTGATTCCCAGCACCCACATGGTGGCTATGAACTGTCCTTAACTCCAGTTCCAGGGGAATACAAAGCCCTCTTCTGACCTCCGCGGCATTGCACAACACGGGTGCACTCACTTACATGCAGGCAATATACTCATACACATTAAATAAAAATGAAAAAATATTTTTTTAAATTTCCTGTTTTTTAAAAAATAATAATTGCACATATTTATGGGGTACACCATGACACTGCAATATAGATGTATATAATGTGCAATAATTACACCAGGGTGACGAATATAACCATTACTTTAAACATTTATAATTTTTTGTATCAGGGAAATCCAAAATCCTCTCTGCTAGCTATTCTGAAATATAATTAAATGTGGCCAACCATAGATATACTACTATGCTATAAAACATTAAAAGTTAGCTTTCCAGATCTCTGCAGCTTGCTGATCAGTCAGTCTAGACTAGCTGATGAGCTCCTTTGCTTCAAAGGAGCTGGATGGCATTCCTGAGCATCCTCAGGCCCTTGTTCTGTGGCCTCTATTCATATCCAAGCATAGGTATACTACGCACACACACACATGCAAACGCGCATGTGCGCACACCCTGTGCTGGTTAGTTTTTGCCAACCTGACACAAACTAGAGTCACCTAGGAAGAAGGAATCTCAATTGAGGAATTTCTTCCATTAGATTGGCCTGTCGACATGAATGTGAGGCATTCCAATTGTTAATTGGAAAAGGAAGGCCCAGCCCACTGTTGGGATGTCATGCCTGGGCATGTGGTCTTGGTGTTGTATAAGTAGCTGAGCCGGGGGAGCAAGCCAGTGAGCAGCATTCCTCCATGGTCTCTGCTTCACTTCCTACCTCTCCTGCTAAGAGTTCCCATCTTGGCTTCCATCAGTGATGGATTATGATGGGGATGTATAAACTGAATAAAACCTTTCCTCCCCAAGTTGGTTTGGTCAGTGTTTTATTGCAGCAATAGAAAGTAAGCAAGCTAGAACCTATCAGCACACAAAACTCACACATATTTTTTAAAAAGTTATCCCTGGTCTGGAAAGATAGCTTAGAGGTTGAGAGCACTGGCTGTTCTTGCAGAGAACCCAGGTTTGATTCCCAGCACCCACATGGCTGCTAACAACTGTTCTTAACTCCAGATCCAGGGGATCCGACATCCTCTTCTGTCCTCCGAGAGAACTGCATGACATGGTGCACTTACATACATGCAGGCAGTACACTCACAAACATCACATAATAATAATATTTTAACAAGTTTCCCCTGCAATCCAATTGCACTGCTGTGCCCATCAACCACCCTCCTCTCTATTCCCCCATCCTGTATACCCTTCCCGGGCTACAATTACCATTATTCTATGCATGATTTTAGCTTCCACATATAAACGAGGATATGCACTACTTTTTTTGGGGGGAGGTCTTTTTGAGACAGGGTCTCCCTGTAGCCTCAGCTGGCCTGGACTCGCTATGGAGACCAGGTCATCTTTGATCTCACAGAGATCCGTCTGCCTCTGCCTCTAGAGTGCTGAGATTAAAGGCACACACCACCATGCCCAGCAATACTTTGTTTTCAAAAGATTAAAAAAATTTTGTGTGTGTATGAGTGCTTTGCCTTATATGTACGTACGTGAACCACATGTGTATAGTGCCTGCAGAAGACAGTGTTGAATGCCCTAGAACTGAGCTTATAGTCAGTTGTGAGTTGCCATGTGGATGCCCAACCCAAACCCTCTGCGAGAGTAGCAGATGCTCTTAACCACTGAACCATCTCTTCAACCCTCTGCAGTATTTTTCTTTTTGTGTCTGACTTATTTTACTTATAATATTCTTCAGTCTTATCCATGTTACTATGAATCTTAAAACTTCATTTCCCAGGAGGCTGAAGAGATGGCTCAGCGGTTTAGAACACTGGTTGTTCTTGCAGAAGACCCAGATTCAAATCCCAGCACTCACATGGCAGCTAACAACTGTCTATAACTCCAGTCCCAGGGAGATCCAACAGCCTCTTCTGACCTCCGCAGGCATTGCACGACATGGGTGCACTTACCTACATGCAGGCAATACATACATATACATAAAATAAAAATAATAGATTAAAAAAACTTCATTTCCCAGATAACTAATTATATTGTGCATGTTTTCATGTTTATAGCATATTTGCATATCTTCTAGGAAATGTTTGTGTAAGCCTTTTATTCACTGTTTAAAGCATACAATGACTATTTTAAATGTACAGTTCAGTGAGAGAATATTCAAATTGTCGAGCAACTACCAGTTCTGTATCATCTCAAAACTTCCTTTTTTATTACTGAGTTGTGGAGATGCATACTATATTCTGGAGATTCATAATAAATTCTGGAGAGAAGCTCTTTGCTGGATGCACTATTCTAAAACTATTCTATTAAGAATAGTTTTTCCAATACTGTGGCCTGTCTTTCTCTTTTTTAAAAAAAGTCATTATTCAAAGAGCAAAGTTCTCAATTTTGGTGATGTTTCATGTGTTTCCTTTACGTTAGCATATTTCTAGGTCCTCTCTAAGAAATACTTGCTTACTGTAAGGTCTTGAGACTTTCTCCTTGTTTTCTTCTAGAAACTTTATAGTTTTAGCTTTTATACTAGGCATCTGTAATAGGTCTTAAATTGACTTTTGTATATGGTATAAGGTAGGAGTGAAGGAGTTGGTTTTGTTTTTCTACTTGGACAACCACTAGTACCATTTGTTAATGAGTCCTTTCTTCATTGTCACCCTTGAAATCATTTGATCATAAAAATTTGACTCTATTTCTAGATCTGCTACTATGACCCACCCCTTCATTTTACTACTCTTTTAATATCTTTGAATACAAAATAATATTACTTATTAAAATAATTATTAATCAATAATCTTTGAATTATTGTAATTTTCTTTATGGTTTCTAATAAAGGCAGAAAGTAAGTACTTCAATTTTATTCTTTTCTCAGGATTAAAAAGTTTGGGGCAGGGAGTGGTGGTGCACTTCATTAACACCAGCAGTTAGGAAACAGACACTGGCAGATCTCTGTGCATTTGAGGTCAGCCTGGTCTACATAGTGAGTTCCAGGCCAGCCAGGGCAACATAGTTAAGACCCTATCTTAAAAAAACAAAAGGTGGCCGGGCGTTGTGGCACATGCCTGTAGTCCCAGCACGTGGGAGGCAGAGGAGGCGGATCTCTGTGAGTTCAAGGCCAGCCTGGTCTACATAGTGAGTTCCAGGACAGCTGGGGCCACAGGGAGACCTTGCTTCAAAAAGACCGGAAAAAAAAAAAAAGTTGGATTATTCTAAATACTTTTTATATTTCCTTAAATTTTAGAATATAGAGACAAAAACATGAAACAGCTGGCATGGTGGTATATGCCTATAATTCCAGTAACTAGGAGGATGGAGGGTTTGAGGTTAAGTATAGGCTACAAAATGAGTTCTAGGCATCTGGGCTACACTAAGACCCTGTTTCAAAACAAGAGCTGGGCATGATACCACACATCTGGGCTATTTAGTGAGACCCTGTTTCAAAATAAAAATCAACAAAAAAACCCCTAACCCCCCAATAACATAAAGCAAGCAAACAAACAAGCAAAAAAAAGAGGGTTTGGAATGTAGCTCAGTGGCAGAATGCTTCCCTAGAGTACATGAGGCCCTAGGTTCAACCCTCAATACCAAAACAAGACAAAACAAAACAAGGCAAAACAAGATTTCAGGAGTGGTAGTACATGACTGTAATTCCAGCACTTGGGAGGCAGCAGCAGGAAGATAACTACAAGTTCAAGGTCATCCTGGTAGCTCAGTTGGTAGAGTGCTTGCCTAGTATATATATAATGCCCTGACACTGCATAAACTGGATGTGATGGAACGTGCCTGTGATCCTAGCACTTGTGAGGTAGAGGCAGAAGGATCAGTAGTTCAAGGCCTGGACTACAGGAGACCCTGTTCCAAAACAAAACAAAGACACAGACACACGGGGAAAAAACATATTTGATTATGTATTAAAGTATTATAAAAATCCAACATAATTATCTATAAAAATGAATTTCTTTTTCTTAGGTCTTCTATTTTTTAAAGCTTTAAAAAAAATAAAATATGGGCTGGAGAGATGGCTCAGCAATTACAAGCACTGCCTATTCTTGCAGAGGACCTGGATTCGATTCCCAGAACCTACATGGTGGCTAACAGCCATCCATTACTATAGTTCCAAGGAATACAATGCTCTCTTCTGGTTCCTCAGGCATTGAACACACATATGCACTTACACATGTCTGCAATACACAAACATATAAAAATAAAGTACAATAAAACAAAAAGAAAAGACTATGTTATAGAGCTCATACGGCCCACAGTATACTCATTATCTGATTCTTACAGAAAGACTTGTACTTAATGCTGTATATGTGTGTCTGCACAGGATGTACGATATGGCCACTGCTAACAGTTAAAACATCTGAAAAATGTGACTCACTGTATTTGGTCTTTGTAAGTACCGAGCAGTTCTCAGAACAAGTATCCAGAACCATCTGTGGACCAAAGAGGTTAGGACAACATTCCAGTTTGATACACGTTTGCCGGCAGAATTCAGTCACCCGATCTGCTGTTTTCACTATCTCAACAGTAGCTCGATAACTCTTCCCTTTATATCTGCAATTAGAAGATATCAGATGTCAAATTTATTCTACCAGTGAAACAGTCATATGCCCCAAAATAGTTTTACTTCTTAGAATAGTCTGTGTCCTTCATAGCTTAAAGATTCTTAAAACAGTAAGTTTTACAGTCTGTACTTAAATCTGGTAAGCTATGACAACAAAAAATTGAGTTATTTAAACTAGAAGGACAAAGCCCCTGCTTTCTGTTCCCAGGTCAAAGTATTTATTACAGAGATCAAACTCAGGAGCCTCAAGCACGCTAATGGAAACACTCTACAAGTGTCCCCTCCTCAAAGATTTTTAAATACTAATTTTACCGAATACTAGAAAAGAAAAGCAGTTATCCATTAAGTCTTCCTTTATCCTGAACAGTGATCCTTAAGAGTGTGGTTCAAGGACAGAATGACCTGCCAACTGTTAGCCACCCATGGAAAATTCAGATCAGAAAGCAACAGCGAATGTTTGTAAACTTTCACAGTAGTTTTAAAACACAATTTTATACATCTTTAATAAAAAGTGTTCTTGCATTTTTATGTCTTTTGACATTCATAGCCTGGTCCTTTACCACATGCAGTTGGAGCAGCACTGCTCTAAGAAACAGACTGTTTTGTGACCTGTGAAAGAGTAAAGGGCGAGGGACTCCACTCACTTGGCCTTTAGGACTTCCCCGCATCCATGCCATACAGAATCTTTGTCCAGTTGCAGCTCACGAAGGACACGGCTGGGTTTATAGGCTGCATTGATAAGTAAAGTGAGGACCTGAGTTCAGTTTTGAAGAAGAAATATAGGTTTGGAAGGAAGGAGAAAAGCAGACCATTAGAACCATGGTACTTGTGGTATCCCTGAGACCGTTAAGGCAAGCTTGGTGATTAATTCTAGTCATGTTAAGAATGTTAACAAAATAATAAAATGAAAAATATGGAAGTTGCCCAAAGTTGTAAACAAAAGAGTAACCAGATCCTTTTAAACATTCTCAATGTTAATGATCAGGTAAAAATAAGCACTACAGACCTCAAAGTACTCCAGCGTGTACTCCAAATGCTTCCCAGTATGCTGCACACAGACAATTCTATTTGTTTGGGTCATTATACAGTCATTGAGCCTTCTTATAGCTAGAAGAGTCTGGTCTAAAAGCTCTATCTTCCTTAGACTCTGCCCTGCACTCTGAAGGCTGAGTCCTCAAAAATGTTACCTACTGACTGAAGGTGCTGAAAGTCTGACAAACTCAGGCCAGGTGTGGTGGTGCATGCCTTTAATCCCAGTAGTCAGGAGACAGAGGCAGTTGGTTTTCCAGATTTGAGTTCAAGGCCAGCCTGGTCTACACAGTGAGTTCTAGGCCATTTGGGGCTACAAGGAGACCATGTCTCAAAAAGACAAAAAGAAAAGAAAAAAAAAAAAAGTCTGTCAGACTCATAGCTTGTTAATGCCACACAACCTGTTAAGTTGTAGACTAATCTCACAGTGAACTTTTTTTCAAAACATAGACTCTCACTGGCCTTGAATTCATAATTCTCCTGCCTCGGTCTCCTGAGTGTTAGAATTTCAGGTGTGTACCATAGCATCTGACTTTTTAGTTTCCTCTATACAGAGTTCATGTGGTCTCTGAAAGAACACCTTTTTAAACAGAGAGGTAAACCCATGTGAAGAATTTAGACAAATGTTCCCTTAGGAGTAGAAATAGTCATGTGTCAACATGCTGTGTAGAATAGTAGTACCCAACCTTATCTGTGATTTTGTGTTCTAAACTTCAGTCACCTATGGTCCATAGTGGTTCCATAATACTAAATGGAAAATTCCAGAAATAGTTCACAAATTTTGAACTGCACACCATTCTGAGAGTAGCCTAATGAAATCTTGCTCCATCTTGCCTAGAGATATGAATCATTCCTTTGTCCAGTGTGGCCATGTCGTACACATTACCCACTTGTCAGTCTCTTAGTAGCTGTGCCAGTGCTCACCGCTCAAGCAATCCTAAAAGTAGCCTAATGTCCTATCACTTATTTCCACTTCACCTCATTGCATAGGCATTGATCTGATCTCACATTGTAACAAGTAGAAGAGTGAATATATCACAATAAGTTATTGTAAAAGACCACATTCTATTTTTATTACAGTAATTGTTATATTTTTCTACTTTGTTACTAGTTGTTGTTGTTAATCTCTTACCTTGTTGAATTTATGAATTAAGTTTTATCGTGTGATGGTTTGAACATAATTTGAATGTGTTCCCCAAAAGTTTGTGTCAGAAGCCTGGTTCCCAGCATGATGGATATGGGATCCTTAAGAGGTGAGGCTTACTGGGAGGCTGTGATGGATAGTTTTAATGGTCAACTTGACACAATTTGACCTGGGAGGGGGTCCCAATGAGGAACTGTTTAGATTAGTTGGCCTGTGGGCATGTTTATGGGGAATTGTCTTGATTTTGTTAATGTGTAAGGACCTACCTAAAAGGGGGTGGCACCATTCCCTGGGTTTGGGTCCTAGGCTATATAAAAAAGGAGAACTTGAGCTCAGCGCAACCATGCATGCATGCATTCACTTCTCTGCTCTTGACTGTGGATGTGATGTGATTAGGTGATTCAAGTCTCTGCTGCCTTGACTTCACAATAATTCTATAACCTGGTAACTTATGAGCCAAATAAGGCTTTCCTCCCTTCAGCTGTTTTTGTCTGAGGGTTTTATCACAACAACAGGAAATGAAACTAGGACAGAGGCTCTTAGATCAATTGGTAGAAGGACCTCAGAGGGGATGGTAGGTCTCCAGTCTCTCTCAAGCTTCTTCTCTGGCAACATGATCTCTTTTGCACATGTGGTTCTCACTATGATGTGACACAGCCACAAGGACTCTCACCAGAGGCCAAATTGATGGAATACCAGTTCTTGAACTTACTCTAAAACTGTGAACTAAATAAACCTTTTTCTTCATAATGAGCTTCTCTCAGACGTTTTGTTGTAACAAAGAAAGTACTAATACAATGGGTATATACAGGAAAAAACATCTATAATGTTTGCTACTAGCCACATCTAGATGTTGCCTGAAAGCTTAAAATTGTATCCCCCATGGATAAGATGGGACATACATAACAAAAAGCTGTCACATCTATGCCATGTGGTTCTCTATATGAGTAAGCCTAGGAGACTAGGGTGAAATTTCCAAGTCTGCTCTAGGCCAGAACCTTACCTCTCTAAGGACCAGAACACAGTTCCCAGGTCCTACACACTGAGGCAGCTCAGCAATTCGTCCCTTGTTAAGATAGGGCCCTGAGAAGCAGCGGTGGTTGAAGTATATCTTTGGACAGCAGTATTTTCCATTAAACATCACTAGGAAATGAGGAAACAAAGGTATTCAGAACAGTCATTCTTTCTCCACTCCAAATTTCCAAAGCTGAGTTGGGGGTGGCAATCAGGCATATACACCATTATATAAGTACTGGAATTACTTTTTAAAAAAAAATTTATTTATTTATTTATTTATTTATTTATTTATTTATACCCTCCCATAGCCTCCCTCCCCCCACTAGAGCCCTTATACTCAGGCTGGCCTCGAACTCACAAAGATCCGCCTGCCTCTGCCTCCCAAGTGCTGGGATTAAAGGCGTGCACCACCACACCCGGCTTATTTATTATTTCTATGTGTATGAGTGTATTACCTGCATGTATGTGAGTGCACCTGTGTCATGCAATGCTGTGGAAGTCAGAAGAGGGCTTCAATTTCCTCTGGAACTGGAGTTAAGGATGGGTTGTAGCCGCCATGTGAGTGCTGGGAATCGAACCTGGGTCCTCTACAAGAGCAGTTAGTGTTCTTAACTGCTCAGCCATCTCACCAGCCCCACTTTTTTTTTTTTCTTTTTGGTCTTTTTGAAACAGGGTCTCCCTGTAGCCCCAGCCAGTCTAGAATTCGCTATGTAGACCAGGCTGGCTTTGAACTCACAGAGATCCACCTGCCTCTGCCTCCCGAGTGCTGGGACTACAGGTGTGCTGGAATTACTTTCTATTTTCTGAATGTAAGGAAGGGCCTTATACATGCTAAGCAAGCATCCAGTCATGGAACTATATACTAAAGCTTAGCATACTGTCTGAAAATACTTTTGAATACTTTGGATTTACTTAATACTAGCTTACAGAGTTTATCAATGTCCTGAATTACATGCTGATTAACTCCTGAGTAATGTGATAGTACTCTAGAGCCCCATGCTTCTAATGACAAAGGCCCTATGAACCCTTGAGTCTTGATGATGATCAATGATTTCCTTTCTACTCCTCAAAAAAAGTAAACTATTCAGGGGCTGGAGAGATGGCTCAGCAGTTAAGAATACTGGCTGCTCTTGTACAGGACATGGGTTTGATTCCCAGCACCCACATGGCAGCTAACAACCGTCCATAACTCCAGTTCCAATACCTCTTCTGACCTTTGCGGGCATTGCACAACACAGGGATACTTACACACATAAAGGCAATATGCTCATAAACATAAAACAAAAATAATAAATAAAACATTGTTTAAAAACAAAAAAATCAACTATTCAATAATTTATTCTGAAACACTAGTAGGGACAGATGTTGAATATTATCCAGATTTACAGTTTGTCTCCTAAACCCCATCAAATAGGGCTGGGTGTAGTGGCACAAGCTTTTAATTCCAGCAGTTGAGAGGCAGGTGGATCTCTGTGAGTTCAAGGCCATCCTGATCTATATAGTAAGTTCCAAGCTAGCTGGGGCTACAGGGAAGCCCTGCCTCAAAAAGACTAAAAACAAAACAAAACCCACCAAATAAAGCTGGCAGATTTAATGCTGTGGGAGCTCTTCTATCTCAAGATTCCTCAGAAGACTAGGATCTACATATGTATGTATACTGCCTATTGCTGATAGAACCCTCAGGTTTATAATGCTCTCTCTTTACTTAAGAATGTGGTCTATTCCAGGGATCAGAGACTGAGGCAAGAGGATCACAAGTTTGAGATCAATCGGTCTCAAAAACAAAGAATACAGTCTTAAGCCAGGCATGGTGGCACATGCCTATAATCTCAGCACCTAACTAGGATGCTGAAGCAGGAAAAATGTTAGTCTAAAGCCAGCCTGGGCTAAATAATAACAGCTTGCTGAGAGAAAAGAAGAGAGGGGAAGGATGGGGGAGAGAGGAGAAAGAAGTATGAAAGGAAGAAAATCAGAACTGCTCAGAGCCAAAATTGAAGTAGAGCAGCCATGCATGAAGAATTATCAGTACCTAGTGAAAAAAGATGGCCACCATAATTGAATTAAAGAAAGCTCCATGTAGCTACAGTGGCTCCAATGCTCCCTGTGAGACTAGAAGAAATATCTGCTGAACTGTATCACAGTTCAACTTCTTGCCGACTCCTGCATACAAAAAGTCAGAGTTTTGGACTTTTCCCCAGAGAATCTGGTAGTATATAACAAAATCAAAACCAAAATGCCTTGGCTGAGGTCACATAGGAGATGCTAATATCTTAATTCTGTAGTTTTAGCAGGCATTAGAATGGTCACCAATTCATCAAAAATGAGTTAACACAACCCTGATCCTCTGGGTATAGATAATACAATGAGAAGCTAGTAAGTGGAAGAGACAAAAGTTCTGTTTCTGGCCCTTCTACTCATAAGCTCTCAGAACCCTGAATTCTTTTCTAGGCATTTACTAAATACCACCTGAATGCCAAATCTGTGCTAGAACATACACAGCTAAAATGCTAAGAATTACACAGCCTGCGCAAGGGTAGTTAAGAGTAGAGACACTGAACAAAATATGATCCTCCAGCAAGGATTCTTGTCTCATTTAATAACCATTACCTCTGGGTCAATCATAAATCCAGTGTTTTAAGTTTTTAACTGTGAAATATATATATATATATAATGTAGATCATAACAAGGATTCTCTTTAAGAGAATAAACCCCCACATCTCAAGTACCTATCCTAAGAGAGCACTGTCTCATAGTCATCTAAAGCCAAGGATGAAGACATCAAACTCCAGAGTCCTTGACACACAATAGAAAATCCCTAAAGTATAGCTGTAAGGTAGGCCTGGCAGTACCTGCCTATAATCCCAGCAGATGGAGGATAGAGGTAGAATCAGGAATTTAAAGTCATTTTTGGCTACACAGTGAATTCAAGGCCATCCAGGGCTGCATGAGACTCTGTTAGGAGGAGAAAGAGCAGCAACAGCCACAAAGCAATTAAATATCCACAAAACATGGCCACACCATAGACAGTTCTACTGTCACAATAGGCTGCTCCTCTATGAAACCACAATTAATAATTCAAATGTATAGTTGTCCAATTTTTCATTTTTCTTTCCTGGCTCTTTTGAGACAGTCTCACTATGTAGTCCTGGATAGTCTAGAACTCAATGCCTTGAACTTAAGGCAATCCTCCTGCTTCTGTCTCACAGTGAAGAGATTACAGGCATGTACCACCACACCAGACTCAAGTGTATTTTTGATTTTCAGATATAGCCCATTAAAAGGTAACTAAAGGTCTTCTTTTCCACAAGATCATAAATACTTATACCTGAGTTTGTGGAGTTCAGCTCCTGATTCTTCAGGCCCTCGCGGACAGTTCTTGAGGATAGTACTCTGAGCCAAGAAAACAAAGCAAAATAGTGAGATTACCCCCTAAAATCATCAAAGCCTGAGAGTTAGTTTCCTTTAAATCTAAGAAAAAAAGCAAATGTGTCAGGTTTTAAATGTAAAATAGAATCCCCTACCCTTATTAACCACTATTTAAAAAAAAAACAGCAATTTTTATTAAAACTATGTACAGGGACAAATGATCCAATAGTCTGGAGACAGTGTCATCTACATATTCAGAAATTATAAATCTATATTATAAAATTTTTAAATTTCTTGTGGGATTTTTGTGGGGTTTTTTGAGACAGGGTTTTGCTACATAGTTCTGGCTGATCTGGTACTCACATGAGCCAAGGATGGCCTCAAACTCATGGCAACCCTCCTGCCTTAGCTTCCCAAGCACTAGGATTACAAGCATGTGCCACCATGCCTGGATTCTTGTGAGATTTTTAAGTAAGCTATCCATTTTTTCAAGTTGCAGAACAGAGACATTTCTCTTGTGTCTGGAGGGGTCAATCTCAGTAGGTTCCTTAGGCACAGTCCACTTTTTTTTTCAATGTGTATTGAGTGTTTTGCCTGCATGTATATAAGTATACTACATGCATGCAATGCTTACAGAGGCCAGAAGAGGTTGTTTGATACCCTGGAACTGGAGTTGCAGATGTTAGCCACCATATGGTGTTGGAACTGAACCTGGGTTCCCTGCAAGAGCAGTTAGTTCTCTTAACTACTAAGCCATTTCTCCAGCTCATCCACCTTATTATTGGACATGAGGTCTCTTACTAGGACCTGGGCAGATTCAGCTATATTCTTTGGCCAGCAAGCTCCAGAGATCTACTTGTTTCCATCTCTCCAGGAATTGTATTACAGGAGCATGCCACCATGCCAACTTTTTAAATATGGGTGCTGGGAATCAAACTCAATTCCTCATGGTTGAACAGTAAGCACTTTACAACTGAGTTATTTCCTCATCCCCTAGAAACATTCTTATAAGGGTCTCCCAGAAATGTCAAAATAAAAAAAATTATTAAAAATATTAAAGATGCATTCTACATGGAATGATCCTTGAAATCTTTAGATCTCTTTAGAATGCTTCATGACTAAAGCTTTGCATTGGTCTTAGCAACTAAGACAAGGAAACATCTAAGAGTAGTTCTTTATTACTGCTATCTCATTCATATACCTGGGTATAAAATTCTACGGCCCTCTATTCACTTCTATTGTTAGTTTTATTACCCACATAGTTACAAAGGTAGCTACAATTGATGTATTAGGTCATTATAGAAGTTTCTACAGATGGAACTATGTCCCTCAAAATTAATTTGTTAACCCTAACCTTGTATTTGAAGATCAGGCTTTTGAGAGGTAATGAAGACTAAAGTCCTAGGGGTAGGGCCATAATCTGACAGGACTGCTGGCCTTATAAGAAGAAGGGGAGGACATGGAGAGGAGGAAGGCAGAGAGAGATTTTTCACTATGTGAGGACCCAACTAGAAAGTGGCCATCAGTAGGCCAGGTAGCAAGGTCTTAGGAATGATCAAATCAACTGATATTTTGACCTGAAGATTTCTCAGCTTCTAGAATATGAGAAAAATAGCTTCTGTGGTTTACATCATCCATTCTGTGGTGTTTTGTTATGGCAGCTTAATCAGACTAATACTTCAGAACTTTATATAAAGAAACTTCTGTATTATTAAGACATAAGATACCATCAATTCACTGCTTCTCAAAGGCTGTATGTGAAAGCATGCTACAAAGTTTCCTGACAAGTGCAAAGGAGGACTATATGTTTGCTTTCAGAGTCGCTGTCTTCTATATCAAGATATTGTAATAAACTATTTCCTGACAATATTTTTTCTTCTTTCACAAATACTTCCCTTTTTAAATTCAAATGCTTTCAAGATCTAAAAGTGAAAGAAAACTCAATTTGGAGAACACCTTGAGAATACATTTGCCTCTTGTATATAATACGGAATTTTTATTTTGAGACAGTGTCTTTTTATACATCCTAGGCTGGCCTGAAACTCACTATATAACCCAGGTCTGCCTTGAACTCTTTCTGCCTCAGCCTTCCAAGTGGCTAGGATTACAGGTATATGCCATCATGCCTGGATTCATAATGCACTTTTAGAAAAGCATATACTGTAGGGAGAAATACATAAATTATCAAATTAAACTTAAAATATCATGCTTCTATCCAAGAAAGTAACACAGAGGAAATATATTCTTTTAAATAGCTATGCTTTCCTTAGATATTCTAATTTTCAAACTTGAACTATTTAGATATCCTGTTATATTACTTACTGTTTTTCTGGTTGAACAACTGCAATTTTTCTCTGTTTATGTACTGTAAGAAGAGGAAAAAAATGTCAAAAGGCCAAAGGGAAATTACACACACACACACACACACACACACACACACACATGTATTTAAAACTAAGCAATGTTTTCCTGGGTTGGCATCTCTCTAGAAGGAACAAAAATAGTATTTCCAAGGCTCCTTAGGCTAATCAATGCCTACAAATATTTTCCAATAAAAACAGATACTGAAAAGAAAAACTGATTTGGCAAAGGTGCTAGGACTATTTAATGGAGAAGGGATAGTATTCAACAAACGATGCGAGGAAAACAAAATAGCTACATGTATGAAGCTAGACTCTTAATTTACATCATATATAAAAATGAAAGTAAATATCTAAAGATAGAGATAAAACTACAACACTCTTGCCGGGCGTGGTGGCACACACCTTTAATCCCAGCACTCGGGAGGCAGAAGCAGGCGGATCTCTGTGAGTTCAAGGCCAGCCTGGTCTACATAGTGAGTTCCAGGACAGCTGGGGCTACAGGGAGACCCTGTCTCAAAAAGACAAAACAAAACAAAACAACTACAAAACTCTTACATATGAGAAAAAGTTCATTGCATTAGATTTGTCAATTACTTCTTAAATATCACACGTAGAGCAGAGGCAATAAAAGAACAAAACAGTTAAATTGGGCTACATTAAAATTAAAAACTTGTGCTGGGTGTGGCAGTACACACCTTTAATTCAGGAAACAGAAGCAAGTGGATCTCTATGAGTTCAAGGCCAGCTTGGTCTACACAGTGAGTTCCAGGACAGCCAGGGTATGTAGTGAGACCTTGTCTCAAATAAATAAGTAAATAAACAAACAAATAAATAAATAATAAAAGGTTATGTATAAAAACAGAATGAAGGATTGGAGAGATGGCTCAGTGTGTAATGTCTGCCACCAAGGCTGATGACCTGAGTTTGGTCTCTACAACTCACACAGTGAAAGGAAAGAACTGACTCCCATAGGTTGTTCCTTGACTTCTACATGCACATAGCAGCATGAATATATGTGTGCTTGTGACACATACCCATACACACCCACACCAAAAAAATTGTAAATTTTTGAAAAGAGAGTGAAAAACTAATACACAAAATGAGAGAAAATCATTCCAAGGCATCTATCTAATAAGAGATTAATATTTAGAAGATACCAAAAACTACAACTCAATAATGAAAAGATAAATAACACAATTTAAAATGGGCAAAGAACTTAACATTTTTAAGATATATGACTGCCAATACACATGAAAAAATGCTAAAGATCACTAGTAATTAAGGAAATAATAAAACAAATGCCATTATGTAATAGCATTTCACATCCACTGGAATGGCTATCAACAAAGAAACAAAAACAAAAATAGAAGGTAAGTGTGAAGATATGCACCTGGAACCTCCCACATTGCTGATGGGGATGGAAAGTGATGCAGCTGCTCTGGAGAACAGTTTAGTATTCCCTCAAACTGTTAAACATAGAGTTATCATGCAGAAGCAATTCCATTCCTCAGCATATATGCAACAGAAATGAAGACATGTCAAAAAATTCATATACTACTGCTCACAGCAGCACTAGTCACATAAAAAACAATGGAAACAGCCAGGCGTGGTGGCACACACCTTTAATCTCAGCACTCAGTAGGTAGAGGCAGGTGGATCTCCCTGGTCTACATAGCTAGTGCCAGGCCAGCTGAGGCTACAGGGAGACTCTGTCTTAAAAAGACACCCCCCACCAAAAAGGACAAAAATCTCTTGTTCAATCTCTCTTGCTCTTTGGGTTCCTCAGTGTAATAGAAGCCAACTGCCATTACCTAAGCTGCCCTAAGAACATGTGATGCACTTACACATATGCAAGTAAAATATTCAGGCACTGCCTTTAATCCCAGCACTCGGGAGGCAGAGGCAGGTGGATCTCTGTGAGTTCAAGGCCAGCCTGGTCCATAGTGAGTTCCAGGACAGCTGGGGCTACAGGGAGACCCTGTCTCAAAAAGACCAAAAAAAAAAAAATACTCAGACACATAAAAATCAATAAATAAAAAAAATTTTTTAAAGAGATCCATTTGGCAAAGAACTATGGGAAGGCTTCAGCTAACAACCAGCAAAGTTCTGAGCTCCTTAGTCCAATAATCCATGAAAATGAATTCTTGCTACTGTCTGGCTGATTGTGCTCCCCAAATCATACTGAACCCTAACTACTACATTAGGAGATGAGGCATTTGGAAGGTGACTAGAAGATGAGGACAGACATTTCATCATGGGATTAGTAGCCCTGTTAAAAACACCCTTCAGAGTAGACTGCTTTAGAAAGTGGAGACATAGCAAGAGGGCCCCATTTATGAGACAGAAAACAGATCCTGTATCTACCAACACCTTATTCTTGAACTTTCCAGCCCCAATGATAATAGAAATATCACTTCTAGTATTTACGAACTACTAACCTTACAGAATTTTGTTATAGTAGCCAGAATGGACTAAGACAGTTCCCAATACTCATCTGAATAAACTTGGGAATTCCTCCCAGGTCAAGCCCTAAAATGATACTTGTCCTGGGAGAGTCCTTCATTATAGCCTCAGAATTTACCTAGTTGAGCCCAGACCTCTAAGATAATAAAAGTTTGTTGCAATAAATAATTGCCTATACAGAAATATTATCACATTGTAATTTTGTCTGAAATATCTAGATTCACCCTAACTGGTAGCATCCATCCATCATCATCATCATAATAATAATAATAGTAATAGTAATAAATCCTCTAATCCAGAAATAGACAAATACCTCGAGCCCGGCGAGGCATACCAAGAGGATAGCCATTGGTTTCACACCAGCCCAAAGGAAATATATCCATTGAATCCACACTTACAATAAATTCGGGTATAGGCTTCTTAGAACCTGTTAGATTAACAAAAATTAAAATTAAATACCTTGCTTATATTTTGGTCACATCAAAACATATGCCATTTTGACTTAACTTTCTAGAAAATAGGGATTTTATAGTAAAATGCTTTCAATGACTTTCATTTCCAAAATTTTAAAGCCAAGGACAAGAAAGTAAAATTTTAGCATAGATTTCAAATTTAACTTGCATTTCAAATTAGATCACCATTAATTAGTCTACTGAGTTTAACAAGCTACACTACAGGAAACTTCTCAGGGGTGCTGTCACCTACCCTCAAGCTGGAGCCACAAGTAGGAGCCTCTCACTGCAGTAATGGTGGCAATGCACACCTCTTCAGGGAGCAGAGGATTTACTGCCTCCAGCTTCATGTTCTCCTTAAACTCGTGCTCAGAAATTGACTAGAAGAAAACAAATGAATCAAACTCATTGACTAGACTAGCAGTCAATATTAATTCATGTGCTCAACTGGAAGACTTTTTTCAAGGAGTATTTAATCCCCAGGTCCACATTAAATCAATGAGTGTACTTTGTTCTGTTTTGTTTTAAAGGAAGTAAAGGGAAAAGTTTGTTTTCCTGATGGAATAGGCAGAATGGTCTTTAAGTCAGACACTCATGCATATTTGCTACATGGATGATGACCCTGTCAAACTGTGGACTCTATTTTGCCTCAGTTTCCTCACTGTCAGGGGGAATTGAGAACATCTATCAAGCTGGGTTATTAAAAATAGCAATGAAATAAGATCCCCTTTAGTGCTCTGTCTTGAATCAAGAGTCTTTCAACCATGACTGGTTCCCTCTCTCCCTCAGAGAGTACCATTATATCCTTGTATATGTAACATAAAGGGCAATTGGGCTGAAAAAAATGCTTATGAACAGGAGGAAACAAATTATAAAAAATTTTAGCTTCTGGCTCAAACTGAACAACTGAACATCTGCACCTGGTTGTTTTCCTTCCTGATAACTCATTAAAAGTTTGGGTTTTGGGCTTGGAGAGATGGCTCAGCAGTTAAGAGCACTAACTACTCTTGCAGAGGACCCGGGTTTGATTCCCAGCACCCACATGGCGGCTACGAACCATCCTTAACTCCAGTTCCAGGGGAATCCAAAGCCCTCTTCTGACCTCCGTGGCATTGCACAACACGGGTGCACTCACATACATGCAGGCGATACACTCATACACATAAAATAAAATTTTTTTAAAAAATATTTTTTAAAAGTTTGGGTTTTTTGCTCTGTTTTGTTTCCTTCTTGAAGATATACACCTAAGATGGTCTACAGAGCTTAGTGGGTAAAGGCACTTGTCAAGCCTGATGACCTGAATACAATCCCCAGAATCTACATGGTGGAAGGAGAGAACTGACTTCCACATGTGTTCTATGACATGTGCATGTGGGCATGAGCATTCACACACATGCGCGCGTGCGCGCGCACACACACACACACACACACACACACACTGTAAAATAAATAAAGCTATTGATAAAGATATAAACCTAACAGGATGTATGCAATAGGAAGGGAAACTAAGCTAGCATGTCAAAGAACCTAAGCTGGCAGTGAAGACTCTAAGGACCAGCAGAACCAGGACCTAGGCAACTGGAGGTCGAAGAGAAAGAGGCAAAACTAGATTCATCGGTTTCTCTATTTTGTTTTGGTTAAGACAAGGTCTCAAGTAGCTCAGGCTTGCTAACCTCTTAATTCTCATTGTAAAGCAAAGGATGACCTTGGACTCCTGGTCCTCCTGCTTCTACCTTCCAAGTGCTAGGATAACAGACATGAGCTACCACTCCTGGTTTATGCAGTGTTGGGGATCTAATTTGGGGTTTCATGCATGCTAGGCAAACACTTCAGAGATGATACTGACTGAGCTACATCCCCAGTTCCTGATTTTTTTTTAATAAAAAAAAATTTTTGGAGTGGGGCATGGTGGTGCACACCTTTAATCCCAGCACTTGGGAGGCAGAGACAGGCAGATCTCTGTTGAGTTCAAGACCAGCCTGGTCTACACAGTGAGTGCCAGGCCAGCTGGGAATACAGGGAGACCCTGTCTCAAAAAAAGACAAAGAAAAAGCTGGCCTTAAACTCAACAGAAATCCTCTTGTCTTTTTACAACCCTAGAATTAAATTAATTTATATAAATTAATTTTGAAAGTTCTGAATCAGTATATCCAATTTCAAGACTTATAATAGCTATAGAAATCAAAGCTGTGTAATATTGAAGGTGGGAAAAGAAGAGAACCCACAAATAGATCCACAAGTCATCTTTGATAAAAATGTAAAAGAATTCAATGGAAGGATGCACATGTATCACAACACTAGGTCTGAATCCAACCCTGGGAATTATTTTCATTGGACCACTGACAGTCCTAGAATACTGGACCCTTCCCTTGAGGACTTATACCTTTAAGAACATATCTCCTGATTCCAGCCCTGTTTCTTGACTAGTGTACCTCCCATTTAATCTGCACACATAGTCCAGGACATCTGGAACCAACGTGATAATCTTAAAATGGCTATGCATTCCAAGTGCATCTCAGCCACCAATATCACATAGGGGACATCACTGTGAAGAGACAACTCAACTGTCAGAAGTTTGTAAGTTCTTTCCACATTCCTCGTTATTATACTGTATGTAATGGACAACTGTTCAGCCTGCCTAGGAGACAGGACTCTTTGTCACTAGCCAGAGAGAGGCACTGGGAGTCTTCTGGATAGTCCATTTAGTTATATGAGCTGTTGAATATTTTATTTTTGTCTGTTTCACTCAGATATATTCTAAAGATCTAGTACCTATTGGACACTCAATAAATAATGGTGAGTTCGATGACTAAACCAGAATACTGAGTATATCTCACAGTATAATAGCAATTCTTCGCTGAAACCTGATAATGACAACAATAAACTATTTACTTAACTCCAAAAAAAAGTGTCTTTTAAACTCAACAACACTAAAAGGTGACAAGTAATACTTCTAAATTCTGAAGTAATAGCCAACCTAATTTTTGTATTAAGCTAAACTATGGATCAAGTCATTGGAATGAAATTTTCAATATTAGTGTCTATAAAAATTTTTACAGCTCTTGTCCTATGTTTCAGGAAGCTACTGAGTAATGGCAGCCCCATCAAAACAACCAAGGAAGGGACAGAAAAGATGGCTTCGTAAGAAAGGCAAATTGCTGGGAAAGCAAGAGGACCTAAGTTCACATCTTCAGTGCCCATGTAAAAGCTGGGCATGGCCGTGGATGCCTGTCCACCACTGGGAAGGGGGACAGAGATAAGTGGACCCCGGCAGCTCCAATCAGCCTGTCTGTGAGAGACCCTGTCTTAAAAAACTGTGGAAGCCAGGATTAGTGGTGCATGCCTTTAGTCCCAGCACTCAGGAGGCAGAGGCATGCAGATCTCTGTGCATTCAAAGCCAGCCTGGTCTACGTAGCGAGTTCCAGGCCAGCTGGGGCTACAGGGAGACCCTGTCTCAAGAAGACCAAAACAACAATGTGGAGAGAGATAGAGGAAGACACCCAGCATCTTCTTCTGGTCTCTGCATGTGCACATGCACACACACACACACACCCCCGCACACACACATGAACATATGCCCCCACATACACAAATGGCAACAAACCCCACATAAACCAAGGAAAGGTCATGAGATATGCAAATCAGGGGGCTCCAAATCATAAGAAAGGCAATTTCTTGGTTGACAAAATTACATGGTAAGGCTAGAAAGTAGCTTGTTCGGTGTGGGAGGACTTTTATAAAATGGACATAGTCTGGACTAATGACCTTAATTAACCGCAGCAAAACCATGTGCTCTTCTGTTTTGTGACCTGGGTACTTGATGTTGTTTCCTTGGCAACCTCAATTTGTTACTCACCAAAAAGATAATGAATTAATGTGGGTATGCTTGAGAATTAACATATCAAAGTGCTGAAAGAAGGCACACCCATTTCCACTGCACACAGTGAAGAGTCTTTTGACCTTGGGTGAATGAGATATTCTAGAACTAGAAATGAAAGGACTGGATGGTGGAGCCAAGCTTGTACTTCCCCAACTGAAGCTAGAGAAACCAGTTTGAATAAAATTATGGGTGGGGCCAGACTCAGGGACACAGTTCCAGAGACAGGATTCCAACAAGACAAATCCATCAGCACAGTTCCAGGAGACAGACTGTTCCAAGAGAAATCTGAGGGAATGAGAGTCTCCTGAGTTCAGGCCCACTCTTAAAAACTAAGAGTCAGGCCTTTTGTTCAGGTAATTATAATGGTGGTGTAGTGCCGCTGCAGTTCAGGGGGAGAAAAATATTAGGAATGATAATCTTAATGTGAACTGCCTTTATGGAAGTGGCAACAAGAGAGGACTGGAAGGTATGGGAAGAACTAGCAGTGGACACAAACAGATTAAACAAGTGACAGTGAAAATGCAACTATTATCACAACAAATGTTTTAAAAACGAAGCAATCATAAAATACTGCAGCAGTCAGCTGTGAAAGTTTGGATACATATAATGTAAAACTTGAAATTTAACCAAAAGTAAATGGGTAAGACAGAAGGGAAGGTAATGTAGACCAGCTAAGTGTTCATTTACTATAATATGCCATTCAACATGTTTCTAAAATTAATACTTCAAAAGAATGCAATATATTAATTTGAAAATATTGAAGCATAAATATAAGAACTACAGCAAGAAGAATAAGATGATGTAGTTACTTCTAGGAAGGGAGCACCTGCAAAAGGACGGACAGGCCTGTTACACATTCTAAGTTCTTACTGCTTTCTTGTTTTTGAGACAACGTCTTGTTATGCAAGTCAGGATGATCCCTGGTGCTCCTACTGCCTGAGTCTCCCAAGTGCTGGGAGTATAGGCACCACGCCTAGCTGTTATTTGGCTTGGTTTGCTTGGTTCTTGTTTTATTTGAGACAAGGTCTTGCTACACTACCCAAGCTGACCTAGAACTCACTGTGTTCCCCACACCAGACTTATGCACAACCACACCTGGCTTAAGTGTGACAGTTAACTATTTGGTCTTTTAAAACATGTTCATATATTATTTGGATAGGTGTATTTCTAATATTTTATTATTTATTTATGTTTATTTTATGTTTATGAGTGTAGTGCCTGCATGTGTGTAAGTGTACCCATGTCTGCCCAAGGACATCAGAAGAAGGCGTTGGATTCCCCTAGAACTGGAGTTATAGATGGTTGTTATCTGCCATGTGGCTGCTGGAATCAAACCTGGGTTCTCTGCGAGAACAGCCAGTGCTCTTAACCTCTGAACCATTTCTCTAGCCTCTAGATGTATTTTTAAATAAATGTAACACTTCTTTACTTAACATTTTTCATATAACTGAGTCACTTAATTATGAAATAAAATCTCAAGTTTGTACGAGTCTTAGCTAGTAAGAAAAAAAAAAGATACACTTGTAAAACTAATTTAATTAGCACACTACCCTCTGCAGTAAATGTATTTTTCTTTGGACTATTTTATTACAATCAACAAGGTGGTTATGTGGGCTAGAGAGATGGTTCAGCAGTACTGGCTACTCTTATAGAGGATCTGGGTTTGGTTCTTAGAACTCACAAGGTAGCTAACAGCAATCTGTAACTCTAGCTCCAGGGGATCCAATGCCCAAGACTGGCTTCTGTGGGCATTGCACACTCATGGTAAGCTTACATACACACAGGCAAAATGCTCATGTATATTTGAAAAAAAAAAAAAGAAAAAAACAGTCAAAAAAGAAAAATAAAGGCAGGAACAGTATACCCCACCGCTCTGAAGCAGTGTTGTGAGGTGTTCTTACCGGAGGAAAGCACTTTTGGGGAGCAGCTTCAGCACCACACTGTTTGAGGTAGTCAGCCCAGTCAAAGTCCTGGCTCCGGTAGCCTACATGGAGACAAAAGAGCAATGATTCACACACCACATATGCCTGCTGGCTCTAGCATTCTGCCAGGTGTCCACCCACAACTTCCAATTTCCAATGCTGCTAATTTATGTATTTTGATCACTGGGGCCAGACACTCTATAAATCCAAACCACCGTTAATAGTTTTTCAGTGCTATACATAGTTAATTTTATTAAACAGAGCAACTCTAGGCAACTATAATAAAATAATGAAATTCATGAGGTGTTTAAACTCCAAAATTTCAAACTAGGCATTTTTTTTTGAGTAGTATTTTGTATGATGAGTTACTGGCAATTTATCAAAAGATTTTAAAAAGTTATGACTGGATTTGATTATGCACAAAGAATTTTAGTCTTATCAATTTTATTAGTACTTTTTCTGAAGGAAAAGAAGTAAAAGTACCTTTTAATTAGTTAAGATTTTTCTTTGATAAGGTTATTTCTTTTCCTTTGCATATCTTAGCTAATAATGCTTTTTTTTTTTTTTTTGGTCTTTTTGAGACAGGGTCTCCCTGTAATCCCAGCTGGCCTGGAACTCACTATGTAGACCAGGCTGGCCTTGAACTCACAGAGATCTACCTGCCTCTGCCTCCTGAGTGCTAGGATTAAAGGAATGCACTACCATGGCCGGCAATACTTTTTTTTTAAATGACAGGGTCTCATGTAGCCCAGACTATACTTAAACTCATTACGTAGCCAAGGCTAACCTATGAACTCTTGATCCCCTTTCCTCTACCTCCCAAGTGCTAAGAATATAAGCATATGCCACCACACCTGGCTTTGATGTAATACTCTTAATATTCTTTTCAGATTCACGTACTATAGAATCTGTTGAATACTCTAAGGGATAGAAAGGATGGTTAATGGGCACAGGAGTGTAGCTAGATAGAAGGAATAATTTCTAATGTCCCTACTACTGTGGTTGACAGTAACACATATTTCAAACTACTAGTAGAGATGATTTGGACAGTTCATAGCTCAAAGAAATGATATTGTGTCTGAGGTGACAGATTTGCCAATTACCCCAACCTGGTCATTACACATTGCATATATGTATTAAAATGCTTCCCAGTACTCCATAAATGCATATGTGTCAATAAAGAATAATATTTTAGGGGCTGGAGAGATGGCTCAGTGGTTAAGAGCACTGACTGTTCTTGCAGAGGGCCCGTGTTTGATTCCCAGCACCCACATGGCGGCTAACAACCATTCATAGCTCTAGTTCCAGGGGATCCAATGTCCTCTTCTGACCTCCATGGGCATTGTACAACAAGGGTGCACTTACATACATGCAGGCAATATACTCATACACAAAAATAAAAATAATAAAACTCTCAATGCTCTTATAATCTGCATCATTAGTTTAAGAAAAAAGAAGCTAAAAAAAAATAAATAAAATTTAAAAAAAAGGGGGGGGGCTGGAGAGATGACTCAGTAGTTAAGAACACTGGCTGTTCTTGCAGAAGACCCGGGTTCGAATCCCAGCACCCACATGGCACCTAACAACTGTCCGTAACTCCAGTTCCAGGGGATCCAATGGCCTTTTCTGACCTCTGCGGGCATTGCACAACACAGGTGCACTTACCTACATACAGGCAATACATGCATACACATAAAATAAAAAAATAAATAAAAAACAAACAAACAAATAAATAAATAAATAAATAAATAAAATTTAAAAAAGAAAAAGAAAAAAGAAAAAAGAAGCTGCCAGGCATGGTGGAGCATGCCTGTAGCCCCATCACTTGGGAGGCAGAGGCAGGTGGATCTCTGGATCTCTGTGAGTTCAAGGCCAGCCTGATCTACATAGTGAGTTTCACGCCAGTTGAGGCTACAGGGAGACCCTGTCTCAAAAAGACCGAAAAAAAAAAAGAAAAGAAAAAAGAAGCTTACCTCTCTGCTTCAATCTACCTAAGGTCTTAACAGAAACACCTCCAAACTAGTGCCTGACTCAATATTATTCATGTGTAAGGAGCTGGGTGGCCACTTCCCACTGTGTCTGAATTGCTCTCTCCTTCGGAGCTTAATACCATACAGACACAGAGCAGGCTACTCAAGCCTGTGCCCTAGGTGGGTGTAGCAGTGCACATCTTTAATCTCAGTACTTGGGAGGCAGGCAGGCAGGTCTTTATGAGTTCCAGCCCAGTCTGGTCTATAGAGTGAGTTCCAGGCAAGTTAAGGCTATATAGCAAGACCCAGCTTCAAAAAAAAGACTATGCCTTCCTCTTTCTTGCCCAAAGAATAAAGGCCTCAGGGCTCCCTCTGACCTACCTCACTTTCTGACTGGACATCTGTTATTTTCATTTTTTCTATTATTTATTTATTTATTTATTTATTTATTTATTTATTTATTTAGCCTCAGCTGTCCTGGAGCTCACTATGTAGACCAGGCTGGCCTTGAACTCACAGATACCCACCTGCCTCTGTCTCCAGAGTGCTGGAATTAAAGGTGTGAGCCACCACACCCGGCTATAATTTATTTTTATGTGTGTATATTAGTATATGCATGTGCATGCAGATGCCTGTGGAGGCCAGAAGAGGGCCTCAGGCTCCCTGAGCCACCCAATCTGGGTCCTGGGAACTGAACTCGGGTCTTCTGCAAGGCAGCAAGCACTCTTAATTGTTCAGCCATCTCTCCAGCACCCCCAACTTCATTATTTTTAATAACATAGTTCATGCTTTCCTTTTGTTTTACAGCGATCAGTTGACTTATCTATAGCAATGCTAAGCAATTCTACATTTTTAATAATTATTTTCTCCTTTTCACATGAAGCTGGTGAGCAAGATAAAGAACTTGGGATTGCCTGTATCTTCCTGCAAAACAGGAAGTTCTGAATGTAAGTGTTCCATGCCACACCTTCCCACCAGACACTCCTATGTTTTGCTCACTTATAGAAGAGAACCTGGGAAGCTCTGTGGGTATTTTCTCCCATATGCCTCTTGAAAGGATTGTTATATCTTTGTCCTCTCAGTGACAAGCTCAATGCATGCTCATAACAAATATTCTACTAATATTTTTTGGATAAATGACAGCTACGTGGAAGGTTGAGGTTCTGAGTTTATGATCCTTGTTAACACATGAGTGCTTTCACAATCTTTCAGCAGTCAGCATTCAAAGTGAAGCCTTGTTTACCTAAAGTCTACTAAGTCAAAACAATATGATTTGCTGACAAAAAGAAAAATCAGACAAAAATTTGACATTTTCCAGATACTCTAGGTTTAAAATTACTAAAAAATTCAGTCAAGAACAACAAAATCATACTTCAGTGTCTTGACTAATATTGGCTTCCAGACAGATGGCTCAGCAGTTAAGAGCAGTTACTGCTCTTGCAGGGGCCTCAGGTTTGGATCCCAGAACCCACATGGAGGCTCACAACCATCTCTAACTCCGGTTCTGGGGGATCCAAAGCTCTCTTCTGGCCTCTGCAGGTACCAGGCATACATGTGGTACACATACATACGTAGGCAAAATATTCATACACAAAACAAATAAAATCTTAAAAATTAAAGACTTTTTTTTTGCAAAGTTACAAGCACAAATAAAGTGAGCTATTACTCCCTACCTAAAGCCTCTGAGTCCTACTCTTGACCATAACGTCCCTCTGAAGAGTCCCCTCCATAACAAGGTCGAGACACTAAAAATTACCCATGATCTACCTTTTAGCACTGGCTCTAACAAGCCAGGTCTAAATGCTCAGTGTTCATGTGATCTCCTAAGAGATTCTAGATGGAACAGACTAAAGAACCAGAATAGACTGGGGTTTAAATCTGTCCTTCTAGCTGATTATATAGTTATGTGTCATAATACAAGAACAGAACACACTATTTAACAATCTTAGTTTTATTTGTGACTCCAAATATTACAGAATTTAGCCCATCATTTACACTTATCTCAGACCCCCAAAATATTAGCGATGTGAGGCACAAAAATCTTGGAAATACCAACCAACACACATTTCAACAAACACACATTTCAAGGGCTAAGGCTGGAGGATCAGGAATTTAATATTTTTTTAGCTATTATTTTCATTATTTTACATGTATGAGTGTATTGCCTGCATGTATGTAAGTGCACCCTATGTGCAATGCCTGCGGAGGACAGAAGAGAATGTCAAATTCCCGGGAATTGGATTTATGGACTGTTGTTAGTGCCATGTATGTGCTGGGAACCAAATCTGGGTCCTCTGAAAGAGCAGCCAGTGCTCTTAACCATGAAGCCATCTCTCTAGCCCCAGGATGAGGAATTTAAGGACAGCATGGGCAACTGGGCTAGACAGTGAGACCCTGTCCAAATAATAATGATAATGAAGAAACAACAGAGGAGAGCTCAAATCTGTACCTGGAGGTGGGTTGATATGCAGACCATTCTTCAGACTCCACTGCACAGGAAAGATACCAGGACTACTGGCATGGCATACAAATGATCGCCGTGTATGGTCTTCTGGCCGAAGGTCATCCATTTCCACCAGAAAGTACCTCTCATCAAAAACCTGTGTAATTGATAGATAAAATTGAAAAATGGCTTTATATATATAACATAAATATCAGATATATGTGTATGTACATATATCTAATGTATATATGTATTTTCTTTGGCATAGACATGTTATATAAGTTCATTTATATACTGCACTGGGTATTAATAATGCTAACCATTTAATAATGTAAATCTCAGCAGGTCAGATGACTTGGCACACAAACAACTATTCAGCAGTTACATTCCACTTTGGGCTCTACTTTCAGCAAGTGGGATTCTACTCTAATCCTAAATTCTTTCCCTCACAGTGATTTGGTCACTGCACTTTGACAATGTATTCAGCTCTTAGCAAGAGTCTTAGTTTTTGTCAGTTATCTAAAAGATTCAAGTCTGATTCTGGAGTATATGTCTGTAGCTATCCTACTGGTGACACTAACTGCCAATTCCTATACACCTCTTAATCCCCAAAAGCCCTGCACCTAGTTAGATAAGCAATAGCACTACCTGTATTTATATTTTATAAACACTATGGTCTGTATACCAGTCCTTTCAAGTTATACAAAGTAAGGCTTGGTGGCTGAAAAATGGTTCAGTGGTTAAGAGCCCTGACTGCTCTTGCAGAGGACCTGGGTTCGATTCCCAGTGCCCACATGGCGGCTATGAACTGTCATCCTTAACTCCAGTTCCAGGGGAATCCAAAGCCTTCTTCTGACCTCCGCGGCATTGCATGACATGGGTGCACTCACATACATGCTGGCAATACACTCAATATGCATAAAATAAAAAAAATAAATAAAATATTTTAAAAAACAAAGTAAGGCTTGACACTAAAAACACATGCACTTCACTACTCCAGTACCCTGAAGCTACTCTGCTTTGGCTGTATAGGGCTACCAAGCTCCGAAGAAGAAATGGTACACAGAACATTAGACAATACAACACAAATTCTGATTTGACAATGAATTAGATTAGCACAGCCCAAAGATTAAAACACTAGTTTCTTCAACCAACACCCTAATGGGAATTCCTTCCAGAAGAATTGTTCCCACTTTACCTTAACAACTGTAGCAGGAGAGATCCCAAAAGGAGACCATGGGTCCACAGCTTCCAATTTCATATTTACAGAAAAGGTATGGATTCCAATAACTTGCTTATCCTGAAATATATATAACAAAAGTGAATAAAAATATAGTATTTTGGGGGCTGGAGAGACTGCTCTTGCAGAGGACCCGGGTTCGATTCCCAGCACCCACATGGCGGCTACGAACCGTCCTTAACTCCAGTTCCAGGGGAATCTGAAGCCCTCTTCTGACCTCCGTGGCATTGCATGACACAGATGCACTCACATACATGCAGGCAAAACACTCATATACAGAAGATAAAAATAATAAACAAAATATTTTTAAAAATATATAGCATTTTCGAATTAACTTTATATTCATTTCTACCTGAATACTTGGGATGATTAATCTTCATTGTCAACTAGGAGACACCTCTGGGTGTGTCTTTGAGGGCTTTTCCAAAGGTTTAATTAGGGCAGGAAGAACCACCCTGAAAGTGGGCAATACCACCCCATGGGCTGGGGTCCTGCACTGAATCTAAAAAGTAGAAAGTGAGCTGAGTACAAGCATTTCTTTCTCTCTGCTTCCTGACTGCAGACACACTGTACCAGCCACCTCATGCTCCTGCTGCCATGTCTCATGGCCACAATGGATTGTACAGCCCCTCAAATCATTAACCCAAATCAATGCTCCACTCCTTAAGCTGCTTTTGTCACAGCTACTTTGTCAAAGCAATGAGAAAAAGAAACTAATACAATGTTATACTAGTTAATTCAAATAACAGCACTGTTAAGCTTCTGAGACATCTTAGAATTTTTCTTTCCTGGAAAAAAAAAATCTATTCAAGACAAATGGGAAGAAGGGAGGAAGGGAGGGTGGGAGGGAGGGAGGGAGAGAGAGGGAAGGAAGAAGGGAGAACATCTACCCTCTACATTCTTAATACAATGGGCATCTGGGGGAAAAACCAAATTTATTTTCTAACAAGTTAGGGCTTTGTAGTTAAGAGCAAAAAAGAAGATATACAAATAACTATAGAAGGACTTGGGAAAAACCCAGGCAACTTCTGGAAGACAGCAAGGGTGATCATACCCTAGGCCTGACCCCTCCCTCCCTAGAGGCCATTTTCTTGTATCCAAGGATTATTTTTTACTCTTTACCTCCCCAAATTGTTTTCTCTGCTATAAAGAGAGAAATACTTATTTACCATGTTTCTGTTTTTACCTTAAATAAGTAAGATGGTAACGGCTCTTCCTCCTCTTCTTTCATTCTGGCCAAAACCTCTTGCCATTCAGCTTCATTCTTCAGATGTCTGATGGCTTTAGCAAGATAAAACAGCATTTATTATTATTATTTTATGTGTACCAGTGTATTGCCTGCATGTATTTAAGCGTACCCATGTCATGAAATGCCTGCAGAGGTCAGAAGAGGGCATCAGATCCCCTGGAACTGGAGTTATGGACAGTTGCTAGCTACCATGTGGGTGCTAGGATCTGAACCCAGGTCCTTTGCAAGAGAAGTCAGTGCTCTTAACCACTGAGCCATCTCTCCAGCCCCAAAACAGCATGTTTTAAGATGAGAAAAGCTACATACTTTTAACTATTCTAGAAGCATTCACATAAACACAAAAAGCATTTTCTACTGGGAAAGGAAAGGGTTCAGGCCATTTATTCCCATCTCCACACAAAAAAATTTTGCACCTTAATCTCAGTATTGGACTCTGCTCAGAGTCCAGAAAGTTAGATTGTGAAATTACCTACAGTAAGAACATAAATATTTCTGTAGCCCACAAAGTAATGAAATATACACTCAAATTGGGGTACAAAAGAATAAATGCAAAAAAGTTAAGGTTAAGCATGGATTAGGACAGAATTCTGGATGTACACTGAACTATAAGCACAATGATAAATTCAAAAGAAAAATATACAAATGTAACTACTTTATATAAACTTGTAACATTTTTCTATAATTAAAGTTTTTCATAGAATATAGAATACATTTTCAGCTTCATAGATATTAACAAATAGTTGACAGGAAAATGTTGTCTTACGCTTTACCTGGTGGAGGTTGAAGCTCATATCCCTGCTGATCAGCCCAACCAATGTGATGAAGAAACGGATCCAAGTAATACAACCAATGTTCAAAACTGTCAGAACTTTCAAGTCCTTCATAGCACAGCTTCAGCCTTCCCCCTATGTTTTCCACTACAGTAACAATCCAAGTGCTTAAAGAATCCCGAAAATCTTGGCATTCTAGTCTGGATCCTGGAGCAATGAGATCCAAAGGATTCCTTCCACTGCGGAGCTATAGGTTTTAAAAATGAAATCAGAGAAGTTAACATGTTTTTAAAAGTCAAGTTCTGCTGGGCATGGTGGCGCATGCCTTTGATCCCAGCACTTGGGAGGTAGAGGCAGGCGGATCTCTGTGAGTTCAAGGCCAGCCTGGTTTACATAGCAAGTTCTAGGACAGCTGGGGCTACAGGGAGATCCTGTCTCAAAAACACCAAAAAAAAAAAGACAATCCAGGCCAGGTGTGGTGGCGCATGCCTTTAATCCCTGCACTTGGGAGGCAGAGGTACGCAGATCTCTGTGAATTCGAGGCCAGCCAGGTCTACACAGTGAGTTCCAGGCCAGCCGGGGTCACAGGGAGACCTTGTCTCAAAAAAAGACCAAAAAAAAAAAAAAAAAAGACAACCCAGGGCTGGGAAGATAGTTCAGTTCAGTTGGTAAAGTGCTTACCATGCAATCATCAGGACCCAAGTTTGATCCATGGAACCCACATGGTAGTACTTATTTGTAATCCCAGCACTGGGGAGGCAGAGACAGGCATCTAGTACAGGGCTTACTGGCCAGGCACCCTAGACTACTTGGTGAGTTCTAGGCCAGTGAAAGACCCCAACTCAAAAATGAATGATACCTGAGGTTGGTCTCTGGCTTCCACATGCACATCAACACACACACACACACATGCACGCACGCACGCACACACACGCACGCACACACACACACACACACACACACACACACACACACATGAACAAATACACACAGATAACCCACTGCTCCAATAGAGATGAATGTCTAACAAACACAGAAAAAGATGCCCAACCTCTTTAGACCTTAGGGAACAGTAAGTCAAAATGGTCAGCCATGCCTACTAGGATGGCCACAACCAAAAGATAACAGGCATTGGTAATGATACAAAGAAACAGGGGTGGGGTATATATAACCATTCATATACGCCACAAAGAGCATTACTGGTATGATTTTTTAAAAAAGACATAACTTAGAAATTTAGGAAATCCATAATCAATAAATTAATTATACCCACTAACAAGTTCAAAAAGCTAACTTAAAAGGACTGTAGAAATGGTAGGAGTAAGAGAAGCCCACAGTTTTCTGAGCAAAAGAAAAAGGGGTCTCAAATTACAAGGTTGCAAATGCTCACCTTGAGGCAGTAGACCCTGAAGCTTCTTAGGTACTGAGCAAGCCACCAGTGTGGGACCTCTGAGAGTAATTTAAGCTTTTAATTCCTATGCCTATTACTTTAATAACAATGCTTATTTGTATCACATTAGTAAATTAGCGATCAATTTTAGATTCTTTACAAGGATTTTCTACACTGATTTGAGAAACAGTTATACTCACGCCCTCTAGCAGAGACACAGGAGGACTACATGCCCCTGTCAGAGTCTGCCGCAGAAATGCATCCCAATCAGACACTTTATCTCTGATGCCTAGATGAGGGAAGAAATGACTATTACTCATAATGTCAGTCATAGAACACAAAGAAACTAAATACACATAAATAGTTTAGAGGTATGTTTCCCATTTTAAGAGCTAAGAACCCAACATATTTCTTGAGAGCTTGAAAAGATGAAACAAAACAACTACAAAACTGCTCTTGATACAGCTACATTCTGGTTAGTTTAGTAAGAACTGTATGCAAAACAGAGAGACTATGAGTTGTACACAAAATAATTCTCTATTACTATAATTTTATCTAAATAGTGCCTCCTATATTTTTCTTACAGAATTTTCAAACATACAGAAAAGGTACAGAAAATGGTATACTGAACCCTCATGCATCCTATCTTCAAGGACTGTCACCTCCTGCCACCCTATTTCATCTAGAGCAATCAAACACAGAGCTTGTTAATATAGCTCTAGGGATCCCTTATCTCTGCCTTCAGGCTACAGTTAAGAATGGGTGGTCATGATCACCCAGCATTTACATGGGTCCTGGGGACACCAACTCCAGTCCTTACTGTTGAATGGCAAGAGTTGAATCACTAAGCCACCTCCCTAGCCCTATTTTAATATAACAACATATCTGGAGATGGTGTGCCAAGTACACTCCTTGGCTGCAAGTAAATGGTCCTTCTTTCTTTTTATTGATTACAATTTTCAACAAAAATCTATCTATCTGTATCTACCTACTTATATCTATATACAACACACGAGAGAGAGAGAGAGAGAGAGAGAGAGAGAGAGAGAGAGAGAGAGAGAGATCTTTTAAAATAAAGAGGCACAGAGGTCAACGTCTTCCCCTTTCTGGCTGGTGGGAGGTAAACAATTCTCCTTGTCTCTCAGATGTTTTCTCACCTGAATTCATTTCTGCAAGACTGAGACTCCTGGTTTTCTATTTGTATTTGTCTCTATATTTAGTCTATTCCTTTCTTGGACTCTTTTTAGTAATCTCTGTTTAGGTGTGCCTTTTGCACATGGACAAAAGTGCGTTACACTTTATGAGCCAATCTGAAATTGTTTGCTTTTAATAGAAGAGAAAGCCCATCTGTTGATAACAATATAGACATCCCTGATCTTGTCATATTGTTAAATGTTATAAGAAGTAGTTGTGTGTATGTTGTGTTTCACTATGTGATCTACTCTATTTGAATATAGACTTTCTCTTTTTAAACCTATGTTTTGGTGTATTTTTTTGTGTATATGTGGTATATACCACATGTATGTTGGTGCATTCACCTGTGAGCATGTATGTAGGACAGAGGAGGATATGAGGGATCATCCTCTATTCTTCATCTTATTTTTTGAGACAGGGTCTCTTACTGAACCTGAAGCTCTCTGTTTTGGCTAAGCTGACGACCAGCCAGCTCCCAGGATCTGCCTGACTTTACTCTCCAACACACACTGGAGTTAATACTCTCAACAACTAAGCCACCCCCCAAGCCCCTATACAAATATCTTAATTTTTTTTTAACTTTTGTATAAGGTAGCCCAGACTGGTCTCACATTCATATCCTTCCTACCTCTGCCACCTAGGTGCTGAGGTTATAGACATGTGCCATTGTGTCCAGCTCAAAATATCTTTATATAATTAGTCCTTTTTATTTCTGGACTATTTTCTTTTATTCCCCCTCTTTCTCTCTAAACAATACTATAACTGGCTATAACCTCTTTTATCTCTTCTTCTTCAATAGCACATTTCAGGTAATATTCTCTTATTTCCAGTTAACAATTTAAAAGTAACTGGTTAAATTACATGACAATTAAGGTCTAAAAAAAGAAAAAAAGACAAGTGATCTTATACCACTCTTTACATGCTCCCATCCATTGTCCCCTATTTTTACGATACTCTATCTACACTGTTTTCTTTTATGTGTCAGACATCTCTTTTCTAATCAGCATGTGGTCAAAGCTCATAGCTACAGTTGCACTTAATGCTCACTCTGGGCTCTTATGCTAATGTTATCCTATCTATTTAATTTATCTGAAGCTCATTCTTTAGTGGATTCCTTATGAAAGACTCATGGGAACAACACTCCTCAAATCCTTTTCATGTTCTTAACAATTTATCCATGGCCTTTACACTGGAAGTTCACCTTGGATAGACAGAAAATCCTCATCTCACATTCTCTCTCTTTCACTGAATTTCTTAATGTGTCATTATGTTGTTCTCTGGAAACTACTACTGCAAACAAAGCTCAAGAAAACCTGGTTTTTCTTTCTTTGCAAGAAATGAGGCCTTTTTCCCTGACTAATTAGGGGGCATTTTTTCCTTGTTTTAGGTTCAGCTCCTGGGCTCAAGGGATCCCTCTATCTTGGTCGCCTATCTATTCTAAGAGTGCCAACACATGCCAGAGTGCCATCTAGGACACATTTTAGCACAGCTCAGGATGTATACCAAATTGCATGATTTCTGTAACGTTTACTTACTGTCTGTAGTATTTTATTATTTCACTGTTTTACTTTCTTCTTCAGGACTTCTCTTTTATGTACCTTAAATCATTTTAACCTGTCTATATACTTTTTCTCAAGTCCTTTTATCTCTCTCTGGAGTGCCCTGCCACTAAGCTATATCCCAGCCTCAGCCTCCCATTAAAAAAACTTTTTTTTTTTTTGGCTTTTTGAGACACACTCTCCCTGTAGCCCCATCTGGCCTGAACTTGATAAGTAGACCAGGCTGGCCCTGAACTAACATAGATCTGCCTGCCTCTTCCTTCTGAGTGCTGAGACTAAAGGTATGCGCCACCAAACCCAACCCCTATTAAAAAATTTTAGAACATGTATTTACTTGTTGAGAGAGAGAGAGAGAGAGAGAGAGAGAGAGAGAGAGAGAGAGAGAATATGCACCAAAGGTATGTGAAGGTCAGAGAACAACTTGTGGAAGTTGGTTCTTTCCTTCCACAATCCACAATATGGGTCCCAAAGACTGAACTTAAGTCATTAGGCTTGGTGAAATGCATCTTTACCTACTTGCTGTTAACCTGCTGAGTCATCTCACAGGCCCCACTCCCATTCATTTTTTCTTAAAATGTTTTCTTTTCTTTAATCTTCTATTTCTCTTCAAATACTGTCTACGTAGTATTAATTCATTCTGTGCTTACTAAATTTTCAACTTTGACTTTTTATT